>NC_044980.1:8479231-8787885 GCF_008728515.1 Papio anubis
TCATGTTAGGAAAGAACATTTAATGAGAACAGGTAATTTTTTGAGGTTTATAATTTTCAGACTGTAACATACTACCTTTTTTCTTAAACTAAAGGTACTGTAAACTGTCATTATGGTAAGGTGACAGGAAAGGGCATTTATAGTCTTCATGTAGAGACGTGGGCTTTTTTGAGCAGCTTACCATGGAAAGCTAACTCCTTGAAGAGGCTTTTACTCTAAATAGACTCAGCTTTAAATAGCAGGTACCTCCTTCCTGGACTCAGCAGGTCCATCTTGTACTGAATCATGGAGCTCTTGCCTCTCAGTGGTGTAGGAGGAACACATTTATACCAGGGCTTTTAGTGCTCAAGCTCAGCACTATTGACATTTTAGTCATAGAATTCTGTGTTCTGGGCTATTCTATGCCTTTAGCAGCATCCCTGGCCTGTACCTACTAGAGCCAGTAACACCCCCCTCCCATGGCCAACTTTGCACCAACCAAAATTGTCTCCAGACACTGCCAAATTGCCCCGGTTGAGAACCTCTACGATAGATAGATAGATAGATAGATAGATAGATAGATAGATAGATAGATAGATAGACAGACAGATAGATAGATACATACATACATACATACGCATACATGCATAGATAACTTCCCTCTTTGGAAGTTAAATGAGCTGCCATGACTTGAAAGATTATTCAAAATATGCTTATCTAAAACACCAAACTAAATTTGTGTTGAGTCATTCAGGCAAAATTTCAAAATATATGAAATTCCTGTTAATTTTAACTATGTGCTACATTTGGGAAACACATTATGAAGGAATTTTCAAAGGATCAAAGTTGTTCTAACATCATCCTACCAACTCTAGAAAAATAAAAATATATGATGTGAGTTAATATGAAACAAATGATTTTGCCAATATGAAGATTTATTCTAGAAAGCCAGTTTGGGCGACAACATATAAGCATTTTTGGTGCCTCTACTTCAAAACCCCTGAAACCCCTAAACTTTCTTTTATTTTCCTGATGTAGGAGGATATCTCTATAAGCTTCATCTAAATAAGTACAACTCTGTATAGAAGTGTTTGTGCAATAAATAACATTTCTCATTCACTCCCACGCTACAACTGAAACTGAATAGGCTTTGGGGACAGAAAATAACTGCTCCTTTTAGGAAAAAAAAAATTGCTGTCAGATAAAAAAGAAATCAAAGGAATAAAAGCTTCCATGAGGCATTTTGCTTAGGAACAGTGTCTAACCAGTTATTAATAAATACAGATCCAACATAAGCTTAATGTACTTTTCAGAGGAGGCTGAGTTTCTTCTGAGCTATAGGCCTATCATAAAGATGGATATAGCCTAATCTGTTGTTACAGTCCAGAGAGCCCACAAACCCCTCCTGGGCCCATCCCCTACTTGATGGCATTAGAGACTTCCTTTGGCAAGAGGACAAAGGAGTCAGGTGAGCGAGCTGACCCAGTGAGGTGGCCTCAGAGATGTCTCAGGAAGCCCTGCCCCATGCATGCCACAGCAGGACCATCCTTAGTACCAAAAGGCTGAAGCTAGTATTAGAGGCGATTGCTGCATGTGTGCCTCTTAATTAGGAACAGTTACAGCTTGTTATAATGTAGAAAACATAACATCCAAGATTTGCAGAGTTGGAACATGCTTTTTTTTTTTTTTTTTTTTTTTGAGACATAGTCTAGTTCTCTTGCCCAGGCTGGAGTGCAATGGCACGATCTCGGCTCACTGCAACCTCCACCTCCTGGGTTCAAGCAATTCTCCTGCCTCAGCCTCCTGAGTAGCTGGGATTACAGGCACACACCACCACACCTGGCTAATTTTTGTGTTTTTAGTAGAGGCAGGGTTTCACCATGTTGGTCAGGCTGGTCTTGAATTCCTGACCTCGTGATCCTCCCACCTCAGCCTCCCAAAGTGCTGGGATTACAGGCATGAGCCACCATGCCCAGCTGGAACATGCTTTTCAAATGTTTGTTTTTGCATTTGTTCTTTCCATTTCTTACCCCTGTTTTAGGGGATCAGATGAACTGCTCACACAGAAACTGGAGTCCCCTCCCAGACTGAATGCAGCAGAACTACTAAAGAATCATTCGAGCAAACCAACCAACCCCAAAGCCAGGCCCTACACATCCTGTCAGAGCCAAAGATGGGGTCCAGTGCATGATTGTCAGCTACTGCCCAGTAAATACTGCTGCCTATTCAAGAACCCAGGATTCAGCTTCTGCCTTTCAAAGAAAATCATGCTTTTCCAGGAATCGCTGAGAATTAGTTTCTTCTTAATCTGTCTCCACTACTCACACTGCAAGACCTTCCCTGTGGTCCCTCTCGCCTCACCAGGGTCCTCAGAGGCAGCCTTGCACACTCAGTAGCCACATCTGCACCCTTGCTTATGCCATGAGCCCCTCATCTGCCTAGTCCTCCCACTGCTCCAGGTACAGACTGTCTTCCATGGTCACACCATGGTGGCTGACGCCAGCTGCAGCGGCAGCTCCTCTCCAGAAACCCAGATGGGACAGTAGAGTGCCTGCCACACCACTGCTTCCATGTGAAAGGCTGCCTTGGATAGACCCAGACCTTTTGTGTTTCTAAGTCTTAAGTGTTGCTTCTCTCTTTCATTGTAAACAATCTACACATAGTTCCAATGCCAAGTGTATGTGCTCCAACATGCTGAATTGGCTGCCTGAATGAATCCGAGAAAAAAGAACTAGTGTCCTACGGGCCATTTATAATCCACCCATCCCCTGCCACTGAGTGAGCCCATTGTGAGGTGGCTTAGGCCCTTGGTACATCTGAGACAAGAAATGACTCAAGGACTCCCAGAATTTGGAAGGTGAACGAGGAAAGAGAAATCACCTAGTCTCTCTTCCCTCTTTGTAGCTCAGAGAGATTAAACAGTGCATGTGAGATGAACGGTGCCGTGACAGGCCACATCAAGACAGGTCCTGCTACCTTCTGGCTGTTTATATTCTACAGCCTGAGCTCCCTGCTCAAGCTTCTAAAACCACATACTTGTGGTCACAAGGTCACATGACCTGATCACTCCCAGACCAGGAGCATAGTCTTGTCTCTAGTGAAAATAATTAGGGACGCACTTAAGGCATGAAAACAGGCAGTGTCTCCAGGGTGTCCGTAATCCATATTAATCCAGCCATACTGAAGGATTTCTTCTGTGGACCAGGTACAGCTTTCTAAGACAGGAGTGAGGATGAAGACGATGGTAGCCCCAGCACTCCCAGATCACAACTCAGAGTCGTCAAACAAAGAAAAACCTCTTTTTATATTTATGAAATAAAAGTAGGAATAGAAGCAAAGTTGTTGGAAACAAAGAAGGAAGAAATCCTCCTGAATGGGGGAATATAGAAACCGTGATCTTTAAAGAGGTTCAAGTTAGAGTGTTCAATGAAGCAGGAATAAACAATCCAGGAGAATCAAAGCCCCAGTGTGTTCAGGACTAGAAGGAATGTATTAAATGAATCTATGCTCTTTTCTTGCTGTTGTATCAGATATTCTAGGTACAGTGCAGGAAACAGAATTAAATGAAGAATCAATAAAACAATAAACTTAAGTTAATGCAATGTTCAAGTAAATAGATTCTTCTAATCTTTTTCAAAAACAATAACTGAACATTTTATTATTTGGGAAATACAGTGAAATTAAAGGTTTCCTCTTATAGCCCATAAGGGGAATCAGGATGTTCCAACAAATATATCACATCTCTTCAATTTTTATAGTGCACTTACAAAGAAACAAGATCTTTTTTATATTATTTGGACCCATGTGTCTTGATTGCCAAGTTTCAGCTGAAAGAAGTTTGTCATAAATGAACTAGGGAAACATCTTTAGGAATGTGTTACTGAAACACGGGCCACCCTTAACTCCAGAAACACCACTGACTGCCACCTTCAGGTAACTGAAGAAGTTGGCTTTGTTACCCATAGATTTTCATCACATGTGAACCCAGAGGAGATGGAATTTTATGGCTATATAAAAGGACCTCATGATATAAAATGGAAAAAAGCAAACATTAAACTATTTTATACATTTCAATAATGGTTCAGCTCCAGTGACCTTCTTTTATATCTCTCTTCAAAGGGAATTGTTATTACACATTTGTCTTCTTCCCCTTGTTTAGCTCCAGATCGCCTGGAGGAACAATAAAAATAAATGAAGTCCATTAGATAAAATTATTATTTACACAAAGGCAATATGAATTTTATCTGTCAGCAGGTTTTAAAACTAAGTGAAAGTTCATTCAATCTACTTCTGCGTCAGCTAAACCAACAAAAGCCCTTTCTAAGAAAAAAAGAAAAAAGGACTTAAATAATGGGCTTTCAAGGCAATGTAACTACCTGGGCAATTTTGAAAGAATTTACCTAGAGACGTTTCCTCAGGGCAGGAAATTCATGTGGACACTCTAAAATATTCCAGTTATAAATGGCGCTCACCATATGAAGTTACTATTCATAGCTCTCATTCACTTTTAGCTAAGAGGTACAAGAACGGAGAGCCATTTTCTCTCTCATCCACCGCGCGATGTGGAGTCTATGCCCAGACAGAAAAGCAAGGCTACCACAGTGGGAAGTAAAGACGATACCCTTCTACTGTCATCAATCTGGTCAATATCACTGATCACCTCCTGCTTGTGAAATCCAGGGAGCTTACGGAACTAGTCATCTCCATGGCCTTTGTGACCACTGACCTTTCCTGGAATATCTCCTGACATCCTCTGTTCCCTGGATTCTGTAACTCCCCAATCTCCCTGCATTTACTTCACACCTAGCATTCTCCTCAAATGAAAGTACACGCCAGTCTCTTCTGAATGTTCATTGTTTTCTCCATCTACACATTCTCAGACCCTTTTCTTCAGACCCATGTGATTTCACATGGTCTCTAAAAACTGGTGGCTCTCAAATCTAGACCCTCTCCCCACCCTCTGTGAACAATCTAGACCCTTACATCAAAATAGGGGTATTTACATTAAAAAGCCAGTATAATTGCTCTAAAGCAGACCTTGTTATCTGTCTTCATCAGCTGTCTCCCTTGTGTCTACTTCCTCTCATAACTGACTACACCATCACTCAGACAGTCAACTCAGAGCTCAAGGGACACCCACCATTCCCTCCTCCTCCATCTTCCCAAAACTCACTCCTCATTTTGTCAGTGTCTTGACAAATCCTTCCCTTACCCACTTCTGGAATCCAGGCCCTCCTCTCCATCCTGACCAACATCCTGTATTTCTTACCTCTGCAATTTCAGCCATTTGTTGTTGTTGTTGTTGAGTTTCCTTGCTGCTAATCCCAACCCTTAAGCATCACCTCTAAGGAGCCTTCTATGAATTTTTTCCCACTTTTCTCTCGTCCCTATCTGACCCCATTGTACGTTGATTCTTATTCCTGTTACAGCCTTTATCATCCTAAACTACAATTACCTGTGTATCTGCCTCCTTCTAAAACAAGGCTATGAAAACCCCAGTCTCCAGACAATACTGGACATAGTGCAGACAAACAATCAACACCTGAGAAGTGGATTGATGGAGAAAAAGAATGCAACTCCACATGTGCCTCTCTACCTTACCTCTGTACCTCTTTACAATATTAGCACTTCCATTAAAACGCTATCCAAGTTCCCTTTTCTTCTATGACTCTGCCATTCATTGTCACAGATGTTTTATCCCTCTTTTAAAATTCTCTTAACATCTGGTCCAAATACAAAGATTCCCATGGTTTTGAAAAATGTCCTTTCTAAATGTCATAATTTTCCAATTAATGGTCAAAGGGATGAAGGGATTACTATAGCCAGACAGATTAAAAAAAAAGGGGGTCCCCTGGACCTGGAAACATGAAAGCAGACGGAAGATATAACCAAATGTACGAACCCTGAGGGGGTCAGATAAGTTATTCCAGCACAGATAATTCACTGGAACCACTTGAAATGTCAAAGGACAAAAAAGGAGGACATTACAATTCACAGCAGAAAGAAACTTACTGAATTAATAATTTTAGGCTAAGAAATACAAATACCTTAAAATATCAGAAAAATTTACAGTAAATAGACTGCTCATACGCTTAGATAAACTAGACTATTTAGCAGAAAGGCCTCTGATGTGATGTTTTCCAGATTTTAGCCAGGAATAACATGGCGTATATCTGAGGAAACCTCTTAAATCCAATGGACTAGACATGTCAATGTTGATACATTTGAGTTAATTAAAACTTGTCACAATCTTTGGTCTCAAAAAAAAAAGTCAGACCTCTAGAGCATTGATTATCATTTTTGGTGAGTATATTAAAAATAAAAATAAGAAATCCATCCTAAAATAAAAATTACCAAGACATATCCTATAAAAATCAAAGATTTCACTAAGCAGACCATAAAAAAAGATACAAGAAATGCAAAGTAGGTTATGTACAGTACTCAAACATCTTTCACAGGTTTCCTGAAATAAACCTGTACGATAAGTATTCTCATTCCTTGCTATTTTACAGACATAGAGTCAGGACTCAAGGAGGCCCCATTGCCAAATGGAAGAAGTAAAACTTTTAACAGGTAAGTCCCTGGTCCTACAACCCAGGGTCATCTTGCCATCTCCTCACTTCTGCAAGAATTGTCTATTGACTAAGGATTGGGACCCAGGCTAGACACACAGGTCATCTGGCTGAAGACATTAAGCTGATGATTTATTTCTACCAACTAACTTCTTATCCAGCCTGAAAATGTGTTTTCTTAGAGATGAAAATTTCACTAAGTAACTAGCTGCAGCATCGTTCACTGACTCTGGGACCAGAGACCTCACTGACCAGGATTTAATCCAGCAAATGCCACAATAGTTTTGTCCGTGTCATGTGCCCTCCTCTGTCCGCCATCTATAATCTATATACCCTTCCTTGAGGCAGGGGTGGAGGGGCGGGGTGGGCCCGTGGCTCATTCAGTCCCATGACTTTAATAACATTTACCAGCTGGTGAATGTAAGTGTACATATCACCTTCAACCTGTGCCTGAAACTGCAACTTCCATCTGCCTCTTCACCTCTACCTGAGACAAAGAATTGCCTCCAAACTAACCGGGACCAAGCAAACCACTGCTGGTCCCCCTTCCCCAACCTGCTTCTTGGCTGAGTCTTCGCCATCACAGCTGGAGTCATTTTGGATTGCTCTAATTCCCCCTCACAACACTCTAAACCATAAGAAAATCCCATCACTACTGCCTCAAAAAATGTGTATCGCACCCCTTCTCTTTCGTCTGCTACTGCAATCCCACCTCAAGCACCTTCCTCTCTCACCTGGACTTAGCAGAAGCTATTCTAATTTGCCTTGGTGTTTTTCACTCATGCCCCTCAAAAGTCCATTTTCTGTGTTGCATCCAGATAAATCTTTGTAAAGAGCTCACCTGGTTAAGTAATTTTTCCCTGTTCAAAAATTTCCAATAGATCTCTTTGCAACCTCCCTAAAATGCAAGATCCTGACCCCCACCAACAAACCCTCCTCCATGGCCACCTCCCGATTTCTACATGATCTCCAGCCTTCCTGTTCCCTGTGCTCCCACCACACACATGCACATGCACGCATGTGCATGGAACTGCTTTCTGGTCTTGAAAGCCACCAAGCTCATCACCTTGCAGATGGCACTTGCTGGTCCTTAGATCCTAGATCTTTTGCTAGATTCTCCCTAGGTCCCTTCTCACTATTCAGGTTTCACTAAAATGTCACCTCTGCAGGAAAGCCTCCCTGGCCAGGCGGGCTAAAGCACCTCCCTTCTACTCCATTATTAGATTCCATTATTATTTTTCTTCTTCATATCACTTAAAAATACTTAAAATTGCTTGACTGATATATTTGTGAGTTTGGGGATTTTTTTACATCCTATTATATGAAATTGATTTAAAGGATCTACAATTTTCACAGCTTCTTCTTTTAATGTGCTGTATGTACATCAAAATATCCTGTTGTACATCTTAGGTATATACAAGTAAATAAATAAACAAAAATATTCCATAGGCAAACAGATACAGGTATATTCAGTACCTTCAAGGAAGGTAAATTGAGGCTGGGAAGCTTCAGTATTGGGACAGAATAAAATATACTGGCGAGCTCAACGACAGCAAAATAGTTTCCAGAGGCCTTTGTCCTCAGTCATCTCAGTGATACTGGATATGTACGCTTGCATGGGAGGAATAACAGGACTTAGATTATGATAGTCAGTTGATGTCCTTGTGTGAGTCCTGTTTAACCTACTGGAATACAAGTAACTGGAGGACAGAGATTTTATTTTGTTCTCTCGCTATCTCGAGGACCTAGGACACAGTATGACCCATATAAATATTACCTACTGATGGACTAGGTAGTGGAAAGGCCAGAAACCAAGATAGTCATTGTCCAAGTGATGGATAAACTCACTGTGAAGGCCAAGATACATTCTACTAAATAAAGGCAATGACTTTGTTTTGGCCATTGAGTAGCGATTATGGTAAGTTTCGGGAGCGCTGCTATGGAAAAGTACAAGTTAGTTCACAGTCGGCCAATTAGGTGAAACTTAGGAACACAAAGTCAATACAGAATTAACTTCCCCTAAAGCATCTAATGATTAGCACATAATGCGATGCTATAAAATCTCACATGCTGTGAACATACGGTATCTCATCCTTCAGTTCATTAGCCTAAAATGTGGAGAGGTCATGGAGGACATTACAATAAAGGTCTCCACGGTGGAAACGTAACCCCCAAGTGTCTTCACTTCTGTATTTGAAAATATTAAAAGCTATGTGATGGGGAATATGTTAATGAAAATACAAAAATGATCCCATCCTAAATATAAAGCCAGAAAAAGTAATGACAGATGGCACCCATTTGGTAAGTAGTTCCTAAATACTGAAGGGGTTAAATACTGTTGCTAGATGCCTGATTGTCTCCTTTCTCAGTCCAAAAGAGTGAGAACCATCTACGGTGTTCCTCAGCCTACAAAGTCCCAGCGATCTGCCCTGGCTGCAATACTAGTTTAGGAGAGGCAACCTTGCATAGATAGTAGGAGCACAGACTCTGGATCCAGATTGCCTGGGTTCAAATCTTCGCTCCACCATTAACCTTATGCTTCAGTTTCCATGTCCTGTAATATGGAGATCAAAACCATAGCTTAAAATTATATGAGTTAATTTGAAAGAACTTAGACCACTTACTGGCAATTAGGAAGCGCTAAAAAATTTTGACAATTATAAACAAATAAAGGCTATTAAAAAAAAAGGAAAATGCTTTATAAATCTTGTAGGAAAGACATGTCTAACAACCAAATTAGTGTCTTCCTAAAAAAAGACAATAAAATCAGTTCAGTGTTTAATAAGAACTGTGAGAATGTGCTGCCTTAGCCCTAGGAAAATTCAACATCTGCCCAAGAAATCTATAAAAGAATGCTCATAGCAGCATTGTTCATAATAGCAAAAAATTAGAAATAATACAGGTGTCCACTGAGAGAATGCAAATTTTCATGATCTAATTTATCACAGTGAAAATGGATGGACAACAGCTATATGCAACATAAATATTAGAAATAAGAACATTGAGAGAAAACAGAATAATATAGTAAATATTTATCACCAATAAAAAAGCACAATTAAACAATATTTTGATTTCGATAAAACTAAATGTGCAAGGAAAAGTAAAAGGAAGCTTGACAGTAGCGCTACTGTGAATATGAATAAGTGTGGTATGAACAACAGAGGTATTCCCCAGGATCAAGCCCCCAGTGGAATTAGGTCACCCACAGTCCTTCTTAGGCCCCACACTTTCCCACTTCCACCCTTCTGCCTAGAACACATTCCTCCACGTCCACATTAGAACTTTATCCATTCTCTGAGGTCCAAATCAAACACCGGCTCCCCCAAGAGTGGTAACCATTTACCCTGTGAGAAGCAAGGAAGCCTCCAGGAAGCCTGCTAAGGACACACCATTGCTTCCGTGGCCCTCAGCAGGTCCTGCCATGGAGTCTGGATTCCTGTGATGTGGGATATGGTGTCCCTGCTGTACATTAAAGCCACAAGACCAGAGCCTGGCCTGGTTGTTACTGAGACCACTCACTGCCCACCAAAGTTCCTTGCACGTAGAAAGTACCTAATATTTATGGAATAAACATATCAACCAATTGAGCAATAACAAATCATGGAAAGAAGCCTCAGGTTGATCTGGGAGGAAGTGGGGGAGCAGGCAGGTTTTGGACGTGTGTGAATCATGTCAATGAAGTGGAAAGAGAAAGATCACACTTTTGGCAGAGAAATGAAATAAAGTCTCAAGATAGAATGTACCAAGAATGGGAGCAGCAAATGCATTTTTTGTTTGAAAAGACCAAAGTTATAAGTAGTAAGATCAGATAAATTATGGCACATCCATACTATTAAATATTATACAGCTTATAAAGCCAATGTAGTAAAACTGTATATACTGAGTGTATAAATCCAATCATGAGGTGAGCGGAAAAAAATAAAGTGTAGACATTTATTTATCTATAGATTAAAACTAGAAAACAAAAATTCCAATGTTTGACTAAAATAAACCAAGAAAATTGTAGTTACTCCTAAGTCATAGGGAAATTTTAAAAAATATAATTCTATATTGAACTTTCAACAATATGCGTTTATTAATTTGGCAATTTAAAATGAATAAAATATTTACATTTAAAGGAAGGAGATAAGATTAGTTTTATGGGTTAATCAGTGAGACAGGATTTTGACGCACATAGTTAGATCCAATTCAGGGTTGACTTGCCAGGTGTAAGACAGCAGAAAACCATGGAGGGAACCATTGCTGCAGTGCGGAAGAGAAAGAACTGGTTCAAAGAACGGGCAGTGTAAAGATATAAACCTTGATAAAGCAGAGGTCTTCTTTCCGTAAGTGTTCTCCAAACTGAACATGAAATCTTTGTTATTCTCAATAATAAAAATCTCCAAACCCTCTCTTCAAATATAACACTTTTAGTAAAGAAAATAATTATTGCTTTTTAATAAAATTTGTCCTATAATTTGCATTTCCACTGCCAACAACAAGCATTTTACTTTGCAAACAATCCTCTTTGGCACTTGGTTTTCTTTTTTTTTTTTTTTTTTTTAGTATTATACTTTAAGTTCTAGGGTACATGTGCATAACGTGCAGGTTTGTTACATATGTATACTTGTACCATGTTGGTGTGCTGCACCCATCAACTCATCAGCACCCATCAACTCGTCATTTACATCAGGTATAACTCCCAATGCAATCCCTCCCCCCTCCCCCCTCCCCATGATAGAAGACTTTCCCAGTGCTACAATTCCTTATTTTGGAAAGATGAGTTTCATAAGAAAACAAAATTTAATACTCTTTGTAATCAAACTACAAAAATTCTCACTTCTATTAAAGATGCATCCCATTTCCCATTTGTGATTTTAGAAACAGCATCTTAAACTTGAGTAAAAGCTTTAATACGGAAAAAAAAAAAAAAAGAAATCTTTGTTATTCTCATGTAAAATTGGTCCAAAAAAAAGTTATGTTCAGAATGTGTGGCATACAGGTGTAGCCTGTGAGTCAATGATAGCCATTCCTAAAACTAGAACTTGCTACCTCTTACTTGCTAGTCTCAGTTTACCTGGAAGGAAAAAAGTCACTTGTACCTAAGGAAATGAAACTGGTTTTATCAGCTCCATCAGATAAACTATATTATCCAAAGCTCTCTGCTTATACCAAGAAGAAATGCTCAGGCAACTAGTCATTGACAAATACTTTCCATTGTGACCTGGCTATACTGTGTTTTGGTCCTCAAAGTGGCCCCCCGTAGCTAGGTAAATAGCACACACCTGTTAATTCTTTACAGGAAAAGTAGCACACATGTTTCTTCTCTCTCTAAGCAATAGATTACATTTCTGGTTGAGTGAGTAGATGAAAGTGAAGTGCCTTCTCAAACATCATATGTAGGAGGAAACGTGTTCTGCTTAATCTTACTGTTCAAGAAAATCCCTGCAGTTCTCTTTGATTATGACCAGAGTAACATAAGAGACAGTTCATTAACCACAGAGATGAAACTGGAGGCGATGGGGCTGTGCTTTAAGGACCAAACACCTCATTCTGGAAGGTCAGATGTTTCCCAAGCACAAATCTCACAGCTTAAGGACACTTCCTTGCAGGGGTATACAGACAGATCTATTTAGTTTAGTAACTAATGCCGTGTATCACAATAAATTGACAGGTTGTGGAAGGAAGCTACCCACGGGAGAAGTCTAGAAAAAAGTTAGTTTACAACTTGTAGGATCAGACAGTACTTTAATGACTGTGAGTTTTCAAACACAAACATGAGGCACTTGGTTGGTATGGCTGCTCAACAGAATGTGCTCTTTTGATTTAATGCACACACACACACACATCCTAAGAGCTTAATGTTATTTATCTACTTTGCCTAGTTGGTTTCACCTCTAGGACATTCTCCAAAGGAATTCATCAGATATTTTGTGCTGGGTATATTTTCTTATTTTCTGTATTGTTGATCCTCTGGCATTTGGAGACTTGTTCCTAGAGGGACTGGCCCTCCTAGGGCTAGCATGTTCCTAAAAACAGTACACAACACCCCAGAGTATACCTCTGCATACCTGCCAACCAGCCAAGCCAGAGCCTATACCCTCAACCATCTCCTTTATCAAACTCTCACCCAATGGGCCAATGTTTCCCCTACCTAAAGCACCCCAGAGCCAACTACCACGGCACTAGGGAACACCATATAGCCCAGCACCCAGCAAAAATACTCAAACTCTCAAATACTAAACTTAGTGTACCCACCCTCCCCTGCCCATTCCTTCCCGAGAGAACCCCAGTAAAGGCTCTGCAAGCCTCAGTCTTCACTCTTCTTCTGCCTCCCAACCCTCCCTGGTCCTTCCCCACATGGCTCTGTGTAGTGTGGTGAGCCTCCTGTTGACAGAGTCTGTGAACATAAACCTTTTCTTCATGACCATCATGTCTGCCTCTGCTGTCTCACCATCCTTGATTAAAACAAATCCCACAGACGTTTTTAACACAGATGTCAGCAAAGATTTACACTGAAATATATTCAACCTAGTCTGATTATTATGCATTACAAGCATAGTTTGGAAGCTTCTACTGAGGAAGAGAGAAATAGTTCTATACAAATGGAACAAGGAAGACAAAGAAAAAAACACAGGACCAAAGAAGACAAAATAAAATCAGGAAGATGAGACATTGCTTTTAAGATAAATATGCTCAAGTTAGAATTAAGTGTATTGGCAAGAAACTCAACTCTGTGTACAGCACATAAACAAACACACACATAGTCACACACCCACATATACACATCCACACAACTGCACACATAAATGAGTGCTCATGTGAATGCACACACAAAAACACTTTCATACTGAAATATAAACATACATTTCCATAATTTATAAAACCAGCTGCACCTATCAGTGCCAGGGTGCAAATTCCAGCTCAGTCACTTCCTGGTTGTACGTTCTCTACTTCCATCTTCAAGTGGGGATAATACTAGCGTCTTTCTCAAATGGTTTGTAAGGATTTAATAATTTAATCAACATAAAACACTTACAACAGTGCCAGGCCCACTGCAAGTACTCAATAATGGTTAGACATGACAATGGAGGTCTTTAAGGTTATAATTAACATCTGGAGAAAAACATACCCAATCATTAGAACATTCTGAGATATATGGCTTTGCACATTATTAATACTTTTGGGCAATTGTTTTTGCAAGATTAACGTAAATTAGCTTGTATGATTATTATAATAAAAAAGTCATGTATCCTTTTGCCAAGAAGATGCTGCAGACAAGAATCAAGATGAATTGGGAGCTTAAGCACTCTAATTCACACCGCCAGAGGATAGCAGTAGCTTTACTAATAAGTCCAGTCCCCATAAACCTGTTATACATGATCATGCTTGAAGGTAGCATCAAGAATGTAGAAGATAGTGTTGAAGACAGCCCTTAATTATTTCTAAAATGACTAGAATTCTCATACCAAGTTACAGCCAAATCACCATCCAAACAGCCTCATCCTAACTCCACAACACCACGTTGATCACGATTCCCTGGGGCTTGGCATGTGAGTGGTGCTCTCCTGATAGGAAGAGCTAATCCACACGATCGTCTTCAGAGAAAAATAAAATAGAGTGCAATGATATGCCCAACTTCTCTACAGGAAATCCAACATGGTCAACTATTTTTTTTTCACAGTGGAAAACTAGAATTTAAATTAGATTTTTTACATAACCAGCACAATGACCAAAGACTGCTGACTGAGATGAAAACAGAAAAACATGTCAAGGAAAACACTATGATATTCAGAAGCCTAGAAAAAATATGACACCGGTGTGGCATCCAATTCCAGGTCAAATTAAGTGCATTGGTGGCGGGCATCCATAACTTCCTAAATGGAGTCGGAGCTGAAGTGTTCAAAAACACCAGAGCTGGCATCTTCATTTATCTTGAGAGTTTCCCCCACATATCATACTGAAGATAAAATACAATGAGATCATAACCCTTCAAAAGCGTAGCTTATTGTGCAATATTTTTCTCCAGTGGCTAATGGTGATTCTCACAGATTGGAACAGAAAAGGTTACAGCAAGGGGCAGGTCTGCGAGCACATTGAGAAAACAATTTCCTAACAGACAAGAGCCTCAGTAGAGTAGAAAAGACTCCGGCATGGCTGAGGATACTGAAGAACTGCAATTCAGGTAGATCAGGTACCAAGCCCTTCTGCCCTTCAGATGAAAAGTCTCCTCCATTTGCCAAATTTGCCCACAAAAATATTTCCATTTTCTATATGCAATGTCATAAAAAACTTTGAAAAAAACTACGAGAGTTTGAGAACCACAGGCCTAAGTTTAATCTGGAAAAGAAACCATTATTCGGCAAAGTGACCTTCTAGTGCCAGGTTATCAGCAATCTAGAAAGTGGCTGTGCCAGGACTTGAATTCACATGTGTCTGAATCAGAAACCACTGTGCAAGCCTGTGCTACCAATGGTATAAAGACTGACTGTTTTGAGAATCCTGATAATCTGCAAAAAAAAAAACCATCATCACCAAAGAAGACACCATGTTTTTTTAACTTTGAAAAATGTGTGCTTCATTTCAAATGTAAGATAGTGTTAAGATAGTTGCATCTCTATAAAAAATGAATTTCAATAACCCAGCAATCGCACACCTATGTATATATCTAAGAGAAATAAAACATCTGTTCACATAAAAACATTCATAGCAGCACTATTGATAATAGTCTAAAAAGTAGAAATGATCTGAATGTCCATCAACTAATAAATGGAGAACAGATGAAAAAAATGTGGTAGATCTTACAATGAAGTGTTATTCAGCCAGTAAAAGGAATAAAGTGCTGACACATGCTATAACGTGGATGCTATAACATGCTATAAGCCTTGAAAACATGCTAAGTGAAAGAAATCAGGAGTGAAAGGCTACACATTTTATGATTCCACATATATAAAATATCTAGAATAGACAAATCCATAGAGACAGAATATAGATTAGTGATTGCCAGGGGTTGGTGGGAGGAAGAATGGAGAGTTTCTGCTAATGGATACGGGTATTCTTTTTGGGGTCATGAGAATATTCTAAAATTAGACAACAGTGGTGGTTACACAGCTCTGTGAATATACGAAAAAATATGAAAAATCTCAAGAGGGTAAATTTTATGATATGTGATTTATATCTTACGTAAAGCTGTTATTAAAAAATAATTTCCAAGTAGCAACCAGGCTACCAGGTTCTTGTGATGATGGTTCCAGCAGGAGCTGGTGAGAGAGAAAGAAGTTTAGGGTGTGGCTGATGACCAGAACGGACCTTGAGGGGAACTTCTTAGTCTGGGGTAAGGAGGGCTTCCATAGTGGTGTTTGGTGGTAGCAGTGACTATGGGAGTCCCAAAAGTAAAGGAGAGGGCTCTTTATATATGAAGCTTTCCACAGTCTAGGTTCCCATTAGCTTGACACAGATGGTCAAGGGGGATAACCTACTGGTATACATACAAAGTAAAAGAGCCATATATACCATGGAATACTATGCAGCCATAAAAAAGGATGACTTCATGACTTTTGCAGGAACATGTATGAAGCTGTAAACCATCATTCTCAGCAAACTAACACAGAAACAGAAAACCGAACACCGCATGTTCTCACTCATAAGTGGGAGTTGAACAAAGAGAACACATGGACACAGGGAGGGGAACATCACACCCCAGGGCCTGTCACAGGCCTTAAAGTAAAATTTAAAAAATAAAAGAATTAGGCCAGGCGCGGTGACTCACACCTGTAATCCCAGCACTTTGGGAGGCCGAGGTGGGTGGATCATGAGGTCAGGAGATGGAGACCATCCTGGCTAACACGGTGAAACCCCGTCTCTACTAAAAATACAAAAAATTAGCCGGGTGTGGTGGTGGGTGCCTGTAGTCCCAGCTACTCGGGAGGCTGAGGCAGGAGAATGACGTGAACTCGGGAGGTGAAGTGTGCAGTGAACCAAGATCGCACCACTGCACTCCAGCCTGGGAGACAGAGCGAGACTCTGTCTCGGGAAAAATAATAAATAAAATAAAGTAAAAGAAAATAAAAGAATTAAACTCAGACAACTTAAAAAAAAATAAAATCTTTTTATCATTGTCAATTCAGAATAATTTGATCAATTTAGATGAATTAAATAATCTGAGGATCTAAAAAAATGTACAATTGACATTCTTCTTCAGTAGTTTGAACACAATGCACATTTTTTACTGAAATGCACCAGCTTTCTAGATAGCTCATTGACCTATTAATATTCATGAAGAAATCAACTCTACAATTACTTTAAATACTTTGCATTATATATAATTATAATTTATTATAACTTATATTACCTAGAATTATAAATTACTTCATGCTTTATATTACTTATTTCCATGATTTATTTAATACTTGTGTTGGTGGAGACCTGTCTCTGAGCTCAAGAACTCACTCTCCTCTCCGAAATGCATGCTTTTGTGTACTCTTAGACAACCCTGAGAGACTAGGTACATATTTCTTCACTCAAACACGTTTAATAGAAGTTTCCATTCTTTTCCCAGAATTTTTTTCCACTGTTCAAGCAATTAAGGCAAATAGCTAAAGAAAACTTTTTCAGTACTGGTGATTCCCAAAGAGAAGAGCAAGCTGACAGACCCAGTGAGCATGAAGGTGGATGAGCAGTATCCGTAAAAGTCGTGCCACACTGCCTGGACCTATTTCTTCCACTGTGTATGAATCACAAGTGCTTGCATATTTTACTGCACAGTGTGTTAAGTTTCAGTGAAGACAAAGGGTCTAGTGCCATATGTCAGCCAAAGACAATGTTTCCCACGGTGTCCATCCTTAATTATTAAACATGTTCTTCTAGAATCTCAGAACTATCCCAAAGGCCCAAAGGCCATATGTTCCACCTCCTAATGTAAGGCCTCAATCACATGACACCTATGCAATCACAAGGACTCAGCATCCCCCTGTGGTCCTCCTCTCAGCTCCTAAAAGAATCACCCTCATTTCACTGTTCCCACAGCACAGGGTTATAATGTGGGATGCGCTGTTAAAACAGTATTTCAGATCACAAAATAGTTACGTTCCCCAAAATCATAGTTCTATAAATCGTTAGCAAGCATCTTTTTATAAATTAATTCCTTAACCACTAGGCAAGACTCTCGTCCTATGGGGATTTTCTGGGCAAAAATTTTTTCCTATAGGAGTTTTCCTTAAAAAATTTAAAGATGAGAATCAGCCCGGGGTTGCTAGCTAAGCTCAACACAGTCCTAATGAGCAGCTGCTACTTCTCCCAACTGTCACCATTCCTCCATACCCATGTCGCTGAGAAGGTCAGCACACTGTCTTCAGCATGCGCTAATAAACCAAACCCAAGTTTGTCACAGTCAAAGAAGTCCCCATGTATGAATTGCTACACACTTGTCTCCACTGGTCTACAACATAGAAAATTGTGTCCTTATTTGCTGTAACCACCTGTTCACTACAATTAGCTCTATACACGTACACACTACATGCTGGACTCAGATGTCTAAACCATACTTCTTTGGCCCATCTATCTCTCTTAATGTCAGTCTATAAGGGAGGATCCACAGAACGTTCACGTAATTCCTACAATTAACAAGGAGATGCAAGTCATGGCCAGGGACTAGTAAGTTCTGCTATAAACACACCATCACAGAGCAAGAAAGGATTTTGGCAGCTCATCCGCTCTGTCATCACCTCTCTGGCTTTTGAAAAGTGGAGTGTCTCAATCTCACCTCCAATTTCACAACAGATGCTATGACTTTACCTATGATTCCTCCATGCAAATGTGACTATTCTATAGGCCCTTTGAACTTTTTCTGGAATCGCACAGATGTGAGTTTGAAATATGCCCCACTTTCCAGCTTTGTGACTTTGAAAGAGTTACTAATCTTTGGTAACTCTCTTTCTTCTTAGAAGAAGTACTATCTACCTGTCAAGTTTTTGAGGACCCAGTAATCTCTAGTACCATCTACCTGTCAAGGTTTTGAGGTTTTGAATGTTAGTGAGGTGAAATAATCTACTGGTATCATCTACCTGTCAAGGTTTTGAAGACCCAATAATCTCATCATGCTTTTAATGTTCCCAATACACAACCAGAACTGTATTAAGGGTCCACAAGATGTTATCTGTTGAGTGCCCTTCTCACCCTGCCCCAGCCAGTGTCCTGGTTGAATCATCCCTGGCTCTGTTCTCCTTTTTGTCTCATGCATCCTCAACATGGCTTAACCCCCTCTATCAGAACCTTCTGGACTTGGTCTTATGATAGCCCTTGAACATGGCCAGTAAGATGCAACACAAACTCACTCCAAATTCCCCTTCCTGCCTCATGGTCCACTTTGCACCCACAATTCAGCACCCTTGACACCAGCATTTTATGCCTCCAGGCCCCTTGCTCTTTATGCTCCAAATGCCATCTCCAAACTACAATTTGCTATCTTCTCCCATTTTATGAAGGTCCACCACAAATGCATCCACAAAAGCTGTTAATTACCCTCTGTCATCACCCATTAGAATGAATTATTCCTTCCACTTTGCATTCAAACCCATTGCATGTATCCCTTATTATTTCACTTACAAAGTCATATAATGTTTATGAACTTAACTCCCCAATACAAACCAGACCATGAGCAAAGACACTCTTTTAGTACAGTACACATTTTTATCCCAATCGAGCTTAGGTCTGAAACATTGCAGAGGCACAGGTAATGCTTGTAATACAAATGAGGAAGTACGCAGAGAGATTAGGAAGCCCAGCTCCTCCACCAGGCACCCTAGTTTAAGTCTCTGTACTGCCCCTTGCTGGCTGGGTGACTTTGGGCAAGTTATCGCACCTCACTAACATTCCGTTGCTCGTTACAACACTAGGATATTAATTGTACTTTCCCCGTGGGTTGCTATGAGGATTGTAATATTGAATTCCCTCCATGCATCATCTCACAGTGCCTAGCATACAATGATTAACACATACCCGCTGTCACATTAGAATGAAAATTGGAACCCCTAATTTTAAACCATCTCATACTCTGCTGAATAATGAGCCAGTCCTCTTTGCTGAATACTCCTTGACAGTCCACAGAGGCTTAAGGCTTAGAAGCAAAGAACTTATTAAAATAGAAGGAGAGAATGAGAGAAAAGGGAAACAGTAACTGTGCACAGACAGCTCTCCTCTTCTGCCACTACAGCCGGTCAGAAACATGGCAAAGGTCTGGGTATAAAACTACAGAGTGTTTACATCCAAGTTCTAAGCCTCACCCATTCTCCTACTGTGAATCAGTTTGTTTGTTTGTTTGTTTGTTTTTTGAGACAAAGTCTCACTCTGCTGCCCAGGCTAGAGTGCACTGGTATGATCTTGGCTTACCGCAAACTCTGCCCTCCCCCCTCCCCAGTTCAAGCCATTCTCCTGCCTCAGTCTCCCCAGTAGCTGGGATTACAGGTACATGCCACCACACCAGGCTAATTTTGTATTTTTAGCAGAGATGAGGTTTCACCATGTTGGCCAGGCTGGTCTCGAACTCCTGACCTCAGGTGATCCGTCTACCTCAGTCTCTCAAAGTGCTGGGATTACAGGTGTGAGCCACCGTGCCTGGCCTGTGAATAGGTTTTAAAAGAATTTCATATGATTCCTCTGTTCATTTTCCCATCTATGAAATCTACAGCTGTCATATTTCCCAGAACCATGGGGATACACATTTTCATTAGCTGCCTGCCATGAAGCTAGATTAAGAAGACATCAATGATTTTTTCTAATCAAAGTCATAAAGTCAAGTGGTTTCAAATAACAGTCTCCACTATATATATGTTAAAGAGAAAAACAGCACCCATATTGTAGCCTGGGTGCCCATAATCTTCTAATACCAGCAATAAATCTTTCTGCCAAGGCTAAATCATTTATAAACTTGTTAACACAGCGCAAGTCTCTAATGCTATATCACTAGATTTCTTATTTAATCAAATTGTTTTAAAACGTGTATTCGCAATACTGAGTGATTCAGCGGTTTATCTAATGAAACACCATCCCAGTGTCCCATTGGACACAAATTATTTGAAGGCAATGTCCGCTTGTTAAGGATAAAAACTCTGATTAGACTAACCTCTGATAGCCAGTTACTGAGCGCACAGAAAGAATGCAGCCACTAGTGAATAAACAAGTACTAAGACCTTCCAGGTGGACTGTCTTAGGTGACCTCCAAAGGTTAGTTCATGGAGAAAGGATACTGGCGTTACAACCAGAAACCAACAAGTGATGCCCTCCTTTTGAAAAGTATTAGATTCCAGGATGGATTATCCAGTCAACCAAAGAAAGGGCAAATGTAAGGTAACCAGCTCTCCAGAGCGTGTTCTCTCACCCAGTTGAATGGGAAGCTATGTGGTTTGGAAGCAACTTCTAGAGTTACAGAATGTGAAACAAGATACTCATTATTTTACCCCACCATGAAACAACAACCCCAAACAGCTAACTCCAGGAATGTTTTCTGAGACTGTGTGCACATCAAGAAACAAGAAACAAAATAGGGTGTTGAAAACACCCACATGTTACAGCATTTCTGTCCTTCCTGAGGATGGGAATAACGTTAGAAATAACTTCCAGAAAAACAGACTCTCCAGACGTCCAAAATTCCCCAGAAATCTCACCATTTGGACTGACATATATACTCTGGAAAAATTGTTCCTATCATCCAGTAGCCATGAATTCTAACTTAGGGTTTTCGAAACTTTCCATTCCAAAGGCAGCACCTTTCTTAATTTTAAGCAATATTTAAAGTCCAAAGCCCCAGGACAACATTTCTTCTGAGCCTGTGTCAGCTTCATTCAGCCTCATTGAACTGAATGATGTATAATCAAAGCCAATGGGATGCTGAAGGAGACAGAAAGTGAGAAGAATACTAGACTCAAACCTGAAAAGAGCTGAGTCAATTACAGAAAAGTCCTGGCAAAGTAACTTCAGCCCCATGAGGTGCTGTTTCTCTGTGGGTAAATAAGGATACTGGCAACCCCTGTCTCTCGGGGCATTCGCAAGGAGTGAATGAGCTAATATGTACAAAGAGTGTTCAGAATGCAGGGTGCACAGCCAGTCAATAATCATGAATTAATCTCCATGCCCTTTTAAATGGAGGGACTTCAACTAGGCTGGATTCTCTTCCATATCACGTATTACTCCTTACCATTGAATTAGCTGTATAGAAGGCATATGCAGGTAAACAATGTCTGTAAGAGAGGTCACCAACTCATCCACGGTGAGCAGATGCAGACAGGTGTATCGTATAAGGTCATGAGTGGTCAGCAGAGCAAAGGGCTCACAGGCCAGCAGAAACAACAAGACGATGAATATCTAGGACCTGTCTTTACCCATCAGGAATAAAAGCAACTTGGGTTTCCAATTTACCATGAATGATGATGATGGTACTACAGGTCCTCTGCCTTATGTAGTCAGAGAAGTAGACATGGAGGAAAGACTTTGTTAGAAACAAAGGAAAGTGAACATGGTTAAAATGACAACAAATTAGCTCTGTCTCAGAGGATTCCACATGCACAAGAGCAGTATTTGTCCAAATACAAACATTTTCCCAGTGGCAATTACTTATTTACTGCTAAGTCCAGCAGAGGCAGTGATACTAATTTATAATGTGTGAAATAAAGAAAAGATACCACAGGCTTTTAAAAGGCTGGCCAGTGGGAATAGTCACATAAAGATCCCAGCCCAGATTTATTAAAAATTACAATAGTTAGGCCTAGAAAAGTAGAAAACTAGAATTATTTTCTCAAACATAAAACAGATTGCCCTCGTGTCAGCACTCAAATCCAGTGAGAATTGAATATATTTCTGTTTTGGGAAAAACCCAACAACACTGATTTTATCTTTAATAAAAGGAGTTATAAATATCGAGAAAATGTTTTGATTTGTATAAATGCATCAAATATAAAATTTAAGCCTTAAATATTTATTGGATATGTAAAGCATGGATAGCACTGGACATTTTTTAAAATGATTCAAAGAAATTTTAACAGGTATTAAGGAACTCAAAACCAAATTAGAAAAGAAGAAACATATATAGGTTAATGTATACGAACTGATAAAATATCAGGTTTAAAATCATAAAACGTCTGTAAGTTTGACACGAATTTGAAATGTTTATATGAAGAGAATGTATGAAAATGATATTAAATGATATTAGCCCAATGCAAGTAGATGGATTTCAAACAGGTCCTTCAGTGAAAGTTAGACAGTTATTACCATGGAATTTGGATAATGGAAAATTAAGAGATTCTAGAATGAGGAATGTATTCTATCAAATTTCTCAGAGAATAAACACTATTCCAGAGTTTCTTAGCTTCAGCGTGACTGTCGTTTTGGACAGGATACATGTTTGTTGTGGATCTCTCCTGTACAGTGAAGGATGCTCAGCACTATTGCCTGCTGCTTTTCATGAGATGTCTGTAGCACAAGAAACAGTCTTGACAGTCAAAGTGATGTTTCTGAATATTGACAAATGTCCCCTTGCAGAAGAGGAGAGGACAGAATTGCTCTCTCTTCCATTGAGGACCACTGCTATATACAAAGATACAACCTTAAAAAAAAGAGTATGTAAGTAGACTAAACATTAAAAGAGAATACTGTGATTTTAGTTTCCATATTTTGATTTTCTTCTCTACCTACTGTGCTAATATGATCTTACAGAAAGTGCTACACATAGTAATCAAAACTGCATCCTGAATTGGTACAACACAATTTCAACAACACAATTTCAACACAATGAAACATGGGTTTCAAAAATCAGTTATATAATGCGTACCAGATAAATAGGCTTCCGTTTCCACAGTAATAAGGACAGCACAGTTTGGTAAACGAAGTGAACATTGAAATTTAGCCCTCGTTTAGCACATTTCCAAAACTTAAACAGGAATCACAAACCTCTAAGAGAAGTGTATTTTGGTCCTATAAGCTACCTGGCTGCATTCACTTTGCTTTGCTCATGACAACAGAATTACCAGCCAAGCACACACCTGTGGAAGAGGGTATATACCTTCACAGGGATCAGCAATAAAGAATAGAGGAAAAAGAATTTCCTCAGTCCCCAGCTATCTCCCCATCTCTTACCCTCATGCTGCTAGGTCAACTAAGCCATTCCTTATCAGTGGACGCAGTAGCCTGCCAGATTCCTGTAAGCTCTGAATGGTGAGTACCTAGCACAAAAGTCGCTTAAGGAAAAAGAATAGTCTGTAGTCCTGCCTCACCAGCATCACCATCACTATCATCACCATCTCTACTACCATCACCACCAATACCACTACCACGACCACCATCATCATCGTCAACACCACCACTATGACTTTTACCATCACTGCCACCATCACTACCATCACCAACACCACAACTACCACCATTATTACCAATACCACCACTATGATCATCACCACTACCATCACACCACACTACAATCACTACCACCATCATCATCTCAACCACTATCATCACCACCACCATTTTCACCACCATCTTCAACACCATTATCACCACCACCACCACTGCAATCACCAACACCACCACCACCATTACCACCACCACCATTACCACCACCACCATTACCACCACCACCATTACAGCTAGCTAGAAGTCTCACTCTCCACAGCATGGAATACTATAACCCTGCATTGGGCTCCAGCACAATCAAACTTCTCCTTGGACATAATCCACTAAGGCACTCCGGCTCACACTTCTTAACTCCACTAGACTTTTCTAATTCTGGCACTTTTACAATCCAGAACTTTCTGAAGTCATGATCTTGATCTGGGATATCCTCTACACACAGATTCTTAGGTTACCAACTTATTAAGTCAAACTTGAAACACAATGAATATGCAGTAAATACTGAATTGCTCACAAATTACAGAAATTCCCTCCATGATATGAAACAAGCTTTCCAGTGAATGGGCATCTGTTGATTTAACTCCTACATCGTGCTTAGTAGGTGCAGGCATAGTACTAAGTATTTTATATTATCAATTTATATATCCTCATAACAGCACAACACAATGGTTACTATTATTATCCTCCTTTTTCATATGAAGAAACTGAGGCAAAGGGACATTAAGAAAGGTGCCCAACTTCACAGAACTGAAATTTGAATCCAGGCGGCAGTCTCGCCATGATCTCTGAACCACTCTATTGTGTAGTCACACTACACTGAAAACAGTTTCAAAACAAATTTTAAGTTATATATTTTTTTAAAAGTCATAGAGTCTAAGAGATAGACAGTGATTTTTCTAACAACAGAATCCTATTTTTAAGGGCCTCAAGCCCAGCCTCCCTCTCCTCTGAGAGCACATTGAAGAAAATCTGGAGCCATTTTAAATACAGTTTAAAAATCACTGATTTTACGGCAAACATTTGTTTTTCACAGGCATGGAAACTAAAAGCAGAGGAAGGGTAGTAGTTTACCCAAGTAACACTGAATTAGTTGGCGGCAGAGTTGGAACGAAAACCCTTGAGACCCGATGCCAACTGGATGCCTTTCAGTTATCCCTTGGCACCCTGGCTAATCATTAAATAGATTTTCTACAGAAAGGTGCAGTTTCATATCTACCAGGTAAGAAACATGGTTGATGACACATGAAAATGATTCACTAGAAAAGCCAAAAGATAATCATTCACCCAAACACACCTCTCAGTAAACCTTCAGAATCTAATATCCCACGGTGCAATTTGGGATTCAGGCTGTACCTCTCATCTAAGGAGTCCAAAGCCCTTCTCAGGCAACCCTGGGTCACTAAGTTACTGGCCAGTTAGCAACAGAGAAACCATGTAACAAAAATTGTACTCATCTGGTAGGCTGAGTTCATGGCCAAGCCAGAACCAAAACTCCACCTCCCTCTGCACATCCACCTGTGATCCGGTGCACACCCCCCCACCCCAGCCCCGCGCTCTCCCTCCCCATCCACACCTGTGAGGGGACCTTTACCTGCCTGTGCCGGGGGGGGGGGGGGGGGGCGCTCCTCAGCTGTTTCTCCTTCTCTGTAACTGATTTACTGGCTGACCTTCAGACCATCTTAAACCTTTCCATGACTAAGTTTCTCCCTATGCAAAATTACACTTCTCTCTCCGAGGAGGTGTTGAGAATGATTAAATGAAACTGGCCACAAAGGAGAGCTCCTCAGACACGAGGCATTAGATCGGGGGGCTGTGTTGTCCGCGGGGTGCTTTCTGGGGATCATTCACGCAGATACCCAAATCAAAGCCTCCAGGTAAAGAAAACGACTTTGGAAAACTCTGTGATTTTAACAAACACACAACAACCCCCTCCCCGTTCTCTGGTTTCATATTAAGATTAAGTAAATCTTTTACTGAGGGCTCTTTCTATATCTAGGCACAATGCAACCCTAATAAAAAAATTTATGTATCTTCTATGAAAATACCTGTAAAAAGAATTCGATGGGAGAAAATCTCTTTTAGCTTTTGTTTTACCATGAGAATTTCTTTTTTAGAGACTGTTAATTAAAAGTTAACACAAAAGTTTCATTTCTCAGTACCTTTAATTTGTTTTTATTAAATTAAAGAAAGAGTATACATAACAGATAAGCATACACCTATACCTATAATAACTGGGAAAAAAAATCATATAATCATGTGGGTCTATTAAGAAAGTTAAAATTAAATATAACAATGCACTCCAGAAGGATGCTGAGATCTTATTAAAAATAGAGTATGTATGACTAATAAATTTTCATTCTCATTACCATGCTCCAAATAGTTATTTTCTTTCTTAATTCACCTTTTGAAAGCATTTTGTGCCATTTTCCTGGGGCTGTTTTACTGGGTGACTTCCCGGGGCATTCAACAGTCAATCTCTGTAGGATTGAGATTTTCATTTCACTTGTCTTTAATCTTGCAAAGCATTCAGGCTACTCTTTTCACAGATATAAATAAGTCAATACAACAGTCTTCAGGTACAGAAAAAAGACATTCTTCAGGGACACGGATAAAGGTGGAAGCCATCATCCTCAGCGAACACACACAGGAACAGAAAACCAAACACTGCATGTTCTCACTCACAAGTGGCAGTTGAACATTGAGAACACGTGGACACAGAGAAGGGCACATCGCACACTGGGGCCTGTTAGGAGGTGGCGGGTGAGGGGAGAAATCTTAGAGGGTGGGTCAATAGTGCAGCAAACCGCCATGGCCCACGTATACCTATGTAACAAACCTGCACATTCTGCATAGGTACCCCATTTTTTTCGAAGAAATGAAGAAAAAGAAAACATTTTTTAAAAGAATAAAAAGCAGAAAAAAAAGACATTCAAGCCGCCTACATTTCCACAACAGAGCCTTCTCTATCTACTCACTATATTTATTCCTGAGTTATAGCAAATGACAACTTCCATCTGGACTTTTTTTTAAATAAAGGCATTTCTCATTTCATCTTGTGATAATTTGAAAAACTATGTATACTGTGTAACCTAAATAAAATAAGATTATAGCACCACTCCAAAAATTACTGTCAACTCCCACACATACTAAGCTAGTGGATCTACCCTAGGCAAAAGAAACAGGGTCAGATGCTGCCTAATGGAAGGGTAGAAATCAAATGGCATGTCTTTAGCCTGTTCTTTGCTATGCCACTGGTTATCTGTAGAGTCTCCAGAGTTTAATAAGTCTTCTTAATTGGACACCATTTAGCTCAGCCCCGGGGTCAAGTAGACAGATAGGAAGCAAGTTTTCCATGTGTATTCTGTTCCTTATCTGCACAGTGGCTGCCCTCTGAACTCAGCCTCATCAGAGGCTATGTGTTTCAGCCCATATGCAAGCGATGTGCATGCTGCCTGAAGTGGAAGCAAAAGTGTGTTGTTAGTTGAACACCCATAGAGCACACCTGAGCCTCCCTATACAATGCCCAACTAGAATAGGCTGAGCACTTCCCTCCTGTCACTTGTAGGCTGATAGTCCAGTCCCATCATTACCGGGTCTCACCCACTGCCAGAAGGATGACTCATCCCCAGTCCCATGAACTCAGCTGTGCTCATGAGATACCAATAAGGAAGGGATGAAAGGAGAAAATAAAAATTAATCTTGTATCCACAAAACATAAAAACTCACATTAAGTATGCCATCATGATTATAAAATATCACCACTTATCACCTATAAGAGGGTAAACTAAGGCTAGTTAAGGGCAAATGATATTGTGACTGTCCGTACTAGGGCATTTGTTTAGAATGAGATAGAAGATCTGAGCTAAATCCATGCAAAGTGTTCCCTGAAATGAACATTCAGTCTCCTCCAGGAAGGTGATTCCCCGTCTCAATAAAACATGGGTAGAAAAATCAGTCTTATCCTGGGTTACAGACTCCTCTTTCCTTTCTCCTTTCCCCTTCTGCTTGTCCTAATTAAGCCCCAGAAAATTAACTGTATAAAGACAAAATGTAGTCTACCACTTATTAGATTATCCTATACCTAAAAGACTATGCATGAAGATCTTCGGAATTATTTCCTTGATTGACTTACAATATTCTTCAAACTCTCAGATCAGGACTCCATATAAAATAAATTACAAACTGTTTTTATTGTTATTCCTCTACTACTTCATTATTTTTTTCACATGGAACAGTACCCCTGTTTCAGATAAGGCTGAGAAACTCTTACCTGAAATGCTTGGGGCCAGAACCGATTCAGATTTTGCTTTTTTTTTTTTTTTTTTTTTTTTGGATTTTGGGATATTGGCATATACATAATACGTTATCATGGGGATAGAACCCAAGTCTAATCTTGAAATCTCTTTATGTTTAAATATACCTTATACACATAGCCTGAAGGTGATTTATACAATATGTTTAATAATTTTATGCATGAAACAATGTTTTGACAGCATTTTGACTACAATCCATCAAATGAGGTCAGGTGTAGAAGTTTCCACCTGTGGTATCATGTTGGCACTCAAAAAGGTTTCAGATTTTTGGATCACTATGGACTTTAGTTTTTTAGATTAGAGATGCTCAACCTGCATTTTCTTGTATAAAGATACTTCATTACCACAGCAAAGCATTCCTGTACCATCCATTAACAATCTCCAGTGTTTCATCCATAATGTTTACCATTCCATATTTCCCATCCAGTGAAATGTATGCATAACAAGTATTGGCAGGAGATAAAACAAAATCATCACTCCCAGCTACAGGTACAAAGTCAGGTGGCCAGGCATTGGGCTCCTAGCAGTCAAGATTGAAGGAGACACTGGGGACGGTGGGCAGGTCCTCAGGAAAACTAGAAATAAAATTATCCAGTGACATGACAGTGGCCAAAAACATTTCTCAAATTGTCATGCAAATGGTTTACAGAAGGAGAATGGGCATTACTTACACACAGGCCACTTACGACAGCAAACGTAACCATCTACACTAGATATATATGTCATTAATCAGAAATAAAGATGTTAGAAGGAGAAGAATCAGAAATAACACACCCGGATTCTGAGCCTTTGGAAAGATTTTGAAAGTTTAGGCAAAGAGCATCCAAAGCTTCAATGGCATGTACAGAGTACTGGGCAAGATGGAACTAGGAGTCACATACATGGGCTGTTACACACTGATATATCGGGCAAAGCCTTCTGGTATATTCCAGGAAGACTTCATAACAAAAGGACCTTAAGATTTAAAATAGTATTAATGGAAAAGAATAAGGCCTGCTGGGGACTAAAAGAGGGTAAAAGAAGACAGGTTTAGAAGAAAGGGTAAGAATGAATGCTTGAAATCACTGCATAAATTAGTAAGTTTACATATGTGTTTACCTTGTTGAGTATCCACAGTTACAGGATAGGGAAGGCAAGTGATAGCAGATATTATGTGACAATGTTTTTGTTATACATAGACAACAAAACTCCATTTGCTCAATAAAAGTCAGATTACAGAGCCATAATAATGTACATGTTTCTGAAACATTCCTGTATTTTGAGTTTCCCAAAAAGCCTAGCATTTATAAAGTTTATCACTGGTCCTTTCAACAAATTTCACTGAACATAAGGCAGGTGTGTACCAAAATAGGTATATAAAATCTCTGTAAAGTAAATAAAAACTCATCAAGAAGTTGGAACAGAACATTTACTAACTTTTTCTTCAATTGGGAAGGATCTGATTCATAATTGTCACCTGTCTTTCTTGACTAACAAGTGAGAGCTAAAAGGATACCCAACCCTTTTGTCACGGTGAAATGAAAATCTCTTATGTAATTATTTTAGAAAAACACATACTACATGTATAAACAGATGTTATTATAATCATCATATTTCATCTTAATAATATTTGAGGCTTTAAAAAATACCATTGAACAACATTAATTTCCTTTACAATAAATGAAGCATAAGACATGGAAAACTACTCGGTTGCATTCAAGATCTAGCAATTCAACTATAAGGAAAAATTACTTTCGTCAAAGATGACAGTTTTCTCTAGCTCTTCCTACTGATGCCTATGCAATAGAGTCTCACTAAATGAGCATAAAATAAAAAGATGTCCATTTGATCTTCGGACAAAGATCAGATCTGATGACACAGATCTACATCCAGTGATCTGATTGTGGATCCTGCATAAATAGATGGAAATAAGTTCACTTTCAAACATTTAGGCATCATTGGCAGGATTGATGCTTCTGCTTTCTACCAGTCATAACATGAAAACAGTGGCAATGATCTTTGCTAGAAATCTTCATGCAAATGCAACAAGAAACTCACCCAAAACATTAGCAGAACCTACCAGATCTACTCATTAGAAGAAAATATCAACCATAGGCATCGTTCACAACTAAGAGAAGAAAAGCATTAGTCATTTTTCCTAGTATCACAGCATGAGCTTTTGAGTTGGCAAAAATGGGAATGAATCCCAGCTTCATGACTCTACCCTGGAAAAGTGACATACTTCTGTGTCTCAGCTTTATCTGTTAAATGGGACTAAGAGCCCGTTACCTTGTAGGGTTCACAAGATGACTGACTGAAATAATATATGTAAAATACCTAGGACAGTGCCTGCATACAGCATGTCCGCTATAAATATCACTCCCTTTCATAGGTGACTGCTCTAAAAATATTATGCTATTTCATAGATGGGTCTCAATTATTTTGTGATTCATTGCCTCCCAAAGATCAATCTCCTTGAACAAAGGGAAGATCCAGTCACCATGAGACAGAATGGATACTGAAGCATACAGGCATTTGACTCAAATTAATCAAAAAGTTGCATTTTTCAGTAAGTCAACTATTACCAAGTGCTTCTCATGGATAGTTATTTTAAGATGCAGTTTTCCAGAAATGCTGCTTTCTTAAACAAAGTTTCATTCCAGAAAGGAAAAAGTCTTTGGCCAATTTAGAAGAAGCTTTGTACCATGCCTGGGAACTGCTCAGCATCTGGGGTTGCTGGATTTTAAGATGGAGTTCTCCTATCTAATAAAGCTGCTATGATCATTGAACACAGACACATGTAAGATGTGTCGGGCCTTGGGGACGTAAAATGATAGCACGAGGAGGGACAGGAATCTAAATGCTTTGTCGCACACACCAGAGGACAAATAGTTATCAAAGAATGCTTAGGGGAATTTAATTTAACTCTGCATGTAATGAAAGATGAAAAATTATCTTTTCCATTAACATTAATGGCATTAAAATCCGTATTTTTATAATTTTCTCAACCTATTTTTTTTTCTTTCAACTGGCGAAGTGTCAAAAGGCAATAAAGAGAAAAAAAGTACTTCCAGATGGTTGGTCTAAGCAAATCGCGTGGAATTTTCCTTTAAATAAAACGGAAAATACAGGCAATAGAAGCCCTGCTGAACACCTATGAAATCAAAATGACTGCTGTCTGCAGTGGTGTAATTCACTCACTGGTTTAAGACCTTACTCTATTTCAAAGAGTTTCCCAAATTCTTATAATGTTCTGCAGTGCTAGAGCTGGCATCAGATCTCTGATGTAGCTGAAAGATGCAGACTGTGAAATCTTCCATTGTTGGACAACTTTCTTATTTGGGACATAGTTGAGAAAGCTGAGCAGCCAAAAAATAAAATAAAATCAATTGTCCTTTCAAAGGCAGCTTTAAAGCCGCACTCACTCAGCTCAATAAACTGTGTTTCAGAGGTAACCTCAAAAAGAAAACACTTTCAACTTGTTGTTCCGAGTGTACATTTTACACTAAACCCTGTGCTACTTGGAGAGATATTGGTCACAATTATGGCAGTGGGTCATCAGATGAGGAATTCTCTCTCAAAACCCTTCTAGATAAACTGACTCTCAATTTCCCCAACCTTTACTCAAGAGATTGGATTTTATGTGGTCTATCCTTTCACTCTAAAACTCACTAGTACACAAATGAGGAGAAAAAGTGTTGAGAATTGGAGACGTGGGAGGTCAGGGAAGACAGAGGGTCACTGGTGCAGTGGACTGTCCACTCTAACCCATTTCTGATCACTGGTAACCACAGAATGAACCCCAAAGCCATCGCCCATCAAAAGGCAGGTCCCACACTTCCCAGCAATTAGATCCAGGTGGAGGTGAGCTCTCTGGGACAAAAAGGACAGAGCCAGGCAGCCAGGTAGCCAGGGTAGACAGGGCCTGCCTCCCTCACCCTCACCCCAGAGCCTCTCACCTGCAAACTGGGTACAAGCAGCTGGTGTAAGGTCAGGAATATTGTCAAAGGCAACATGAAAATTAGAGTGCATCAAGTTCAAGACCTGGACTTCACACATTTATGGCTACATAAATTCACACAAAGTCTTTACGAATTTGTCATTGCTTTTAATTTAGTAAGATACCTTCAAAGCAGGAGTTCAAAACCAGGGCAATTTTACTTCCCCTCCTCAGGAACATTTGGCAACACCTGGGGACAATTTTGGTTACCACAACGAGGGGATACTACTGGCATCCGTCAATAGAGGCCAGTGATGCTGATAAATTTCCTATAATGTGCTACCCCCACCTCAAGAAGGGATTATCCAACACAAATTATCAATAGTGCCAAGGTTGAAAAACTCTGCTTTACACTGAAAAAAAGAAAGATGCAATTTAGATAGCATTATGTTCTGTAAGTAGAAAAGAAGTTGGTAAGACCAGAATCTCTTACCACTGAAATGTTTCTTGGCTACTAAAATAGGGAGCCTGGTACAGTCATTGAACAGCTTTCTAATTTTCTTTTATATCCTACACAGATTTTCTCTTTATTCTGCCATGCAAAAAAAAAAAAAATAAGGGAGGCAATTTATAGCAAGCATTTGAATTCTCTGCTGTATTATTTTAAGATGCTGCTGCTTTTACATTTTGCCCATAAGAAGTTTTACTAGAATAAATAAAACCAGTTGGACACAATTCACAGAAAATTGTTTTCCAAAGAATTTTTTTTAATATTATAGGCTGTAACCCCTAATTAAATATGTGATCCCACTGGATTTTATATGTAGAATATATTTACCATATCTACATGTACACATTATCCACTTTACTAACTTTTCAAAAATTTCTCACATAAATCTGGATTTTTAAGCCTTAAATGGGATCCCAATTTGTACATTTTTCTTCTCAACTATCCATATTTTTTGATAGTGAATAGACCAGTCCTCAGTTATTCCTTAGCACCTCCTATATTTGCAATGCAGGACCCAATGATTACTTCTATTACTACTGGTAGTTCTCAAAGTTCCAAGGAAAACGAATGATCATGAAGGTTCAATTCAGCTGACTCCATAATCACATTCCTGGCTCTTGAGACATTCGCCCCGTCACTTCTGTGCCTTGTCTTTATCACCACAAATCCTCAGATCGGCACATCCCTTGCCCATCAGCCACTCTGCTTAACAACTCCATTTTTACATTTATTAAATCTTTCCTGTCAGAGTCAGTTTGGACTCCTATAATAAATTACCATATACCAAGTGGCTTGAACAAGAGAAATGTACTTCTCACCGTTTAGAAAGCTGGAAAGCTGACGATCACAGTGTCAGCAGATGCATGTCTGAGGGAGCTCCTTTGCTGGTGTGGAGGTGGTGTCACCTTTTGTATCCTCACATGGCAGAGAACAGAGCACAGGAGCAAGCTCTCCAGTGTCTCTTTTTTTTTTTTCCCTGTGTGAAACTACAGACACATTTCTTTCTTTATTCTTCTTTTTTTGTTTGAGACGGAGTCTCACTCTGTCGCCCAGGCTGGAGTGCAGTGGCGCAATCTCAGCTCACTGCAAGCTCCGCACCCTGGGTTCACGCCATTCTCCTGCCTCAGCCTCCCGAGTAGCTGGGACTACAGGCACCCACCATCACACTGGCTAATTTTTTGTATTTTTAGTAGAGATGGGGTTTCACTATGTCAGCCAGGATAGTCTCGATCTCCTGACCTCGTGATCCACCCACCTCGGCCTCCCAAAGTGCTGGGATTTCAGGCGTGAGCCACTGCACCCGGCCCAGTGTCTCTCCTTATAAAGGCACTGATCCCATCATGAGTGCTCCACTCTTAAAACCTAATCATGTCTCAAAGGTCCACCTTATAATACTGTCACACTGGGTGTTAGGATTTCAACATATGCATCCTAAGGGGACATGAACATTCAGTCCATAACACTTCCTATATGCAAAGCAGAGCAAAATAAGGGCAAATACTACATTTTCAAAGTTATTTGCCTCAGTAGCATCAGCATTTGGTTCCAGCTGTAATCCTCAGCCCCTCTCCCATGATAGTAATCAAAGGTTTGCCATTTGCTGGAAATTCCTGCCCTGGAAAAGGAGTGTTCTTCACCCTCTACATCTGACAACTGCCCTCCACAGTTCACAAATACTGATGGCGCACTAAACCATAAGCTCTGTAGGAACAGGAACTCTGATATATACGCATTTATGCCCCCAGAGAGTAATCAAATTGTACTACATATACTCCTGGTGCTGATGAGGACCAGTAATGAGATAGATACAATGTATCCAGAGACATCTGTTGGTGCTAACGAGGGCTCAGGCAGGTAATAGGCATTCTAGCCATTTAGGACAAAGTAAAGGACAAATAGATCTTCTGTAATTTCAGTCATTTATTTTCTTCTGCTAGCTTTCAGGTTGATGTGTTCTTTCTTTCCTAGTTCCCTTAGGTACAACATTAGATTGTTAATTTGAAACCTTTCTAACTTCTTGATGAATGTGTCTTGGGGCTATATGCTTTCCTCTTAACACTGCTTTGGCTGCATCCCAGAGATTTTGGTAAGTTGTGTCCTCATTTTTATTGATTTCAAAGAATTTTTTTTTTATTTCTGCCTTAATTTCTGTGTTCACCTGGGAGTTATTCAGGAGTAAGTAGCTCAATATCCATGTATTTTCATAGTTTTGGGAGATCTTGGTATTAATTTCTGTTTTTATTGCACTGTGGTGTGAGAGTGTCCTTGGTATGATTTCCATGTTTTTTAATTTATTGAGGCTTGCTTTGTGACCAAGCATGTGGTCGATCTTAGAAGACTGTGTGCAGAACAGAAAAATGTACATTGTGTGGTTGTTGGGTGGAGTGTTCTGTAGATTCTATAGAAAATGTTTTGGCCAGAGTGTGTGCCTCACTTAGAAAGGAAGGAGAAAGATAGAGGAAGAGCAGTGCAAACTCATGTTCAGTGGTCATGGTCAGTGAGGCAAAACTGCATCTCTGAGCTCAGGATCAAACAGGAAGAGGCAATGATGGTCTAGGATGCTGATTACCCAGCTGTTGTATTTCCTAAGTACAGGTTTTAAACATGCACACATCTGTCAACCTCTTCTGATGGTGTGCAAACCTAAGGAGCCACAGATGGGCCCTGATAAAGTCCTGAGATAAAATAGGGGGTTTTATCTGTTTCCTAGGGCCTGCGTACACACACAAGTACATGGCAGATTTAACATTTCATAAATGACACCCAAATGACTCCTGTTTATCATCTGGGAGCATTTCATTTTTTTCTCAAGAATCATTGTATGACAAGATATGGCAAAGCTCAAATTAAATCAACACAACAAATAACCAACAAAAACAAGTCAAGTTTCAGAAGGGCAAATTAAGAACAAGTTTTGTTTGTCTGTGGTGTCACACAGAGAAAAGTTATGTCTAGAGTAGATACTCTTTGATGTACATCCCAAAAGCTCTATTAGCACATCTGCAGCCAAACCACTGGTTTCAGGATGTGTACTCTTGGGCCCCTCAGTGGCCATATTGGTTCCACATGGAGTTCAAATAACATAAAGGCCTTTGTTCCAGGGCTGAACTATTTCATTTCTCCACTGGTAACTTGCACACAGAGTGCTCCATCATGAACGATGTGCAATGCACAGGGGTGATTCAAAAAATGTACCAGAGAGACTGCTAAAACTCATGGAAGTCCCCGCTTTTAAGTGATAGCAGCAGCATTTGCCAACAGAGTGGTGCTGGTGGGCTGTATTACATTCCATCTTTGTTTATGCAACACCTCTGGAATAAAAAGTTAGGCATTTACCATTATAATTTACCTTAATTATAGTATTTGTCACTACCTATAATGCACAAAAGAATTATGGTAGTTGCACTCATAGAAGAGGAAAATGAGACACAGGGAGACTTTTTGACTTGCACAGGGTTACTCATATGCTGGAGAGAAGGGGAAATATTAAATATCTTACATCAAATACCTAAGGGCAGACTTAAGGATTTCTAATCCACTGCTGCTGACTGCTGGTATTTTAAGAAGGGAACTTTCAAAGAAGAATGAATGTTGTCAGAAACATGACTCCTAACATAAAGAAGCAATGACTGGGGGCTGGGAGACAGCCTAGAGCCCTTGTAAGAGTATTTCGAGCCCTTTAGAAAACAGGAAGGCTCTCTGACAATCTTACTTGTAACCAGGCTTCTGCTATGTCCAGAACAACAGGGTTAGAATTCATGGCCCCACCAGGCACAGTGGCTCACGCTTGCAATCCCAACACTTTGGGAGGCCGAGGCAGGTAAATCACAAGGTCAGGAGTTTGAGACCAGCCTGGCCAATATGGTGAAACCCTGTCTCTACTTAAAAAAATATAAAAAATTAGCCAGGCGTGGTGGCGTGCACCTGTAGTCCCAGCTACTTGGGAGGCTGAGGCAGGAGAATCACTTGAACCCCGGAGGTGGAGGTTGCAGTGAGTTGAGATCGCGCCACTGCACTCCAGCCTGGGTGACAGAGCGAGACTTTGTCTCAAAACAAACAAACAAAAAGAATTCATGGCCACATTTCCCAAACTTTCATACTTCTGCAAGCTCACTGCCTATTTCAGGGTCATTTCTTTTGAACTTATTTCTTCCCCTACCCACATAATCAGTGTTTATAGTTTAGTGTACTGCCGTCTGTATCTTCCTCCATGTTTCTGCAATAACATACAAACACAGGTATTCAGACACAGGGGATGGAGGTCATTTTACTTTATAATTTGGGATTTTCTCATAATATCATAAAATCTCTCCAAGTTAACCAGATATGATTTAAATTAATCTTTAATCACATCTGAGACATTCTTACAACCTAACTGACATATAATCTATGCTTGATTGCTACACATTCAATATGTGAGATCAATTTTAGGGAGAGAGGAAAGGAAGCAGTAAAAATATCTTCTATAAACATTCACTATACATGTCCTTATATAGGTATGCTGGTATTTTTATTTTTACAATATATATGCCCAAATATACTGGTGGTTTTCTTTGTATAGTACATATTCCCAGGGGTTGTAATAGTGGGTGAAAGAGTTTGTATATTTTTAATTAGGATTATCAAACTGCTTTTCCCAAAAAATGTAAGTAATTCATGTTTCTATCAGTCATGGGTAAGAGTCCCCTTAGTCAGCATCCTTACCTGCAATGGGTGTTACCTTTTTATCCCTCTCTTTTAGAATGATATCTCATTTGAATTATCCTAATAGTAATGGATAGAACATTGTTTTATCTACTTACTGGACACGAGGATTTGCTCTTATGTGAATTACCTATTCATATATTTTTCTACTTTCTTATGGGCTGCCTGAATTTTTCTCATCAATTTATAAGAGTTCTTTGTATAATAGAAATATTAACCTTATGCCTATTGCAGGGATTGCAAATATTATCTCTATCTAATGCTAGACTTTTTAGATGGTTTATGTCACCTTTTAGCACAGTTTATTTTAACGATAACCAAATTACAGTCTATCCCTTAGGTTGCCAAAAAGAAGGAATTAGCAGAAAATTCTCGTTCTGCAATTACTAAGATAAAACATCCAGTGAAAGATGAACTTGGAAAAGATTCAGTATAAATAAAAGTACATGTTCAAGGATGCTTTCTTAACCTTTGGCACAGATGCCACCTCGCCCCTCCCTTGGCTTATAAGAAGCCATCATACACCAAGTCACTAACACAGTTGGTCTCACCCTTTGATGCAGATGTTACTAGGGTGTTGCTCTCTGAATAATTCTTCAACCTGGGCAAAGCATTTGAATTGGGAATTTTCAGCTATAATTGTCACTCTGTGCTGCCCACAGGATGGAGTCTTTGACCTGGACATAAATACAGACCAGAATTCTGAGCCCAAAAACTATCTCTAGCATCTGGAGAAGAAGGCATCATGAAAGGGGAAGAATGTAGTTGCTTATATACAAAATAAGTTGAATTTGCAAGGAAGAACTGACTCTCTTTTTCTTTAAAAACGGTAGGTAGTATCGAAGTTTTTCTCCTCTTTACAGACAAAAACAAAAAGGCTAACGGAATGCAGTCAACCGAGAACTAGTTTCTTACATTTCCATTGAGGGTTTCTTTCTCCAGATCTGTCATTTTTCACAATTTTCCAAGTAATAAAGTCATAGGCTTTTTTGTTAGACGGCTGGAAAGAGAAATGTATTTGTCATCCTGTCCGATGTTCCAAAGCATTTTCCAGTGTTGTTTTTGCTGCTGTTATCTTGTTGAATTTTTATCAGACTATTATTGGTACCACCAATAAAGAGGATGTTCAATTATGTTTCTAATCCCAAAAATAGTGCAAAAAAATTAATCTTAAAAGTATAACGGAATCCACTTTTTTTTTTCACTGACTCCATCTGCAAGCCAGGATCAACCGTAAAATCATTTTATGAAGAAGCAATATTGCAGGGATTTGTTCTCTGGGTCTAACAGACTGCTTGCAAGCCAGAGTTAAAGGTCCTGAACAGTTGATGCAAATTCCACCTCTGTATTTCACTGCCCTCAGTGAGCTCAACATCATTCATTTAAGCATGTATTAGCTGATATTTTAATACCACCATGCAGCAGAGAAGGAGAATCACATAATTTTAAAATTCAGGCTGAGGGCTACTCTGGATACAGAAGGTTGACTTCTGACCACCTGCTTCCCCACTAGACTTGTTCTAAATGGCTTTCTCGAGAGGTGATTCACAAGTGCTAAAAAATCATGAATTTTTAAAATGAGATATTTTGGATTACTTACAAACTACTTTCCATAATGGCATTTTACCAATGAAATGATCCACTGGATGAACATGACTTATCCTCAGTTATCTGTTTTATTCCTGAGCTCATCTATTTTGACAAGTTCTTGATCACTGTGCCTTACAAATTATGCACAGTCTTTTCACAAAGCCTTCACTATGGATTCTAGGAGCTCACAACCCACCGCTTCTCAACATACAGTCATATATTCTGCTTTACAGTAGAATACTTCTGCCTCAGGGAATCCTAATGGCCAGGGCCAAATCTTGTTTTCACTAACTGTGAGAAACGTGAGCCTTATTCTTTATATTAATAAGCCAAATGAATTTCTCTTTGATAGAAAATCAAACTTCTAAGCCACTGATAAAACTCTGGTGACATCCTGAGCTTCATAGGTTTGATCGTCTTACAAAAGGTGTTAACAATGCAAGTGAGGTTAACAAAAATCCTTGCAGGGAATCACACATTGAGTGGCTCTCTGGGCAGAATCACTAACTGCTGCATTTTAATAACAGCGAGTCAAAGACCCTCTCACCCAACACATCACAAATGTTCACAGAGATTCAATGAGTCAACAACTATGCCTACTGCAGCTGGAACTGACACTGAAAATGTTAACTACATCAACAAAAATTCTCAGCAGGCCTTTCAAACACTAAACTTCTCCCTAGCCCAAGGTCTCTGAGGAAAAAATACAACAATTAAAAGAGCAGTGTGGAGTGAGAGCACAGTACAGCAAATTTTTAATGTCAGAAAGTAGCAATTTGCTAACTAAGAAAACTGGAAAAATCATTATAACCTGTGCCTTACTTTGCCCAGCACCTCCCAAGACTCAACTGGAAAGAGCCTGGTTTTGAGAAGAATGAAAGCCTGAACTGCTGATTGTGAAGAAAAAAAAAAAAAAAAAAAAAAAAGCAAAATAAATGCTGAAAGGAATTCACACAAAATATTTCATTGTAAGAGTCTGACCTTATTTCCTACAGCCAGAATGGCATTTTACGATACAACAGTGGAGAATTTTGCTACTAAGATGTTGAATGAAATCCCTCAAGAAGAGAATTACCTTTGAGATTTTCTGTCACTTTTAAGATCACTTCTGAAGTATCAAAGCAGTACTATAGCAAATGAAATATTATGAAGAGCTTTGCAACAGATGCCAATACCTTCCCCAAACATGTCTGAGGCATCTCCTAGGTCAGAGGCCCTGGATTTCAAATACACTGCCAATGTGTCTGTCAATGACCCCCAAATACACAGCTCTATTCCCAATCATTCCTTGATAGCCCACACTTGTGTATCTGTCTACTCTCTACACCCGATGAGAAATGAAAGCCTTCAACTCAAAGTTAACATTGCCCTAGGAGAACTGTTGTTTTTCCCTCCAAAACCTACCCCTCCCCAAGGCTTCTCTGTCTCAGTCAGTGGTCCACCATCCACTCACTTACTGAGGTCCAAAACTTCCAATTCATTTTTAATTTATCTTCTCCTCTCCCCAATGCCCAATCCATCAGAGCACCACAGACTCTACCTCTAAACATGTCAAGCCCATCCACTTTTCTCCTACACTAACAACCCTGTAGTCTGTGCCACCATCACGCCTGACCCCATCATCTGTGAGAGCTTCAAGCTGGTCTTCCTGCTTCCTCTCTAGCTACTCTGGAATCCACTCTCCTGACCCAGTGGTGACCCTGATAATTTAAATGACAATTTGGAAATGTAAATAACTCATATCCCACCACTGCTTCTCCAAAGGGTTCCCAATGCCCCTAATAGGCATAGAAGTTTCAATCCCAGCTTACAAAGCCCTACACGTGCTAACTCTTACCCACCTCTGTGGTCTCAATTCACACCACTGTCCCCTTCCCCACTACACACAAACCAATCCAAAGTTGTCCCCTATTCACTCTCTGTCACATGAACTCATCTGAATTCTTTGCTTAGCACTTACCACTGGACAATACTTTTTTTATTTATTGTGAACGCAATTATTGCTTATGGTCTAACTCTTCCATCAAAAATGTATGCTACAGGAGACCCAGGAGCCTATCTGTCTTGCTTACGTGTATATCACCAGCGCCTATAACCAAGGCTCATACACTACATGTGTTCACACACAAAAAAAAATACCTAGGGAGGAAGGAGAATGCAAGTTATTTCTCATGGTCACTTTGACTGCAATTTTCAAAAAAAACAGTCAGTGTGTTACAGCAACAGTAGAAGCATGATTTCCAATCAGACATTAATTGAGATGCCCACTAGCCCTTGGTGACCCCATGTGCAGGAAGAGATGTTTCAGGGACACCATTTGTTTATACAGATGTCTGTCCTTGAGGGATTTTTGTTTGAGATCAACCACCAATCATGTGTTTTCTGCAAGGAAATTACACAGTGAGGGTGGGTTCCAACCCTCAGAATATTTGCTAGCTCAGTGAAATAAAACCAAGATTCCATTTGGAGAAACCTATAGCTGCTTTACTTTGCAATAAATTGTAAAATAGGTGGGTTTTGTTGTTTTAGAATTCTTTTCTGTAATAGTCTACCAAGAGGGATCCCTTGGGGCCTTTAGAAAATAAAAGGGGTAAAACACATGCTGGATTAAGAAGTTATATATTATCCACTGGGCTCAACCATGCAGGAGGCCTCAGCATGACCTTGGCAAGTTTCTTAACCTCGTCACACTTTGTTCACTCACCTTTAAATGGTGATAATATTAGAACCTGCCTACTTGTTGAGAAGATGAAATGGCATGCGTAAAGCAGTGTCTGGGACACAGGAAGTGCTCAGATAATGTAAGCATTATGAATTATCACCAAGTTATTACCAGTGCTTCGAGAAATATTTCAGATTTGGAAATGTTGGAAAATCCACATTATTAAATTTGTATTGTCATTGCTACATTACAAGGAACTATTTAATGACTTGCTCTGAGCATGTTCAAGTCCTCCTTTGGCTGCAAACACAGATGACTACCGCAGGCCCCTGGAGGTGACCCAGGATTAGCTACACTCTATTCTTTCTACACTTGGAGAACTGGCACGTGCTTGAGAAAAGACGAGAAAAGCTACTCCAAGTTAATAAAGTCTTCACAAATCATGCACATGTGATTAGAAATGTTCGTTCTGAGTGTATCTGATCATTTAGTATTTGCTCAAGAAAACAATAATTACTTTGTACATGATCTGCCATAAAGACAAAAAATGAGCAAGAAAATAAGAGTCAAAGTTAGAAAACATACAAGACACTTAATGTTATAATCAGAGAACTGAGTCACACTGTCATAATTCACTTTATTGTTGCTAATATTATGATGTCCCAGAAGAAACTTCCAAGACATTTACGTAGACCTTTTTAACACCTGGTTTATAAAATAACATTAAAAGAATATAGTCCAGTACATAAAACAGAAAGTTATTTTAAAAACTGAAATTGGCCAGGTGCGGTGGCTCACACCTGTAATCCCAGCACTTTGGGAGGCTGAGGCGGGTGGATCATGAGGTCACGAGTTCAAGACCTGCCTGGCTAACACGGTGAAAACCCAGCTCTACTAAATATATAAACATTAGCCAGGCATGGTGGCAAGCACCTGTAATCCCAGCTACTCGGGAGGGTGAGGCAGGAGAATCTCTTGAACCTGCGAGGCAGAGGTTGCAGTGAGCCAAGATCCCGCCACTGCTCTGCAGCCTGGGTGACAGAGCAAGACTCTGTCTTGGTGGAAAAAAAAAGAATTCAGCTCCTAGAAAATACCGCAGCAGAATGATAAAGTTAACATATAACTACATATCAAGCTGAGTCAAGAAGAAAGGAATTTCAGGAAGATACACAAAAATGATAGTGACTTGGGAGAAAAGAATAGACCTGCCTATGGAAGCGTACGTTGGTTCTCTGGTGATGTTTCAGCCTGAGCACTAACATAGGAAACATGCTATCCTTCTCCTGCTTTACTAACATTCTGCCTTCTTGGCTGGTGCATCCCTGTGCCAGGCTGATGAATACATTGCACCTGCTGCTCATAGCTGGGAACACAACCAGCAACAAAGCACAGTCACAGCTTCAGGGAGGTAAGGAAGGTGAGTGACTGTCCATACTCTGTGTGTGCGTATCCACAGTCACACATGTGTACGTAGCACCAAGTTAGTGAAAAGTTCTTATTTAAAAGGTGCTACCTAGGCTGTGGTTTTCCTCTAGTCGGTGGATCCTTGAGCAGTCTACCCCTAATTTGCCACAAATTCATAATTAAGTTACATAGCTGGGTGTTAGTATATTGTTCTAGATATAGATTTCAGTGATTTTAACCCTGCCCTAGTGCATCTAATGCAGTAGGGTCCTCCAATGATAAGGCTATCTATATCTATTTAGCTATCGCTATATTATTTACATACACACACTAATATAGGCAGGCATTCTATCTTCCTGTTTATTCAACTCCATCTGCATATGTGTGTGTGTGTGTGTGTGTATATATATATATATATATATATATTCAACTATATCTATCTATCCATCCATCCATCCAAATGACCCAGAATTGTGCTCACAGCAAGGTAGATACTCTTAAACATTAGTGCTGTCCCCTGGACATGTACATCCAGATAACTATATTATGGGAACTACAATTTCAGTCTTCTGAGCTTGGCTTACCCCACAACCTGACCGTCATGCTGTGCTGCGCTATTTTTATGTTTAATATGTACTCCTTGAAGACGATACTATGAAATTCCACTGTAACACTGATTGATTGTGTTCAAATGCTCACTTTAAGAAAGGTTAGATGCCAGGAAGGAAGTGATATTGAATCCTACAGTGCAGGAAAGCAGCTACATTGGTTTTGGTCTTGATGCTATTTGAATACCTCACCTTCCTTTTCTGTTCTCCTGTACAACTTATAGATAACCATTAATAAGAAACGGACTTTAGAAGCCTCTCACAGTCTTTCCTGTCTTTGGTACACTGGAAGTGATGTTCAGTTATACTGGAAAACAGTGAAGACTATTTGAGAAAGCAGTAAAATGAATGGCCCCGGCTGGACAATATAAGGACAGTCTATAATGGCTACAGCAAATATAATTATTTAATTATTGTAAAATTATGCAATAAACCTCTTAAATTAAATATAGCACAATCAGAAGGCTAGAGGAACACATTTTATCACACTCTTAAGGACCATTAGAGAAGTTATATTTTACAAAATTTCCATCTGTATCACTTCATTAAATAACACATACGTATTCAGTGCTTATTATGTGCCAGAGTGTTAAGTATTGGGAAGATGGATGCAATAATCAAGCCAAGGACTTCACAGCATGAAGAAGGAGGACTATATGTATTTACAAAATACTACAATGAATCCAACTTTAAATTGCCATTGCAGGGATGTGCACAGGAGTGTGCAGACACAGACAGGGTGCAACTTAATTCACCTGGCTACGGAGAAGGAAGAGAAAGGTTCATGGAAAACAAGACAGGTTAGCTGAGAACTGGTGAACAAGCAAATATCTACCCACTGAACGATGTGGGGGAAATTATACCAAACGCATCCATCTCTGATTGGGGATGGGGAGGAAGAATCCCATTCTTCTTCTCTTAGCCAAGCTCATAGCCTTCCAGCTCTGTGTCCAAATTAGAAATAGGGTATTAGTCTTGCAATTCAGAAAGTCCCAGAAAAATCCATCCATCAATCCATCTACTCAACAAATGATTATTGACATCTTATTACATCTTAGTCCCTTACCTCGCCTAGGAATGGAGCAGTGAATGAACAAAATAAGCCAAATCCCTGGCAGGGTAGAGCTTACATGAGAAGGCGGGGGCAGAAGTTATATAAAATAGATAAACAAAATATGTCACATATCAGACAGTGTTAAGTTCTTTGGAAGAAAAGCAATAAAGCAGAGAAGGAAAATAGATAATAGCAGGGAGACTGTTTCCATTTTAATCATTTGATCAGGAATATCTCCTGAGAAGGTAAGAGTTGAATAAACTTGAAGTAGGCCAAGGAGCGATCTTCAGGGATCTTCAGGTAAAGAGTGCTGCAGGCACAGAAAACAGTCAGAATGAAAACACTGGGCAAGGAACGTGGCTACTCTGTTCCAGGGAGAGCAAGGAGGCCAGTGAAACTGAAGCTGATGCTTGGGAGAGAAAGATAGAGAAGAGAGAGGATGAGGACAAAGAAGGGACACGTGGTGCCTGGCGGGCCAAGTGAGGAAGCTGGCTTTCCATTTGAATAAAGCAGCAGCTGGTGGAGGATTCTGAGCAGAGAGCCAATCTGGTCATTTTGTGGAGAAAAGACCATGGAGGCCCAAGAGCAGAAGCAGCGAGACGGCCGGAAGACCTGAGCACTCACGGGGACCAAGTTGCTGGGAGCTTAGCTGAGGCAGAGAGCAGTGAAGGTGTTGAGAAGTGGCAAGATTTTGGATATATGTCGAACAAAAAAACAATAACAATAAGATTTGTTGACAACTGATTATGGGGTGACAGAGAAAGAGAATAATCAAATATTATTCCAAGTGTTTCAGCCTGAGCAAGTGGAAGACTGGACTTCCCATTAATAAAATGAGGAACTCTACAGAAGGACATGGCTAGGGGATGTGGGGAGAAAAGAGCTCAGTTTGGACATGGTTAATTTGAAGACATAAATTAGACATCCAGTTGTGAGGTTAAATAGGCAGTTGAATATATAAATAATTCTGAAGCTTAGGGATAGGTTTTGGCTGCAGATAGACATGTGGGAGTAATTAGTGTGCAAATGGTACTAAAGCCATGAGACTGGAAGAGATTTCTCAATGATGAGAATGGTGGGAAAAGAGACAAGGTCCAGGCACTGAACCTTATGGGACTCCAGTGCTTGGACGGCAGGGAGATGACCATTTGAGGCTAAGATGCAAAGCCCAGAGATACGAGGTCAGGCCAGGGAAATGGAGCATCCTAAAGCCAAGTAGAGAAAGTATGTCAAGGAGGTGGGAGGGGTTGATAGTATAAAAGCTGCTAACTGTTAAGTATGATGATGACTGAGCCTCAACTGCTGGATTTAGCAACATGGCAATGATGGGTGATCTTGGCTAGACAGTGCTGAAGGAATGACTGACGGATCAGACTGGGCTCAAAAAGAAATAAAAAGACAGAAATGGAAGACAACAAGTACAGGCAAACACTTTAAACAAAGGGTTTTTTTTTGTTTTTGTTTTGTTTTGTTTTGTGTGTGTTTTGTTGTTGTTGTTTTGTTTTGTTTTGTTTTGTTTTAGCAAAGAGGAGAGAAATGTGTTATAACTAAAGAAAAAATTAGAGGCCACAGGTCAAATTTTCTTAAGATGGTAGATCTTTCCATTCCTACTGGAAAAAAAAAAGAACAACATAGAGGGAAAAATAAAAGCTGATTATGTAGGAAAGAAAGGAAATAACTGCTTAAGTACTGTAGGAGCAAAGGAATGGGATATAGTTTGGCCAAACCAGGGCTAAGAGTTTCTATCAGAATTAATCAGTGTCCATTAGCTGGGATACTGTGATTGGCCCACTTGGGTAGGTACTTCACCTTTAAAGCATCACTGTAGTAAGGAGGCGGCCTGCAATGGAGAAAAGAGGAACAGTTCTCAAAAAGTATGTGGCCCCTGAGCTGTGAGAGGGGTACCCCAATTTATATGTACTAAAAAAAAAAAATCTGAGCTACAGTAAACGACTTAGATCAACCTACCTAATTCCTCAGCACTGGAAATGTAAGTGCACTATTCTTAGATACTGTCATATGAAAATACGGTGGTATTTACTTCCCAGAATCTCCCAACCAACTTCCCAACCTTTCCTTTTTCTGCTTTGGTTTAACCAATAGTGGTTACTGCTCAGGCTTTAGACAAAAACAAATGAAGTAAAATGACTCTGATTCCTTTGTGGCCTGGGAGGCTCAAAGAGACATAAACACACACAAAACCCCCATGAAAAGCTCCGCTACTTAAAGCGTGAACTGATTCGGTTTGCAGCCCTGCAGCTATAGGGGCCTCTCCAATACTCTGATCCGGAAACCACAGGGCAGGAAAATGCCCCAAGTCCCATGAAATCCAAAGATCCAAACATGGGGTCATTTTTATGCCCTTAGGAAAGTTCTGCCAAAAAAAGATCTTACACACAGTGTAATCGAGAGGGCAGTATCCTTACGGGCACATGTAGATCTTCAACTCCAAGCAATTAACCTCACACACATCTGCCCCTCTAATGGGTGTCTGAGAATAAACAGCACACATCAATCCCTCCCGGCCTCACTCCATGACGAAACTAAGGAAAGAAAACGAATTCTGAACTTCACCACACAGCTGTGATTCACAAATATTTATAGTAGCCATAAAGCTGGTGACCTTCAGGAAGATAACACACTTGGCAGACATTCACCTAAACACAAGAGGGGAAAAGGCCCAAATCTCAAATAGCAGAGAACAGAGAGAGAGGCAACATTTCCCAAGTTCCATAATGGGGGAATTCCAATGCATTCTAATGGGGATAATGGAAGCTGACAGTTCTCTTGTCAGTGAACTTTGGTAAGCGGAGTGAAATGCTTGTGACAAAACAGATCAGCTCTGCACAGGCCTTTCTGGATGGCCTCACAGGGATTCTCCATCAGGCTGACTACACAATTGGATGGGACTCAGGAGTACTGTCTACAGCCCTGTATTTCTGACATCATTAAGAACGACAGGCTAAACCTTTCTCCCAAATTACAATCACTCAGCATGTTTAAGCAAGTGTGTACCTTGTATCAACAATATACATAGAGATGCACTGAAAATATCACAAAATAAAATTCCTGTCAGGGAAGTGGCATCAAAAGAAACACTGTCAGCAACTCAGCAGGCACTTTTTCTTTTCATATTTAGTCTCTTTGTCTAGTTTAAACCCCTCCTTACCTATTATCACACCCAAACCTATGTCTTCTCACTTTCCTTATTTTATAGCCAAGAAATCCAACAAAATCAAGAAAAGTAGACTGAGAGCTGAGTCTTGGCCTGATCTGTCCACAGTCAGGTGGTTATGAATCTCAGAAAGCAAGATCTAGATTCAGTCTTTTGGAACTCCTGCCCTTAGCATTATTGTGTGCACATCAGCACATCACAACAAATTAATATTTTATGTCAGTGCTCGAGACTGCACAAAAGAGGACATCCACCCATACATATGTGATTTGACCAGCCTGAACTCGGTCTTCGACACCCGCCATGTAACATTTAATGCAAACACCTTAAGTTACGTACAAGAATGAGCCAAGAAGCAAAGCACTGTGATCATGATTTAATCGTGGTTAATATAATGGGTTAAGTTCTATAAAATTTTAAAAAAAGGAAATATAGTTGTTAAAATGTAGGCATAGGCTATACAAAATCTTAAAATAGAAAGTTACCTTTTCCCTAACAAAGAAGAATGAATAAAAGAATGAGAACATTTAAGTTGTCTGGTTCTAAACTAGGCCTCTATTTGTAGAAAGGAGAAGTGTGTAGCTGGGATTTTCTCCCACTTGTACAAATATTGTTATTGTCCGAACATCCACAATAAATTAAAATTGGGGATTGATTTTTTTCAGTAAGGACAAAGAAAGGCAGAATAAAACTTTGAGAAGATTTTAAAAAGAAAAACTATATTTTAAATTTAAACTATATTTTAAATATTTAAAAACTATATTTTAAACTGGTACTGAATTAAACAGTTAAATATTTTTAATAAGATCAGAAGAAAGTAAAGAATCTTGTTAATTTTTTTTTACTATTATCATTTTATAGATGAAAATGTTTTGTTTAATTCCTAAGCACTGATTAAAATCATTATCAAGAAAAAATCTGACATCACTAAAATAAACTTATTTAAATTTAAAAGGAAAAGCAACAAGCAAATGAAATAGGGGAAAAAACAGTGACAATAATGAGTTAATAAACTTAATAATTAAGTCTTAAAATCTGTAAGAAAAACACTGAGTCTCTATAGCTAAACAGTTATAAAATCTGGACAAATAATTCTCACACACGTTTGTTTGTCTCTCTCTCGCTCTCTCTCTCTCCCCCCCTTCCCCCTCTCCTTCCTTCCTCCTTTCTCTCTTTCTCTTGCCTCTTCTCAGAGTAATGGCTAATTATCGCTTGAAAAAAAATTAGCAAAGTAACACAATGAGTAAAAAATAAAACATATAAAGAAAGAATATTATCAAATTGACCAAAATAATTAATAATAATACTCAAAGTTTTTGAGTAATGATACTCAAATTTGTTTTAGCAAAATAAATTCTCCAGCATATAAATCAAGTATAATATCTACAATACTTTTACAAAGCCAAACTGGCAGATTTTTAAGACTCCCTGGGTTTTATGTAGTAAATCAACTATAGCTCTTCTGAGCTAATGAATTAACCCTCAATTAAAAGAAAGTATTACAATAACAATTGCTATTGGTTTTGAAGCATGTACTTCATGCACCAAATACAGTGACCGACCCGAAGTGAGAAAGTAGGATTGGAACTCAGGCGTATGAAGTCTCCCATCACCCTTGTCATGTGCATTTCAGCATGGTCTATGACTTTTGTGAACTGGAAGCAACATATGTTCCACAAAAGAGAGCAGGCAATGGCATTACAGTGCCTTTACATGATAGAATATTACGTATACATTAAAATAAGGGTTTTTTCTTCAATTTGCAATAATATGAGAAAGTATGTATAAGTGAAAAAGCAGTCTGCAGAATTGTATGCTTACTATTATCTCAACTCTTTAAACTGCTTATCAAAAATATTCCATAAAAGTCTCCATTAAATGCCATCTGTGATTGTCTTCGATACAGGCATTATAGTTGAATATTCCCCTTCTTTTATATATTTTCAGTAATGAGCATTCACTACATTAATGCCCTTTAAAATTTTGTTTAATTGTAAAAATAATAATACTCCTGAAAATCTTACTGATCACATGGATGATACAGTACAAACACCTGTACTCCAGAGATCATCTCTGCTTAGAGTTTGGTATATATTAATATATATTCTAGTAGACTTTATAACACACATGAACTTGTGTATAGAGATTATGTGTGTGTGTGTGTATTTCTTTTTTATTTTTTTATTTTATTTTATTTTTTATTTTTATTTTTTTTTTTTTTTTGAGACAGAGTCTTGCTCTGTCGCCCAGGCTGGAGCGCAGCGGCCAGATCTCAGCTCACTGCAAGCTCCGCCTCCCAGGTTTATGCCATTCTCCTGCCTCAGCCTCCCAAGTAGCTGGGACTACAGGCGCCCGCCACCTCGCCCAGCTAGTTTTTCGTATTTTTTAGTAGAGACGGGGTTTCACCGTGTTAGTCAGGATGGTCTCGATCTCCTGACCTTGTGATCTCGGCCTCCCAAAGTGCTGGGATTACAGGCTTGAGCCACCGCCCCCGGCCGTGTGTGTTTATTTTTAAGAGGGGATTATATCAAATATATTATTCTGCAATTTGCTTTTCCAGTTAATAAGGAATCAAGGATAGTTTTCCATTACTTTTATGATCAGAATTTTGTTTTTTATATCATTGCCATTAAGGTGAAGCACACTTTGCCATGGCACATAGAATAAGTACCTAGGGGCCAGTGGCCCCTTGACAAAGGCACGTCTCCAAAACTTCTACTACATTATCAGGCTCTTGAGTTTGCTGCAATTATAGATTTCTAAGAATGAATGAATGAATGAATGAATACAATAGTTCCTTGCTTAAATTGCTTAAAGAAACACAAATTAATTGGTCTTTCAATTTTCTTTGCCCATCTTTGTAAATGGTATAGTAGAGTCAAATATGCCTTTAAGTGTCAGAAATATCCTTTTGTAATAAAAATGTAAAATTTAAAACAATCATACCACAATTTATGTGGCAAAGGGTATTGCCATGTTATTTCATGGTTTAACTATGTCAATCCTGTTCAAACTCTGTCTTTGCTCATAATAGAAGAGGGATATTTGAGATCAGAACATTCTCGTTCAACATAATTATCAGACAGCCCAAGATAATTGCATGTTTACCCTAATATATATAAAAGGCAGCAATATATATATAATATATATAAAAGGCACCTTATATATAAGGGTGCAAACTAACAGTGTCACTCTTAGAAACTATGTAAAAACCAAAGTAGGAAATACCATCTAAACTTATTTCATAAATGAGTTATATATACTAGCTTAACAAAATATCAAGAAAATAATATTTATCAGGCCCTAATTTGAGCAAAGCTGTAATTTAGGTGAGACTTAGACTAATACATTTGGGGCATATAGACTATGTCAAGCAATGGAACATCAAATGCCCTTATTCCAAAGGGTAAGGTTTGCAGTTACAATACACTTCATTAAAATTTGTTGATAATTAAAATCCAAGTATCCAAGATAAATTGCATTGTGGGACTAGTACCTACTGTCCCCCGAAACACTCTCATTCACTATACTATGAGGTCTTCAGCAGTGCAAGGATCATGTTAATCATAGCTCAGAAAGCTGCTTAGCCTGGAGGCCAAATCCAGCCCACCGCCTGTCTTTGTAATAAAGTTTTATTGTAACACAGCCATGCCCATTCACTTACCTATCTATGACTGCTTTCATACTACAATGGCAGAGTGATGCAACAAAGACTGTACAGCCTGTAAGCACTAAAATGTTTTCTCACACTTTTCAGAAAACGTTCGCCAATTCTTGATTTAGATTACTGTTTGAAAAACTGATTTCTTAATATTTGTTCTGAGCTTCTCTGTACGAGTCTGAGTATTTCCAGTAAGGAATAAAAAATAATGTCTGACTGTGCTTATTCTAGGGAGGCATTGTTAGTGCTAAGAGGCAGTTTTGTGTAAAGGTTAAGAAGATAGAATCAAATCCCAGCTCTGCCTCTGACTCACTGCAAATCTCAGGCAGATTACTTAAGCTTTTGGTGCCTCCATTTCCTTATCTTTAAAACAGTGACCATAATAACAGAATCCTGAAAGGTTGTTATGAGAATTGAAAACACCTCAGCGCAGGGCCTGGCACACAGTGAGGACTTACATTAGCTAATAACTCTACCTATCACATATCATGATGACCACTGAGCATCCAAAGCGAGCCAACACAGGCTCCATGTGGTCATCCTTCCAGCTCTCAGGTGCTGTGGTTCTCCATGGAGGAGGGAACGGGAGTTTCCAGTTAAGACACTATGTGAACCTGAATCCACGTGGGCTGGAGAAACATGCAAAATGCAGACATCCGTTTCTTCTGCAAAACGTAAGGATGACACAGGAGAACCTCTCATCTCAGCTGAGCACATCTACACTTCTATACAGAGGGCCCGGCTCTGAGACCCATCTAGCCTCCTTCCTCATAGAAGAAAACAGGGACTGGGAACTCAAAATCCGAGCGTGGGAATGGTCACCAGTTATTCAGAAAATCTCTTGATTATCTAAAATCAGCAAAGCACTTTGTGAATTGGGAAGAAATATAAGCCTGTCCACAATGAGACGGTCATTTAGTTAGGGAGAAAAATAAATAAGTCAACAAACAAAGGCAGTGTCTTTGCAGTGACTAGTAAATGGAATGATACCGTCACTTTCCCTCACTTTACTTGTTCCTCCCCTACACCACCAGCCCTCTATCCCCCTTCACCCCTTCCTTTCTTCTAGTCTTCCCAGAAAGTGGCAACACCTAGGTCTCAAGTGTTTAGGAAAGGCTCCAGTAAAGCCAGCATTTATGAGCCAGCCTTTGGAAGATCCAAACAAGCACAGTTGGTGGTGGGAACAGATCACTGGCCCCAGGGAGGAGGAAATTGTGTGGAGGCCTGACCAGGAGGATCCCTGAGAGTATCATGAGAGGTTTAGGGTTTACCCAGCAGGTGCAGGGGACCGCAGAATGTCCCAGAACAGGAAGTGAGATGACAGTGGTATGCACTGCAAATAAGTTGGGGGGCAGAGCACAGAGGTAACCGCAGGAGACAAAACTGAAACCCGGTAGGCAGTCACACCGGGGCACAGAAGACTCAAAGAAGCATCTAAGCCTTTTCATGTCTTCAGGTTCCTGAGTGATGTAGCGGTGGCACACGACCAAAATTGTTTTACTTGAAAGGTTTCTCTATCTGAAAGCTTGCTCATTCACTCTTTTTTTTTTTTTTTAATTAATTTATTTATTTATTTTGAGGTGGAGTCCTGCTCTGTCGCTCAGGCTGGAGTGCAGTGGTCAATCTCAGCTCACTGCAAACTCTGCCTCCTGGGTTTAAGCGATTCTTGTGTCTCAGCCTCCCAAGGAGCTGGGATTACAGGCACATACCACCACGCCAGGCTAATTTTTGTATTTTTAGTAGAGATGGAGTTTCACCATGTTGGCCAGGCTGGAACCCCTGACCTCAGGTGATCCACCCTCCTTGGCCTCCCAAAATGCTGGGATTAGAGGCGTGAGCCACCACACCCGGCCCACCTTCGTTTTTAATAACAGAAGTAAAGCTCATAAGCTGGCAAAAATATTTCAGTCTGTAAAATTTTGGTTTCTTCCCTTCTCATTTAGATGTCTCACTTACCAAGGAGAGAGAGGGTGGAGGCCGCGTTTCCTCAGTCATGAATCACACTGACTCCACAGCCATGTGGGCACTCTGGCCCAAGTCTCACACACCAACACTTCAAAAAAGAAAACAGAGAGATCCAGTCAACCATTTTAAAAGAGGACATGGTCATTGGTGATGAATTCTATGAAGTTCCATTAAAGCCTGAACAATCAGCACAAGCTGCTTTAGCCACGTAGGATTAGAGCAGTGACGCAGGACAGCTTGGCATCACAATCATGCTACCCTAGTTCAGGATCGTGTGCACTAACAGATTCTTTGTCTTCAGAAAAGGAGAAATGAACGTTTAAATGCTGTTAACAGATGAAATAACTCTCATGAAACATCCAAAAGAACCATTATTTCAAACCCATTGAAATTATCTCAAGCAGTCTGAAAATTAAATTAAGATTCATTATATGAATTTATCCATTTCATGATGACTCATTCCATTTTTTGGAACACATGGTACCTTATACAATGCATTTCAAAAACAGGAGATAAAGGCAGAAGCACAAACTCTGCTAGAAATGTGAGTTTATATTTTTATTTACATATTAATTTATTAGGTACACAGTTATGAGGCTTTATAGAAAAAGAATGATACATCATGAATAACAAGCCACTTTGCCAAAACCAAGTAAACCTGTCCAATCTCCTCATTCAATTTAATATACAAAAATTCTGAAAACTCGATATTGTCGTTGGATGGAAAGATGACCACAAAACACAAGCCTCCCTAGAAACATGAATGCCAGAAGCTGAGAATGCAGGTGACTTTCCATCTATGATCCATATGAGAAATGTGTTCATCACCAGTGAAGGACGCCTGACTTCAAATACTGCATTTCAGGGCTCATGCTTTTTTCTGTTCTCCTCATTCATCTGGTTTCTCTCTTCTCTTCCCAGGTGGCAGCTTCTGACTGCTATAGATGTGAAACACCCTGACATTCTTCCTCCCCACCCTGATGAAGGGAAAATTGGAGAAAGAACTTCCCAGAACATTCTGGCTGTCCCTCTAGGCAGTGATTCCCAGGCAGTCAGCTTCAGTCATGATCCAAGGCCATCTGCCTGCAGAAAATGAACTGAACAACAGCAGCTGGAAATTTATAAAATTGTATACCTGCTGAATTGCCATTTCAGAAGCCCTAGGGTTCAGAGGCCAGGGAACAGGACAAGGTGGCACTACCTCTCCATAAGGCTCCCTTCCTCCAGGACGGGCCTTTGGTATGTTCATGGGAAGCAAGGGGGTGACCCAGGGCAACACACTGGGACATGCCTGCCTGAGATGCCCCAGCAGCCCAGGCACCCTCACATCGTGCAGCACAGCCAACCCTCCAGTCCCAGCAGAGTCTTCAAAAGTCGGTGACATCATCCTTTGGACAGGACAAAGTGCAGATGCAAATCCTTGAAGCCAAAAGAGGAGCCAGGGAAGCACACTCAGTCTCAGAAATATTCCTAAGAGCGGCCAATTGCTTTTTCACGACATCACTAATATCACCTTTGGGTGTGGCAACAAAATATGTTAGTTGAAACTTCTTTATTAAATGGCATGTTTGAATACACAAGCTTCCTCTCTCCAGTCCTAAAATCTGTTTTACAACAATTATTACTAAAACATCCTTATAGTTGTTTAGATCTGAGTTGAAATTTAAGTAATAAAGTTTGACAGATTCTCTGGTTACTGCCATGAATAGCTGGCAATTTCTGTAAGTTCCCATGTCTCAGAACTACATTAAAAACAGGGCTAATAGGTCTCCTGCCTCCCTCAGTGAGGTCACAAATGAGCTGATGTGACCCCTCGGCTGGACAGCGAAACCACACCTGCAGAATATGGGTCAGTCTCTTAAATGACAGAGACTGGGGCCAAAAAGAACATTGTAAGAATTCAAAATCAGTAACACAACCAGAAAGCAAATACTGCAGGAAGAAGACACCCCTGCTGAATTCAGCACGGACAGCCCACAGCCTGGACTGCCAGACAGTCCTGGTCCAACCAACAGACTCCAAAACCCAGCCTCTTCCTTGTGGAAAAGCAATACCCACAGGACAGAGCTCTCTTGGCTTGGGGGAAAACACAGCTTCCTATAGAATATGATGTCTAAACAGGAAATCGGTCCCAACAGCAGGATTCAACGGTGTCCACCCAAAAGGGTTGTTACTATGCCTGTGTTTACATAAATGGTGAAAAAGATATTTTACCAGCCTAGTGCTTGTCAGCCAAGTGAACAGTATTGGGACTTTCTACTCCTGCAGGTCAGCCCTTGCCTGGGGAAGACAGGGTGCTCACCAGGACACCCATGTGTGCGTGGGAGCGTGCACTCAGGAGCTGAAACAACAGTAACAATGCAGAGACCTTGAGTTGGAGCCAAGCTAGAGGAACAGACGACCATTCTTGCAGGTCCAGAAGCAGACACCTCCTGTCCTCTCCCAGCAAGGTCGTAAATTAGCCAGTGCATTAATCATAAATCACTGACATATTTTCTAGAAAACTGAGAAGAAAGCCAAAAGGCAAAGAAATTACATAGCCCCAGAGGCTCACCCCAGACTGGAAGTTGGAAATTTTTTTTTTTTTTTAATACTTTAAGTTCTAGGGTACATGTGCATAACATACAGGTTTGTTACATATGTATACTTGTGCCACGTTGCTGTGCTGCACCCATCAACTCGTCATTTACATCAGCTATAACTCCCAATGCAATCCCTCCCCGCTCTCCGCTCCCCATGATAGGCCCCGGTGTGTGATGTTCCCCTTCCCGAGTCCAAGTGATCTCATTGTTCAGTTCCCACCTATGAGTGAGAACATGCGGTGTTTGGTTTTCTGTTCTTGTGATAGTTTGCTAAGAATGATGGTTTCCAGCTGCATCCATGTCCCTACAAAGGACACAAACTCATCCTTTTTTATGGCTGCATAGTATTCCATGGTGTATATGTGCCACATTTTCTTAATCCAGTCTGTCACTGATGGACATTTGGGTTGATTCCAAGTCTTTGCTATTGTGAATTGTGCCGCAATAAACATACGTGTGCATGTGTCTTTATAGCAGCATGATTTATAATCCTTTGGGTATATACCCAGTAATGGGATGGCTGGGTCATATGGTACATCTAGTTCTAGATCCTTGAGGAATCGCCACACTGTTTTCCATAATGGTTGAACTAGTTTACAATCCCACCAACAGTGTAAGTGTCGCTTAAAAATTTTCCAACTACACTGGAAGTTGGAAAATTTTTAAGCGACACTTAACTACCCATTTAATAAGAAACTGCTTATTTTTTGTAAATGTAGAAATTTCTCTATTTGACTCAATTCCATATTACCCTTATTCTTTTCTCTTTTAGCTTAGCACTAACCTTGGTACGAACAACCTCTGAAATCCTGAGTCATAATTTTCAGAGTTCTGCTTATTACAAATGCCACCATGAACATACATGTGCAGAATTATCATGACAACACTTTTGATTTACAAACAGTAACTCTTTCCCAGAAGTTTTGCCCTGTGGCCACCTACGCTCTTCAAATTGTCTCTAAATGGAACGACATGAAGAAGATTTCATATCAATTATAACTCACTAAGTGCTCATCAGCACATGACTTTCTGCGAAAATATGCCACCTTTTCCCTGCCCAGCTTACTCAGAATGAGGTAAGATGTAGACTTAAACATTATTTTGGACACGAAAGGTGAGCTGAGTGGTAGCCTTTATCCTGAAGATACATGACAGAAATGTACATGCCAGGCCAGTCTTACGAGCTGAATTTAGAAACTGTACAACAGTAAGATTACACTGGAAATAAAAATAGAAAAAACCGCCTGGCATCAGAAAGTTTAGTGGAGTGATGAAAAGAAACCCTAAAAGATACAGGTTCAAGAAACCTAAGAACTGCTAGGCCAGCATTTCCCAAAGGCAAGAATTCCACCAGTGGCCATGGCGTTTAATTGACAGGCTTCTCAACATCAGTCCCTCAGTTAATCACCATGCACAGCACAGCCCCATGGCCACCCTTGGTGGGTGCTTAGAAGACAAAGCAAGAAACTGTTACACTCTCAGGAGCTCTCTATATGATTTTTCTGCTATGTAGTTCAGTAAATACTATAAATTGGAGGAAAGAAAAGTTACTTACAGGCAGAAGAGTCAAGGAAAAGATTTCTGAAAATGGGAAATGTGATGTGGGCTCCGAGGGATGAGGAGATAAGGAGTCTGTTAAAAGAGATGCTGAAGCATGTTTTAGTGGGTGCATTGCAGGTGAAACAAACGGTAGATGAGGGAGGAACAGCTGAAAGTCATCAGGTATAAGAGAAGAGCCATTTAGGCCAGCACCATGGTGAGTTAAAGCATGAGTTCCTGGTACCCTGGAGTTGAGTGGAAACCCCACCACGGCGTCCACCACAATAAGAGTTTGTAGGAGTGCAAACTGAATGAGATAGGTGAAAAAAAGTGATCCCACAAAGGTAAAAATCTGGACTGCAAAGCCAGGAGAATCACAGACAGAAAGCTGGCCTCATGTTCAAGTCTCTGGAGGAAGACAAGGAAGTAAACAGGAGGGTGGATTCCAGGTGAGAGGCCAAGGAGCAGGGAGGGTGGCATCACGAGTGTGTGGAGGCAGCCAGCATCGGCTAGCAGGAGCATGTGCCACGATGACTACCTGCAAGGTCACTCACATGCAAGGGCATGGATGGATGGCTCAAAACAGCCACTCCAGACAGCTAAGAGATGGGAAAAGTATATGACACACAGATCGTAGGGAATGTTAACATGAGAAAGAGATGAGACTTCATCCAAAGGAAGGCAGAGTCACTGAAGGTTCAGTGGAATGTCAGGGTGAGCAAACTTTGGGAGGGTGAATATGGCAGCTCTGCAGAGGATGCACAATACAAGAAGGGGAGAAACTGGGGCAAAAAGCTGCCACCAGAGAACTCCAAGTATGAGGAGAATTACAGTAAAGGATGCACCTTGCCCTTGCCAAGTTCCTGGGAAATCACCTCTAAGACCTTAGAATGTCCTGCCTGATGAGAGACTTTGTTTTAGGGGAGCTTTAGGCCACACAGATAGTCTAGGCTAACTATGTGGTTAATGGCTGAGGGCTTGGGCCTCCCTGGATTAGTCTGGCCGTGTCTATGTGGTCAATTCTCAATAAAAACTCAGGACACCAAGGCTCAGGTGAAGTCGCCTGGTTGGCAATACCCCATGCATGTTGCCATATATCCTTGTAGGAGAAGAAGCATTGTCCATGTGTCTCCACCAGAAAGAGACCATCAGAATCTCCTGGCCAGCCTCTCTCGGACTCCAGCTGTGCACCTTTTCCACAGCTGGAGTGTAAAGGGTACTGCTGTACCCTTTGACTGAGATCAACCATAATCACTAATACAACAGGTTTTATACATTCTTAGAGTTCTTCAAGCAAGTCATTGATCCTGAGGATGGCCATAAGCCACATGGCAAACACGGTCAGGGGACCCCACGTGACTAAGTGTGCAGCTTGGGCCCTAAACGTCAACATTTAAAACCCAGGAGCAACAAATGGCATATCACATTGGAATTATTCACGAAGAAAATATATTCCACATTCCCAGAAATATATTAGCCTTCTAAAATAGATTTTAAAATATGCTAAATAAAAAGACAAAACATCACAGTCCATTTTTGCAAGGAATCACTTATATAGAAACATCAGTCTAAAAACTCAGCATGTACTTACTGAGGAATGAATGTTCTTGAATTTAGGGCAATAACCTAAATGACGAAAATCAGAATTTTCTCAGTAGGAATTAAAATACAAAATGAGTAAAGGGCATTATTTTTGGAAGTGCCTTCATCCAGTGCCACTGGTTTGACTGAAAGGAACTATGCGGAGGACCCAGCACTCAGAGGTGGGCTGTGGGATAATGAAATGCCATTCACTCTGGCTGTAAGCACTGCAACCCTTTCTGTCACTGTCCCTAGCCCGGCTGTCCAGGCTTCCATGAGGTCACCTCTGACAGCCTCTGTCACTTGTTCCACATAGGTGGTCTCCACACAAATGCGCTTAGATAAATCAACACTGGACATTTAGGATAACAATGTCCCTTGAAAGAATGGCAATCTCTGTGTTGGGGATCCTTGGAAACCCCAGGCACTCAAGAAAACAAAGAGTGTGTGACAGGAACAGAGAACAAGCCTTTGAGGCAAAAGTGGTAGGGAAGAAAGCAGAGAGAGGGGAGGGGGAAGGAAGAGCAAGACAAAAGGAAGAGGGGGAAGAAAAATACACTACAAGCAGCTACACGGGTAACAGGATGTCCTGAAATAGTGCAGCCTACCGAAAAATATTATATAATCTATCATTATAAAATGGATCTTTATTGTTTCCTTCAACTTTTGTTAAAATAAATTTTATGGAAAATTGAGGTTTACAACATGATGTAATGGTGACCTATAGATAGTAAAATGGTTACCATAGTGAAGCAAATTAACATATTTATCATCTCACATAGTCACATTTTTTGAGGTAAGAGCAGCTAAAATCTACTTATTTCACAAAAGTTCTAAATACCATATAATTTTATTAGCTATGGTTCTCACGCCTGCATTAGATGTCTTTGAAGGATACAAATAACAGCAATGTCAGCTTCAGGTACGAGGGAGGCAGGCCAGTTCCTGGCCATTCCCTTCCACTGGCAGAACGTCTGCTGTCACCTGCCACCACATTCCTGAGCAAATATTCCAGCATTCAAGGAAACAATTTGAAAAGGAAAAGCAAAATGCACAAAAGCTTGAGGTGATGAAGAAATTGTACAATGAAGGCAGCAGCCAGCCCCAGCCACTCTTACCACGGTCCAGAGAGCAGCCGCGTACCCCTCCCCTTCTCTCCTCTACAGGCCAGCACTGGTTGGGGTCAGAGGCTGGTCCGTGGAGCAAGTCCATTGAGACTCCCAAATATAAGATTGCTGGCCACTTTACATTCAAGACAGGGTCAGGACTCAAATGAAAAATGGGGTAATTTTTAAAGATAGATCTCTGGATTTGTTCAATATCACCACTTAAATTTTTTTTAGGTTTTTTTTTTATTTCCATAGGTTATTGGGAAACAGGTGGTGTTTGGTTACATGAGTAAGTTCTTTTGTGGTGATTTGTGAGATTTTGGTGCATCCATCACCCGAGCAGTATACACTGTACCCTATTTGTAGTCTTTTATCCCTCACCACCTCCCACGCTTTCCCCCGAGTCCCCAAAGGTCATTGTGTAATTCTTACGCCTTTGCATCCTCATAACTTAGCTCCCACTTATAAATAAGAACATATGATGTTTGGTTTTCCATTCCTGCATTACTTCACTTAGAATAATATTCTCTAATCTCATCCAGGTCACTGTGAATGCCATGAATTCATTCCTGTTTATGGCTGAGTAGTATTCCATTTTGTAGATATACCACAGTTTCTTTATCCACTTGTTCATTGGTGAGCACTTGGACTGGTTCCACATTTTTGCGATTGTGAATTGTGCTCCTATAAACATGCATGTGCAAGTATCTTTTTCATATGGTGACTTATTTTCCTTTGGGTAGATACCCAGTAGTTGCACCACCTAAATTTTGAACAGTATTTGACATTTTGATGTCTAAGGGCTGACAGCAGAGTTAGAAAGAGATAGGATATAGTAGGCCCAGCTCTTAAAGGTTTTTCTTTCTTAATGATGTTCCTTTGCTGCTTGGTTTGCCTGCACCGGCCTAAATACAGAATCTGTGCATGACCCCAGCCAAGCTCTGCACAGACAAACAGGTTCTGAATGAAGTCGTGTCTCTAGCAGGGACAGCACTGATGCAAACACCCGTGGCTTTAGAAAGTTAGAGACCTTACACAAACTGTGGGACAAATGTACAGAGAGAGCACACACACATATTTATAATCAGATCATTATAGATATAAAATGCAACAATATTGCATTCCAATAAGCAAATAAATGGCCTTACTTTCCACATCAGCTTGTACGTCCAATCAGAGACTTTTTCCCGTATCCCAGTTTAGCACACTGGGTGTTATGCTGAATGACATGCGTAAGACCACAATGACATGGGAGGTCTCTGCCCTCAAGGAATTCAGCCTTTGGAATCGCTTTTCCCCAAATCACAAACAATCTCATTAGCAACCAGCTGATATTTGATCTAGAAATAATTCCACATATTTATCAAGAACATTTAATAAAGAATCCCTTCACTAAATATTTCTCATGCCATTAAAAAAAAAAAAGAAAGTGTCAGATGTTGAGATTGCCCTTCACTGAGTCTCTGGCTCCCACAGGGCCAAAGTAAGAACACCTGGCGACCAGTCCCAAAGGTCAAGGCCTCATGGACAGTAAGTCCTCACGTGATGACAGATGACCTCACACCTAGGTCATTTAATCATGCAAACATCTGCCTCGATGACTGGCAGGGGCAAGTGCGACTTTCCTGTACAGAAGAGCAGGCACTTCTACAAGTTGTATCCAAAGAGTAAGATGGCATGAAAGAGATACACTCTTCCCACTTGGAGCCTTCACACCCAGATCCAGCCTGAGACCCCTCTCTCCATCAGACGGTAGTCACTGTGAATGGAATGATCTAGAAATATTAAACATAACTCAGACCTAAAGAAGAATAAACAAAGTAACAGGGGATTTTGTTCCTCAAAGCATTGACTAATCCTAACAACAGTTTGGGAGGAAGAAATCCAATTGTTTTCCATTCTGTCTTCATGCAGATTATCCTTTGGTGAATATTTAAAGCTAGTAGAAATAGCTGGTCCTCAGTATTGCCTCAGTAACGGAAATAAAGCTGGAGTAAACACTTCCTATTTCATTACTCCCACACGAGACAATGATGTGTTCTGAGCTGCAAAGAGGCATGGGGGCTGAGGAAAAGAAAGACAGGGGCAAAAATGACTTCTTTATTAAAGCAAACAGGTTGCCAAAAACTAAGCAACTGCTCAAAATGAGCAATTTCTGTTATGGGCTCTCTAAGGACACCAGGGCCTCAGAATAGTGAATACTTTCTTATTTCAGCCACCATGTGCCAGATTTTCAAAGGGCAGGCTCACTTTTCATGCAGGCAATTTTGAAGCGCTTGCACAACTGGTTAATTTGCATGGACAACCGGCCTCTGGGCTTCCACTCTGACAGCTAAATTGATCAATCCTTTGTAGAGGAAAATCTCAGAGCCCAGGAAAAAAGAGTGTCTGAGACCCTTTGAAAAATGTGGTCTCTCAATTCCTACTTATTCAGAACTACACATCCAACAAGACTGACTCTGTAAGCAGCAGTTTGCCCACACAGAGGAGACTCAAGATTTAACTCTAGACCTAAAGTTAAGATTTAATTCTAATATTAAGATTTAACTCTTTAAAAAATTATTTAACTCCTCTTGTTACTTAACTATCTCTGTTAAAACATTAAAAAAAAAAAATGGGCTGGGTTCTTATATCAACCCTTGGGTCATTACATAGAAGAGCAAAATGCCTGCCACAGATTAAACCACATCTGACACCAAACCTTTCTCAGAGAAAAAGCTGAGCTGAGGCAGACAGGTCTGTTGAGAAATATGAAAACAGAGAGGAGCTCATTTATCCCATAAAAGTTGGCTAACTGAAATTCACAGTGAATTATTAGTGAAATGGCAATTGATAAAATCATTCAGAAAAATATTTTCCTAAAAACAGAACAGGCAGTAGATTTTCAGAAGTTTCCAACTACAAACTCAGAAAAGAGAAATGAAAGGATTTGCTCCTTCGACTCTGTAATGGAAAGGAGATTAGTATAAACCCGTGCAAGCCAATCCAATGTGCATATTGGGCTCTCCGTGACTTCACTTATTTTAGATACTTAAGCCCTAGTGTCACTGTTTTACATGGTATATACAATGATCTGGGCCAAGCCAATTGTGTTTTGCCTTGGAAGACAAACTCTGGTGTTCTATTCTGGCTTAAATCTAGCGAATGCTCTGGAGTCGTTTTAGAATGTTTGCTTCTTTGAATACATGAAAAAGAAGACTTTTAAATCCTTCTGAATCAGTCCCAATGACCTGTTGGGTCTTTCATCATCCAAGATGGGCACCAAGGCCTAAAGAAGAAAAAAGCATCCCACTTTCGCATTACGGCATGCAGGCAAGTTGCTCAGGAATGTGAATCATTCCACCTAAACATTCGTTTCATGTTCTATAGAGAACTTAACACTATACGAATCCCTGAGTGTGTTGCATAACCAAAAATCTAATTCTGTTCTATTTGTCATCCTCTCAATATAAATTAGTGATTAAAAAGGAGAAATAAGCTACAACACAACAAAACAGATGGTGTCTTACCTTCCTATAAACACTGCTGTGTTTAGAGAGTTTACACATGTGGGGGAATGTAATGACTTATTTTTTTCACATTTGGCAATGAGTCATGTCATCCATTTTAGCACAAACTGTCCTGAAACTTCCTCCCAAATGAAGACATGGAACAGTTTCACTAATATGCAAAAGCACCCATGCCAGCTGCCTTTGATTAGTCATGGTGCCGCTCTGCCCACTCTGCAGCCTTCATCTAGGAGAAAACCTGATCCAGTCAGACACCCAAACAGAACCAAAAGGTCAGCATGTCCTGAAGTCAACCTGCTGGGGAAGTGGATGCACTTTTGGAGGGGCCAAGATGCTTCTTCCCTTTGTTTTCCAACACATACCCTTAAAAATTCAACCCAGGAACTTGATTTAACAGTGTCCTCTTTACTTTGAACACTCTCCCCAACCTTGCTGAGCTATCCTGCGGACCTAACATATAGAGTTGGAAGAGAAACCATGAATAATCTCAGGAAAGTTCTAACTTCACCAATTATTAAAGGAGCCAGAGTCCATCCCAACTGCCAACATTCAATAGAAGTCCACGCTGTGAAACTCAATGGGAAGCAAACAAGACCAATCTGAAATGCAAACCATGTTTGACAAAACTGTGTTTCATTATTTTACACAGACAGTGCTTAGGGCTATGCCTGACACATGGTAAACCCCTAGCAGGGAGTTAGCCCCGCCCTTTCTGCCTATCCCAACAATGGAATTGGGTTTATGTTTCCCATTCATCATCTGTCAAGACAACTCCTCCCCTCCCTCTGTGGCATGAACAGTATTAAACTGACGGCTGGTGTTACTCAGCTTTTTGGTTTTGATTTGCTAAGCCATTGAGATAGTAACACCTCTCCTTGTGGTACCCGTGAAGTTTATTTATGAAACTAAATCCAAATCTCTGTAATTCTTGTTCTTTAGATTTTCTCTTATTGGCTTGACTTCATCACTGAAGCCATTCATCCTAACAGCCTTGCCTGCTGGCTCTCTGAAATCCAGGTGGCCCTGACATCCCAGTGTGATGTGGTTCCCTCTCCTCTGTGATGGTGGCACTTGATGCTGGCCTTTCTGTTTCTCCCATCACCCTCCATTGTTTACTTCTCTGTCTCCTGGTCAAGGGCGGGCTTCTGTCTTAGTCAGCTGACTTGGCATTCCCAAGGCCATGCCCAAGTAAATGAGCATATTCAAGAATAACAGTTTAGTTGGTGGGAATGGAAATTAATTCAACCATTTGGAAGACAGTGTGGCGATTCCTCAAAGACCTAGAGGCAGAAATACCATTTGACCCAGCAATTTCATTACTGAGCATGTACCCAAAGGAATATAAATCATTCTGTTATAAAGATACATGTACCCGTATGTTCATTGCAGTACTACTCACAATAGCAAAGACATGGAATCAATCTAAATGCCCATCAGTGATAGCCTGGATAAAGAAAATGGGGTACATGTACATCATGGAATACTATGTAGCCATTAATAGGGACAAGATCATGAACTCTGCAGGGACATGGATGAGGTTGGAAGCCATTATCCTCAGCAAACTAATGCAGAAACAGAAAACCAAACACCACATGTTCTCACTTACAAGTGGTAGGTGAACAATGAGAATGCATGGATACATGGGGGGGAACAACACACATTGGGACCTGTTGGGAGTATGGGGGAGGGAGAGCATCAGGAAGAATAGCTAATGGACGCTGGGCTTAATATCTAGGCGATGGGTTGACCTGTGCAACAAACCACCATGACACATGTTTACCTCTTCAATAAACCTACGCATCCTGCACATGCACCCTGGAACTTAAAATAAAAGTTGAAGAAAGAAAAAAGAAAAAAAAGAACAACAGTTTGATGAACATTTCTCACTTTTATCTCTGAATGTGTGTAAATATTAACAGGGGCATATCCCTAAAGTTAGCTCTAACATCAATCAAAATCACCCAAAAATGCAGGGAAAATTAATCCAGGTGGTACCTGGAGATGACCTGAGCCTCACCCAGATCTAGAAGATACCACACACAGAGAAGGTGCTTGGGTAACATTTGGCAGATAGCAGCGTGCAGGAGTCCCTTTCTTACAAGTGATTAGAGAAAACTGCAGCTTCCACGTCCAGAGGCTCTAAGCCTACCTTGATCCCATCTTTCCTCAAAATAAAATTCTCTTTTCAATCCTCCTTAGGAGGTTTTCTAGTCTCAGAAGAACCTTCCATGCTATTCATAGGAGATTAGATTCCCCTGTTTTACATAACAATGGCTGTCCATCCTGTTCATGCTCATAAAAGGACTCAACTTTGCACAGACTCCCCTGTGCAAACATACTGATGTCTCCCCTTCCTGTCCATTAAGCTGAGTCCCCTATACCAAGATCCTTCTACAGACCCCCCTGGGGCAGCTGTCTCGACTGCCCTTGAAAACCACTCTCAGTCTCAGAGACATCTCCAGAGGAGGAGGGCTGCTCATGAACACAGTCAAGCGGGCACAACGAGGCCAACCCGGTGGCCAACAGGGACCAAGAAGGAAAATAGTTTCCCCTTAGAAATATAAACAATATCTTTGTAAATGTCATGCTTATACTGATAATCCCCTTAGTAAGCTCATTTTCATGGATATCAGGCCAGTTGCTAAGTATAAATTGTTCCAATGTCTGAAATTAATGATACTTGGTTCAACAGGAGTGTTCCTGTATATAGCGATTCTATAGTCATTGATTAAAACAGTCCTCACTTTTGCTATCTGGACTCCCATTCTCCTTCTATAAGCATAGGCTTCAGGCTCCTTCACCCGCCCAATGACCTGAAAGCATCTGATCCCTCGCTGCTGCCTGTCACACCCCACACCCCTCATCACTCACCCAGCTGTCCCCTTTCCCCAGTCAGCCACAGAGAAAAGTTTGAAGGAGCTTTCTTCTCACTGCCCAGTTTTCTATTTTACAGAAGGCTTTAGAAAACACATATGTGCTCTGGCTAAAATAAAAATGAAATTATAATGTGATCTACCACATCAAAAAAAAAAAACTGAAAATAGTTTTAGTTAATTCAGCATCAGAAAATCAATATGTCCTTAGCAGCATTCGGTGCTTGACTTCAAAATGTGTGTTTTAATCTCGACTTTATTACATGTTGCATTTGGTTAGTTCACACTTAGAATTCTCATCAACTGCTTTTTAGGTCTGTGGATGGGAAAGTACTCCATAAGAGAAATCAGCCTAATAATTGAATACAGAGCTCTAAAAAGAAAGACTTGTATAACTCTGAAGGGGACAAAACAATGACGCAGAAATAAAGTCAGACTACAGCAGTTCAAAGACCTGTCCTTGTTTGTGATTTTTTTTTCTAATATACAGACTCAAGGGTTCAACTAAGAGGCTGTTGTCAGTTACGCTTCTCATCCATATCCTCTCTCAGATCAGCAGACATCTAGCCACTCTGCTGCGTGCTAATATAAAATCTGTCTCTGTCTCCTCACACGCCCCGTCAGAGAAACCATCTAATCACGAACCAGCCTATCATTACAGCAGCCACTGTAAACGCTGGGGAAATTAAACAATAAACAAGACTCCTCATTCAAATGGGAAGCTGGCAGCATTGTTGGGGAGATGACAAGACCCATCATTAGACTGGGAACACACTGCCTTGCCCTGTGTGCCCTTTACTGCTTCTCTTCTTCAGGGTGCGCTGGAAGAAAGGGCATAGCTATCCATTATTCACTGACAATCTCATAAGTCATGCCCCTTTCCTAACTATTGTAAAAGAGCTATAGTCAGAAAAGTGGGGTGAAATGTTGGTGACAGCTGCTTATCTCAAAGACTTCTAAGGTAAACCACCAAACCATAATTTGATGCAATAATATGGTGTTTATTGCTATTCCTTGATCAACTACTCCCAATCCCTTCAAGTTAGATTTCTCCTATTTTTGTATTCTGGAGTACACAGAGTTCTTTCACCAGTATTTAAGAAGATGCAAATTGATCATAACCTCCCTGAAATGGAAACGAGGAGGGTAAGAAATGGCCCAGGTTTCTTGATTCCCTCTGCTGTGAACTTGGGGCCATGTCACCTTCCCCGTCTTCTTTCCTGCATGGCTGAGGATGGCAGACAGCAACTCTCCTTAGCAGACAAGGCAACCTATCAGCATGGAGGAAACAGCAAGTAAGGACTGCAGTTCTACCTGAGCCACTGGTAGAAGAGGAGGAAAAAATAATGATGAAGGAAATCTGAAAAATTGAAAGGCATTAGCCCTACACTTAATCCACCTGATGTTACATAAAAAACTGTATCAGTAGAAACAGACTCTTCCTTTCACCCACTTCCTTCACCTTTTCCACCAGATTTCTTCCATTTGTCACCCCTGCAGCTCAGAATTGGCCCTGCCGTGTCTCCTAATGCTGAGGACAGACCATTAAAGAAAGGAAGGGCAGAGAAACTACAATGACATGGCTTTGTTCCCCAAGAACATTCACTCCGGAAGCTGTCACTGCTCAAAAGACATCTTCATTCTGGCTCAAATGGCCAGAGGGAGCTCCCTTCTCCTCAATTCCAATTTGCTTTGACAGACACGTGGCTGTGAAGCAGTGGTTTGCTTCCCGGAGCTGAAGCTGCACTGGAATTCCAAAGCTGCCCTAGCCCTGTCAACAGAAGTCAGCAGCTTGAAGAGGAACTGCTATCCAGTCACAGTCAGCGTTCCCTGACACCTGATAATACACAGTCTCCCAGGCAAGATGCATCCCATCTCAGATGATTCCAGCCCTGCCTCTAATTGCTCCCACCAGGGCAAAAAGGGTGGCATTCTGTTTTGGAAATAATTATTAAGGCCATGTTGAAAAGAAAGTCAAGGTGAACCCCCGCAAATACGGCTGCATTCTTTAACCCAGACCAAACAAAACTTTCTTTGAGCTTCTAGCCACACTCTCCCAAAACAAAATTTTAAAAGAAAAACTGAGATGCACTGCTAAATTATATAATGAGAGGCACCCCAGTTTCCTCACCCAGCTTGTTACCGAAGAAGCTATTTATTACAAAACCTCCAGTCACTGTTCTCCTCCAGGTCCATGCAGAAGCAATGAAGCCCAAGAACAATAATGCCATCAGGAGGGCAGGCAAAAAGCTCAAATTAGCTCCCAAAGGGGTCTAATTCATCATCCAGGAAGGACTGTTCTAAGAGGTGCCTCAGAGGGAAAAGCCTGTCAAATGACTCAATGCCACCAGACGCTGATCTGCCACCAGAAATGCTACAACCACCACAGATACTTACTGTGATAGACAGAAAATCCTGCTTCATTATCCTAAGTCTAAACATGTACTTTATACCTGTGGGATTCAAAGTACAAAAGGTGTCAGATCAGTCTATATGTTATTTATTTTACATAGCAATTGAGATTCATGAAAGAAAAATACAATTGGTCCTCATTATCCATGGATTACATATTTGCAAACTCACCTGTTAGCTAAAGTGTATTTGCAACCTCAGAATAAAAACTTGAGGCACTTCCCAGTCATTCATGGACATGAGCAGTGAAAATTTGAGTCTCCTGACACAGGCATTCCCAGTCAAGGTCAGACAAGGTAATCCTACACGTTCTTGTTTCAGCTCTCATACTGAAAATAAGTTCCACATGCTCTATTTAGTGCCACATTTTTTGCACTTTTGTAATTTTTGTTGGTGATTTATTTGTTTAAAATGGCCCCAAGGATAGGGCTGCAGAACTAGCTGGTATTCCTAAGTGCAGGAAGGCTGTGATGTGCCCTATGAAGAAAATGCATGTCTTAGATAAGCCTTGTTTAGGCATCAATTGTAGTGCTATTGACCATGAGTTCAATGTTAATGAACCAATTGCATATATTAAATAAGTTGTCTTTAACAAAAAATGCACTTGAAACAAGATTATTTATTGATCAATTGACAAAAATATTGTGACCAGAGGCTCGCAGGAACCTAACCCTGTATTTCCCCTAGGAGCAATAGTTCAGGTTTTGCTAATTCAGTGTTTACTGTGACTTCATAGAGTATAATTACTACATGCTGTCAATGATAAGGAGAATCGACGTAAAATATCAAAGGACATGAGCAACAGATATAATACCCAATCAGCGTTCCCCAGCCTGACATAGCATCACAACAGCCTAACCTGAAGGACTGTGTAAGTAGAGTTTTTTCAGTTCACTCAGAAGAATAACCAGCTCCATAGATGGAGATCCAAGGGAAGCTACCTACTCACTCCTGAAAGCAAAGTACTAGCCCTCTTGCTTCAGGGGAGCACAGAACTCATCTTGCTGACTGCAAGCTGGGAGCCACTGGTGCCTGACTGTCTAGCACTAGTCACCCTGGGCAGAGACCTTTCTGAAGTCATCGTACAGTGAAAAATAGACTCCTCAGATACAGAAATCTGTACCATTGACGGGCATCAGAGACAACAGGCTGGTGGCCAAGGTCACGTGTTGAATGGAGGGAGGAGGCTCTGGCTGTGACTCATGGGACTCTTTACTGCTCTCATTACATAATGTGAACCAGATCCTCATCTTCTCATCAGATAATGATCTTTGCTCTCCAGACTTAAGGGGTGATTACAATCTGAAGAGTTGACTGTGTCTCATTCCACTTGTGATAATATATTCCTGATGACCAAGGCTAACTGAGGCTATTAACTTGAATCTTCAAATACCAACAGTCATAAGCGGTCCCTTTGATATATTCGCATCTGTTATGTGTTGAATTGAAAAAGGTTTTCTTGCTACAAAATGTATAAAGGAGAAAAAGTTAAACTGGTACAGAACAGCCAGTTCTGTTTTTTCCAATCCAGGAAAGCATCTTAATTCAATTGAATAAATTTTAGTACACTGAGATCTTTAACGTAAAAGCAAAACAATACCAAAAAGCAAAGTGATCCATAAATGTCACAGCATAAAAAGGTCCAAAGCCCTCACTTTATTGCTTCCTGATAGTCTTAAGCACTTCTCCTCTAGCAATGTTTTCCTCTGTATTATAATCTTAAAAATTATAACCACTACCTTTTGGAATGGAATTGGCTTCCTTTTAAACCACTTTCCTGTCTTTATGATGAAAAGGAAATTTGAGTATCTTTCTCTACCTCCATTTCTACATGGTCAGTTGTCAAAAGAAAGTGAACAAAAATAAAAGAACTAGATGACACGTGTTCTCAGATCCAGAAGATGTACTAATAAAGGGATGCACGTACTATTTTGCAGATCCTAGAAGACTAATGTCTATCACGATCACAAAAAAATTCTAAGTTGGTAGTCTCATAAATGGATTCATGAAGAAAATCAGAATAATTTATGAGTTATAAATCAAACTCAAGAGTTACAAATAGGATTAAGGTACCAGAATTTTCATTCCACCAGCATCAGATGGGGCTTTACCTGACCGTGTCCCTGAGGCTGAGTGAACTGCAGACTAACTGCACCTCTGCCCGAGTTCTCTGCTCAGATAGCATATTGCAGTTTACTTTATTTTACTTTATGTATTATTATTGTTATTATTATTATTATTTGAGACGGAAACTCACTCTGTCGCCCAGGGTGGAGTGCAGTGGCCTGATCTCGGCTCACTGCAAGCTCCACCTCCCGGGTTCACACCATTCTCCTGCCTCAGCCTCCCGAGTAGCTGGGACTACAGGCACCCGCCAACACGCCTGGCTAATTTTTTTGTATTTTTAGTGGAGACAGGGTTTCACCATGTTAGCCAGGATGTTCTCGATCTCCTGACTTTGTGATCTGCCAGCCTCAGCCTCCCAAAGTGCTGGGATTACAGGCGTGAACCACCGCGCCCAGCCGCATATTGCAGTTTATTTCTAGAGAAAGCATCAGGACTGGGAAGCAGTATGTCAACACGAACGGGCCAGAACAGAGAAGGGTTTGAAACTGTAATCAAGCAATCTCATAATAAGAAATTGTGAGAATTATTTAAAAATGACTATTCCATTTGACTTTTCAGCCAAACCATGCTCTAAAATTCCCCCAATCTCTCAGAATATTAGAAGCTAAAATAAGGATGTGTGTATAAATACATTAACTGAGAGCTTTAAAGAGATCTGGTGACAACATGAAAGGAAGGCTTAAGACCCACTAAAATTTTGAACTGAGCAGCAGAGAAATGGTTGTTATCTGACTAAAACTTACAGAAGGCCCTTCTTCTTCCGGGAAGCAGGAGTGGGTCCGCAGGGGACACAATATGGAGAGCCTCAAATCACAAAGCACTGAGAGGAAAAAGGGATCAAAAGAATTTCAGGACAATCCAGAGGAGGTGCTTAAAAAGAATCAAGTCTCTGCCAAAGACAGAAAGAGCCAGCTCTTTGTTTCAGAGAGGCCTGCAGCTACAGGACTTAGATTGGGGCATAAATTCTAATTAAAGTAAATCTTTCTAGATTCCCTGAAGAATTTCCACTCACCAGTTTCATCTTTCAGTGCGGCTTGAGCTACTTGCTACACGGCTTGACCCAGAGCTGCTCTGTCCCTGGCCATGCCAAGGAGGAAACTGTGTGTGGCAGCCACGCTCTCCCTACCTGGGAGGTTTATCCTCTTCTGCAGCTGGCTGCTTCTGTAAAGACAAGCGTCAGGCTCTGGGTACAGATGAGCATCAGGATTTGACCAGGGAAGAGGAAGGAGGTTAGGAAGCAGAGAACAAAACACAGCAAAACAAGAAAATTAAAACCTCTAACCTTCAAGGGATTTCAAGGAGAAAACAGAGGAAAAAGAACAAGTAGAAAAAAGGAAGGCTTCTTTGAGCAGGCAGAGCAAAATTAAGGACACCTGTGATTTTAGGCGCTAACAAAAAGCAGATGTCGTGGCCTCAGACTCCCGTCCCTTCAACCCAGTCCTCATGCAGCCTAACTGGACCCCAAACCACAAAGGGGCTGGAGGAGAAAAGGGAGGTCTAAGTCAGCCCAGCTGCAATAACAAAGGCAGAAGTCTGGAACCACAAAAGCTTTTAAAAATAAACATTGTGATTCAAGGCAAGGGGGTGGGAAACAGCATTGGGGGAAACTTCAAGAAGCACTGGCTCTCAGCAGACATCATTTTAAAAACCCATTTGGAAATTGCCATTCAATGAGGTGTTTAAATGAGGCTGTCTTACCTAAGTAGAATAGGATCAAACAGAGAGATCAGAAGTACCCTGCCCTGCTCAGACTGTTCTACAAAGCAACTAAACTTGCCTTTCATCTCTCCAGGAATACTTTCTCCATCAAAAACTTAAAGCCTCTAAGACACTGCAAGCATCTGGAGTTTTCATACTGTTATACCCCCTACGCATTCTAGATCGAGCCTAGCAAATTAGCCCAAATATGTATCTATTTCAGAGCTTTTTAGGAAAATAAGTGGTCACCCTGTTTGTACTAACCACCCGCTGCTTCTAAATTCAATGTCTGAATGTGCAAACGATGGCCCAGAACTTCCTAAGATACTTAAAGAGGAAACATGTGGTAAACCTACAACACACGAACTCTCCTTGAAGAGGACTTCTCAAAAGCTCCTCAGAGGAGTAGAAATCGCACCATGATCTAAGTTCACACCCTGTCACCAGTTTCTACCTGTGCAGAGTATATATGTATTTCTGTTGTTTTTTGTTTTTTTTTTAATAAAACTCCTCTCAGTTTCTTCTTCTGTAAAAGAGAGGTAACAGCAACCAGGTTGCAAGTAAATGTTGAGGTTTCAACAAAATGCATGCCAAGTTCCTCACTCAAAATTGCTCTTAACCCTTCAATATTATTATCATCATAACAAACAATTATTTCTGACATCAAAGGGCTGATGGTTAAGAGTGTTGGAATGGTCTACTCTACAAGCCTGCATCCATGACTTTACCCATCTGTGCCTCCTTGCTTAATATAAAAACGAGGTATGTTAGATTAATTTCTTTAAGGCCCATTTGAGGATTAACACGTCTAGTTGTCTGGGAATTTGATTTCTTCTTCTGTATATTGCAACTGTAAGGATTCATCCTATTGTGATTAGGAAAATTTTTTTCCTCCAAACAACTTTTCAAAAAAAGAAAAATTAAATACATTAATTTGATGCCTTTGGGGGCAATAAGTTTTGAAAGGGTCACAGGACAATTGATATGAGGTACAAAAGGAAAGAAAATTAATTATTGAAAACCCAGCATCTCTCCTTTTATTTGAGGGTGAGACAATGCCATTATGTATCACAATGTGTAAGGGCACAAAGAGCTAATGACAAAGGGCCTTTTTTGTTCCCTAGTCATAGCAGTTTTGTTCTAAATCACCAAGTCTGCTACCTCCTAAAAACTGATCTGATGAATCTTTCACTCTTTCTCAAGCTTTCGAAATAATGTAGAATCCATAAACCCTAAACTAAGATGAATATTTGTCAATGACACTCCTTCGTCATACTTTAAGCTGCTCCTCCTCATAAGCACATCAGCAACAAGGCAGTTAAGGTGATGCAGACGGCAGGCACTCGCCCATATGCCACCCAGCACACCAAGGTGGCTTTTGGTCAGATTGCCCAGCAAGCTACACAAGATGTTGGCAAACTGCTCTGGGGCTGTGGGAGAGATCCAAACACAGAAGCTCCAAGGGTGAGGGAGGGAAGACTCTGCAGAGAACCAGGAATCCGTGTTCAAAGCTGAGTTTGCTGTGAAATGGAGCACAGGATCCCTGAATTCCATGAATAGCAGTGCCAGCTCCTTGGAACATGTATGAGCATCAGTTTGGCAGGAACCCAATGACAAACAACAGATATAAGAAGCTGAGAGGCTCCTAGGCAGGGAGTCCCAATGATGTGCACATTTTACAATCAGATTTGTACCACGGACATCCTTTAATGCCCCCAGGGACAACTTTCAGTTTCAGTTAGAATAAGGTAAGTTGTGTTGTAGGAAAGCTGATTCAAGTAGTCTTAGAAGACTCAGCCAATAATTTGATCTATTTTTATAAGACAATATGAACCAGAAAGATTTTTATCAATGCCAGTGGCAATAGTGTATATAATATGCTATACATAGTATATAAGGTTAATAGCTAATATCAAATCTTAACTTTTTTTAAAAAGTCCCATAATTCCACTATTTTCTTTAAAAATTAGAACTGTTTCCTGGAAAGCCTTTGATGGATCATGATTTAAACAGCTTTTAAGGCAGCTACCCTGACACCTGCTTCCTCCTGTTCACACACCTGCATGATCCCTTGAAGGTAGGTGGGACCTGTGACTTGTTTCTACCAATAGAACACAGCAAAGATAATATAGATGCATGATTGTGTGATTATAATATATAAAATTGCAGCACCCATCTTGCCAGCATCCCTTTCTCCCTGGCTAGCTTTTGGATTCAAACAGCAAGGCTGGAGAAATCCATATAACAAGGAAGTGCAGGCAGCCTCTAGAGCTGAAAAAGCCTCCAGCAAGAAAATGAGGCCCTCAGTCCTACAACCACAAGGAAACGAATTCTGCCTACAGCCTGAATGAACCCTGAAGCAGATCCTTCCCCAGTTGAGCATTCAGATGAGATCACAGCCCCAGTCAACTGTCCTTGATTGCAGCCTTGCAGAAAACTCAACAAAGCTGGATCTAGACTTCCAATCCATAGAAATGGTGACATAATATAATGTATATTCTTTTAAGTCACTAAGTTTGTTGTAATATTTTTATGAGTTGATATTAGTAGATAACTGATAAAGATCATTAAATCTCAAGTTGTTAAATACAGAGAAAGATAAATAATTTTATTTAAAATGAATCTATATGATTGTTTATTCAATGGAACTGGTCTATAATAAAATATAAATGTATATTTTAAATGCCTGATTTTTTTTAAGGTTCTTTTTAATTACAGCACAAAATCAGGCATTGCAGATAACTGATTCCTTTTCCATTTACAATTCTGCTGTGATTCTAAAGAAAACAAGGTCAAAATCAAATAAGTGAAATAAAATAACATAACATCAGAATATCAGCATTTGATCATTAATTCCCACAGAGAGTTCAGCTTTTAAACTGACCTATGATGATTAGACAGTGCCACATCATCTTCTGTCAAGATTTGTTTTCAAATTTTTGGTAGTTCATATAAAACACCTCTGAGAATACTCAGTAGGAGATTTTTATTTTGATTTTATCAATAATACAAATGAAGAATCTGATTGTTGACTAGGCAACAGTAAAGTACTGTATTACTAAATTGTGTAATGATAGGAGTTCATGGGTTAGAAAAACTGTCAGTGAATTTACAGAAATACATTTAATATTGTCATAAATATAGACTTTAAAAATACATATAACAAAACAGTTTTAACAAAACAATACATTCAAGCAAAGATGCAAGTCTATTTCAACAGATTAAGTATATCCCCAAAACATGAAACAGCCTATGCAGATACTAAAGTATTTTTAAAAGCATATTTATGAGTTATAATTGGTATATTATTTCAATCTGTCTACTATTAAAGATTTAAAAACTAGTAATAAAATATAATACGCTAGATGTTCAAGTAGCAAAATCCTACTCACTCAAAGCAAAATGATTTTGATTACTTCTTTACTTTCTGGAAAAACAGAGAAAAATGATTTTCAGTCTTGAAATGTTTATCAACTTGAAACTGAAAGAAACATTCCAAATTTCCATTTTTGAACTCCCAAATATTAAGGAATTGCTGTCTTCTAAAATTAATTCTCCTTTTAATGATAGTGTATGACACAATCAAATGAAATTATTTGTTATATTAAAGCCATGTATTCCCTTACTAAGAAGCAGCTATGAGAACCTTTGTCATTGTGCTTTGAAATTTGTCAGCTTATTACCCTGAGACTTAAATGTTGTTAAGCCAATATCTATTTTGTTATTTTTATGAAGAGTAAGCTGACAATTTTTCCCTCAATTTGCTATCTTAGATTTCCCTAAACCTTGCTTAGCAAGTACTCTATCACTTCTCTTGGTCTTAACTCCAAAGATGGATGAGAAAACTTGAGTATAGACAGGCTCACTGTAATTCACATCATTCATGGAAATGCCTCTTTCGTTGGTCATTGGCTTTTCTCAAACATACACTTAGCATAGAGATGACCTTGCACAGAAATGATGGTTAAAAGCTCAGGTGTGAAGATCAGCTAGGAAACTATTTTGGCAAAGTAGGAACGTGGAAAAGCTGAATACCAGGTATTATTTCAGATTTGGTTTTGTTCTCCTCAAGGTGTCTTACAGAGAATGCTCACTGAATCTTTCAGGGTATCTTAAAGGCATGGAAGATTATAACTTAGGAAAAAGCAAATATCATGACCAAGAGCTGACATCAAATGGAAATGCTTACAGCAGTAGCAGTCAGCTGCCTGAAAACCTCGGCTTCTCCCTGTTATTACTAATGGCCCAGGTAAGGCAAAGTCCTTAGTCAGAAACTGAAAAATCAATTATTGGCTGACACGTACTGGTTGACCTGACAATAGAATGGCATAGAGAATAATATTTTTCCAAGTAAAGGCCCATCATCTTCTGTTTTTTTACAGTATGAATCAAACGTGGGGTCAGGAATACCTGCTCAGAAACACCACGGTGGTATCACTCCAGCACACCTTGCTACCTCTCTTCCCTGAAGGATGCATCTGTAAGAAGCGGTGTAATTAGAGATACTTCACTGCACAATCATATGTGGAGGAAACAGCAATAGTATAGTCCTGCAGAGACAACTAAGTAAGAGACAGGCAACGATTTTTTTATTTAAAAAGTTATGAGTATAGTCTAAATAGTTTGGTGTGCTTGCACACACATATGAACGTACTCCGCAGATGCTTGCCATTTATCATTCTGTTACCTAGGATGGGACTTCCATTCTGTCCTATAATCTCTAAGTTAGCCTTTCTAGCAAGAAAAAAATCAGGGATCAAAAAGACACTGAAACTGTGGCAACATAAAAGACAAAAACACAAATGTCTTGATCACTGGCCTATATCCATTGCTAGGATGGTGGCACTGCTATCTACAACCTTGGCTTAAAGACCTCAATCCCACGACTTTCTCATACTCGAGTTCTAGAAGTGTCTCTACCCCAAACCTAAACAAAGTGTTCACCAAGTCTTCCCCAAAATTGCCTCTTACATGAGCATGTTTTTTAAAGAAGACATACATGCGGCCAACAAGCACACGAGAAAGATCTCAACATCACTGATCATTGAAGGAATGCAAATCAAAACCACAGTGAGATACCACCTCACACCACTCAGAATGGCTATTATTAAAAAATCAAAAAATAACAGATGCTGGCATGGTTACAGAGAAAATCAATGCTTAGACACTTTTGGTGGGAGTGTAAATTAGTTCAGCCATTGTGGAAAGCAGTGTGGTGATTCCCCAAATAGCTAAAAAACAGAATTACCATTCAACTCAGCAGTCCCATTAATTGATATACATACCCAAAGAAATGTATATCATTCTACCATAAAGACACAGGCATGTGTATGTTCATTGCAGCACTATTCACAATAGCAAAGACATGGAATCAACCTAAATACCCGGCAATTTTAGACTGGATAAAGAAAATGTGGTAGATATATAGCATGGAATACTATGCAGCCATTAAAAAAAAAAAAAAAACAAGATCATGTCCTTTGCAGGAACATGGATGAAGATGGAGGCCATTATCCTTAGCAAACTAACACAGGAACAGAAAACCAAATACCGCATGTTCTCACTTATAAGTGGGAGCTAAATAGTGAGAACACATGGACACAAAGAGAAGAATAACAGACACTGGGGTCTATCAGAGGGTGGAGAGGGAGAGGAGAGAGAGGATCTGAAAAAATAACTGAGGAGTACTAGGCTTGGGCCGGGCGCGGTGGCTCAAGCCTGTAATCCCAGCACTTTGGGAGGCCAAGATGGGTGGATCACGAGGTCAGGAGATCGAGACCATCCTGGCTAACACGGTGAAACCCCGTCTCTACTAAAAATACAAAAAACTAGCCGGGCGAGGTGGCGAGCGCCTGTAGTCCCAGCTACTCGGGAGGCTGAGGCAGGAGAATGGCGTAAACCCAGGAGGTGGAGCTTGCAGTGAGCTGAGATCCAGCCACTGCACTCCAGCCTGGGCGACAGAGCAAGACTCCATCTCAAAAAAAAAAAAAAAAAAAAAGGAGTACTAGGCTTAATACCTGGGCAATGAAATAATCTGTACAATGAACCCCCATGACATAGTTTAACTATATACAAACCCACACATGTATCCCTGACCTTAAAAGTTTAAAAAAAAAAAATTTTTTTTCAAGAATGCCCTGGGACATGAACAATAAAAATGCCTTTTGTGGATGCTTAAAAAAAAAAAAAAAAAGAAAAGAAAAGAACAATAAGGATGCAACTTGCATCCAAGCTCTCACAAAAGACTCATCTTGTGGGAAACTCTCTTAATTTATTTTGAGCAAGAAAGTCTTATTGGGGAACCAGATAGTCTGAAGAAAAGCAGAGAAAGTGTTCTCAAGTGCGAAGTATGGCTTCTGACCACGAATTCTAAATAAAAGATCATTGAAACAACTACAGGGAGAGAGGGAGGTTTTGTGATAAACTGCATTTGACAGAGTTCCTTTAGATCTAGAAAAAAACAAAACCCTACATACACTTATGGTATCGCCTAAATACTAAAGGCTTCTCGAGGGAAGGGCAGGAGGTCAGGACAACATCATGAACAATTAAGTATTATTTTCCAGGCAACTTAATTTTTTATTTTTCTAAACTTTGTCAGTGGTAATTATTCTCTAAAGAAAAGGAGCCTTTATCCTGAGCCTGAGTAAACATGGTGAAGTTGCTATAGAAATAAAAAAGCCAAAATCTAAACCATAAAAAAACTCTGGTGCTAAAAATGGATACTCTCATTTTGCTGCAAAATTATAGGTTCAGCAGGTGCTCCGAGCCACTGAGACCTCTGCTGCCAGCGTGGGGCTTTCCTCTGTCCCTAAGCAGCTCACTGTCTTCCAAGGAAGCAAAGTCATAGAAATGGCAAGGTGTATTAAATATTCTGGTAGTAGATGCTAGACCACCAAAGTTGTTTCAAATCAACAGCTGTAAGCATCAGACTTAGCCTGGAATGTGTTCTCATCTGGCTCTGTTGGAAAAGTACTCCACACCCCTTGAAGGTGTTTTACTGTGTCTGTGTTGTGGCTTTGGGGGAACGCTATCTATGTTGTTGTTACTGGTTGATAAGCTACACTCTAAAGGCAAAATCCAAAGGAGTCTTTTAAAATCTGTGATGCTGTATTCAGATTTTCTAAACCTTGACACTGTTGACATCTGGGGCCAGATAATCCTCTGTCATGGGCGGGGCTGGTCTGTGCATGGTGAGATCCTGAGCAGTGTCCCTGGTCTCTACCCACAAGATATGAGCAGCAGCTCTTCCCACCCTGAATGACAACGCCAAAAATATTATTAGACATTGCCAAATGTCCACTAGGAAACAAAGTCGCCCCTGATTAAAAGCCACTGTGTTAGATCCATTTAATAGTATAACTTTCAAATGAGGCCTTGAAAAGTATACGGTAAATCTATTTGCTTCCCTATTTGGAAGATAAACAGTTACATGAAAAAAGCAGGAGCCAGAACAGTGTCTAAACTCCCATTTCTTACTACGAGTATGCATACATACACACATTTCCATTGGCTTAGAAAATTTCTGGAAAGAACTGTTAAGAAGATGTTTATAGTGCTTGCCTCTGGAGAGGGAAGTGTTCACACTTTCCTAGTGTTTTAACCGTTTACTATACTCACATACCCCTTTTCAATCATTTTAATAACATATTTTAAATAATTTTAATAACATATTTTTAAGTCACATTCAATATATTTTTTAGAAAGCAGTAGGTGTAGGTGTTGCTTTTCAGTCATGTTAGAGTTAAAATGGGGTTTTCCAAGCCATTTGAAATTCCAAAGCCTCCACTGAAGGAGCTGGGTCCCAGGCTTGGATGCCATCTGCCGGCAGCAGCCCCAGCCCTGGCATGGAAGCTTGTAAACTATCACAGCCTCCTTTGAGTGGCAAACAGAATAAAATGGAAGCAAGTGCCACAAATGCCCACAAGTGATGTGGTCATCATTCTCTGGAACAAGATCCTTAGTCCTAAAGCACTTGGGTCTCTTTTGGAGCAGACACCGGTGGCAAGTCCCACAGAGGTCTGCAGCCACCATGAAGAGCGGTCTGAGTTCTCCATCCAGCACGATAGTCTGCAAGCGTGTGAGGACCTGTGGCTCGTGTTTCCTAGTAATCCCCCAAAATGCTTCCTTGAAATGCTTCTTTCAGAAGCCCCAACTACAGTTACCTGGAACGAGCTGTAAAACTGTATAACATGAGGTCATTTCATTCTGGATTCTGGCTCCCCAACAGAATCAATAAGAAAACATCAAAATGCTGGGCCCCTGGCCTGCTGCTGACTTGCTGAATCAGGACCTCTGGGTATGGGAACACAGTCTCATTGTTAACATGTTACCAGATGTTGCTATGAAACTTTCTGCTTATCTGTGGGTCAGTATTCAAGAGTTTCCCTAATTTTCTTTTTTTTTTTTTTTTTTTTTTTTTTTTTTTTTTTTTTTTGAGACGGAGTCTCGCGCTGTGTCACCCAGGCTGGAGTGCAGTGGCGCGATCTCGGCTCACTGCAAGCTCCGCCTCCCAGGTTCAGGCCATTCTCCTGCCTCAGCCTCCGAGTAGCTGGGACTACAGGCGCCCGCCACCACGCCCGGCTAGTTTTTTGTATTTTTAGTAGAGACGGGGTTTCACCATGTTAGCCAGGATGGTCTCGATCTCCTGACCTCGTGATCCGCCCGCCTCGGCCTCCCAAAGTGCTGGGATTATAGGCTTGAGCCACCGCGCCCGGCACAGAGTTTCCCTAATTTTCAAGTTGAAATAAGAATCTTATGTAAAAGATAGTGACTCTCCCAAGGGCTGAAATTTACAGATTTTCCCAAAAGAGACTCCATGTCTCAATCTTGAAATGGTTGGTAGAAATTTATGCACAAAAAAGGAGCATTTTAAAGACTTATCATGTGCCAAGATAAATTAATACAGTCAACCCTCCATATCCATTGGTTCCATGTCTGTGGATTCAACAATCAGGGGTGGAAAGTAATTGGGATAAAGAAATTTCACAAGGGCCATAAGGCAAAACTTGAATCCACCATGTGCCAAATACTATGTTGAATCCAAGCAAATGAAATGATGTATAGGTATTATATTGGATATTATAAGTAATCCAGAGATTATTTAAAGTATATAGGAAGATGTTCACAGGTTACACAGTAACACTACACCATTTTCTGTCAGAGACTTGAGCATCCACAGAGTTTGGTATCCACAGGTTCTTGGAACCAATCCCCACGGATACAGAAGATGACTTTATTCTCCATCTATATTCCATTGGGCTGACGGCCATGTAGGTATTTGATTACTTTTTACTGTTTTGGGTCCTTGGGAAAAACAACAAGCCATGCCTAGAATGATAAGGTGACATCTGAACAGGTTCCCCAAACACAAACAGGAGCATGCATGGCACTGAAGTGAGACAGTGAGAAGAGAACTTCAGAGAGAAGTCCATTGTTGCTAACCACAGAGGACCCAGTGGGGAATTCAGAGAGAAATTACAAGTTAAACCAATGCTAATTGTTGACCAAGAAGGCCTTAACATTTCTTTCTCTCAAGGGTAATGTCAAGCCAGCCAAGGTCTGAGAGTTGGGGGTGCAAGTATCTGAGCAGCTGTACACACAAATACCTGGGGACCAATGTGGAGATCACTGGGAAACAGGATTAGAACAGTAGGACTAAGAAAAGTCCCCAGGCAGTGAAGGAATCATGCCTCACACGATCAGCGTGGTTGAAGAGGATGGAAAAGAAGGGCTATGGAAGGGCTATTGAGCAGTGAAGTTATTTATGAGATAGAATTTTGTGGCTATTTGAGAGGGGGTTTGGAAAAAAAGGGTAAAACTTAGAATGATTCTGAGATTTCTAGTTTGGGAAACTAGATACGTGTATTTATAGACAAAGATAAGGAAATCCAATTACCAAAAAGTCATTAAATGAATACAATCTGCTCTTACATTACTATAAAGTTATTATTTTCCATGTTTATCATAAATATTTCAGAGCTAATTATCTGGGCTTGGTTTCACTTGTGTACTTGGCTGATTTTTCTCATTCCTCCTCTTCCCACTCAGCATTAAATAATTGGCATCCACTCCCAATGAGCATTTCTGAAATACTCTTCAAAGTCATTGCCAAGGGAGAGACTGCCTTTTTGGATTGGTGTGTCTCAGATTTATCACAAGAGTGGGCAGATGTGAGGGAAAAGGAGAATGAGCTTTGGCAGTAACAGTGCAGAGAAGAGTTTCATTATTCTTAGTGAGCACCAAAAGGCAAAAAGGCATCCTCATAAATCATTGTCCAAACCAATAGCCTTCCCCACAGACAAAGTTTTGGACCTTCTCATCTTTTGTGCTAAAAGAATCAGATGCCAAGAACAGGGAGATGAGATGCATGAATTGTTCTTTTCTTTGTTTTTGTTTTTGTGTTTTGTGTTTTTTTTGAGACGGAGTCTTGCTCTGTTGTCCAGGCTGGAGTGCAGTGGTGTGATCTCGGCTCACTGCAATCTCCGCCTCCTGGGTTCAAGGGATTCTCCTGCCTCAGCCTCCTGAATAGTTGGGATTACAGGCACCCACCACTATGCCTGGCTAATTTTTGTATTTTTAGTAGGGACAGGGTTTCACCATTTTGGCCAGGCTTGTCTTGAACTCTTGACCTCGTGATCCACCCACCTCAGCCTCCCAAAGTGCTGGGATTACAGACGTGAGCCACCACGCCCGGCTGCATGAACTGTTCTGAGGCCTGATGAGCGTTTGCTTATTCCCAGGTTAGAACTCCAGGCACCTTCCACTTCCATGGGTGAGAACTTCAGGGTATTCACTGGAGAACTCCAAAATTCTCCTTGAACATGCCATGTTGAGGAACCCCTCGGCTGGCCAAGTGGGTATACCTGGAAAAAGCTCTTTGTTTCCTGGCACAGACTAGAGGACTGTAAGCATGGGTGGCTTTCCAACTGGACAGAATCTGGTAAACAAGCACCAGGAGCCTCTAAGCCAGGATCAAGCTGAGGCAGGTAGCAGCAGTTCTGTGCCTGGAGGTGGGAGCCGGGGTGGGAGGAAAGTCTAGGCAGGTCTAAGCCCGCCCTGGCCCAGCGTGGGTCTGGCGTCCTGCCTGCGGGAGGTTGGTTCCTTGTGCAGAATTACTAAATGCTACAAATAAGGAAACACTGCAGATGAAAGTTTTAAAGGTTTATTAGTAATAATGCCATTCGGGGCACTAAAACTTCAAAGTCCTTTGACCAGCAGAGTCTAACTAATCTTTACAACGCCCCAGTGGGCTAGGTAAGCAAATAAATATTATTATCCCTATTATGTGGAGCACAGAGAGCTATAAGAGGCTTTGCTCAGGGCTACAGGAAGATCAGCGTTACTCACATCTTGGTAACTACCAAGTCCAGACTCAGAACAGCAGGCTGCCCCTTGCTCCACTGACTCATGCTGCCACGAAAACGGCAGGGAGGGTCCGGGAAAGAGACTCTCACGATTCGCAACAGAACTTGTGACAGAAGCAGGCATTGTTGGTTTTTTTCCTTGTTGCAGCTTTAATAACAGTAAATGACAGTAATTTTGCCCAATTAGAAATGTCTGACTTGAGATGTTAGGCAGACGCCTTCATTACTGGAACATCTACTGTAGGATTTTGACAAATGTCATTCAGAGTGGGACCAGCTTGCCCAGGGCTCCTCCCTAATGGTGGCTCCTACATTCTAAGCCTTTCCAGGTTAACCTAAAAAGTGTAGGTTTGGGAACTAAACAGTCCTTAGTGGGGTCTTTAATCCTTTTTTTAATAAATTACAATATGTTTCTAAATAAACACATTTTGGAAAATATGAAATGGTAAAAAGAAAATGGTAGTGTGTGAACTCTTCCTAGTAGAATAAGTGATTTCTGGTAACACTTGGGGGTGTGTCCTACCAGTAAATGATTATGCATATAAATACATTTATATTATATAAAATTCAGGCTATCTATATTTATTCAAATCCTTGAATACTATTCAAAAATCTGGTTTAAATGGCTACATAGCAACCCATCAAATGGTGGTAACCATTTACTCAGCCAGTCTCCAGCTACGTAATAGTCTGGGGTTTCAAATTACTGGTATCACAACACCAGATAAACATCCTTTTTCATGACTATTTCTATTAATTTCAAAATTTTAGAAGAAGAGCCACTGAGTAAATGGATTCATACATATTTAAAGCATTTCATACCTACCATCACATTGTTCTCCACGATATTCTATCGCTTTCCACTTTCATATGTTGTAAGAAGTTCATTTTTCTGAGCCTCCAAAATTTCTATGTTGGTGGGGCTTAAGAGTAGCAATGGGTTTTTTTTGTTTCTGTTTTTTTTTTTTTTTTTTTTTTGAGATGAAATCTTTGTCACCCAGGCTAGAAAGCAGTGGCACCATCTTGGCTCACTGCAACCTCCGCCTCCCAGGTTCAAGTGATTCTCCTGCCTCAGCCTCCTGAGTAGCTAGGACTACAGGCACCCACCACCACTCCTGGCTAACATTTCCATGTTTAGTAGAGACAGAGTATTACCGTAGTGGTCAGGCTGGTCTCAAACTCCTGATCTTGTGATCTGCCCTCCTTGGCCTCCCAAAGTGCTGGGATTACAGGAGTGAGCCACCACGCCCAGCCAACAATGGGTTTTAATTAATGGCTAGTGAATTTAGCATAAGGTCATGCTTAAAGCCTGGGTTTTAGTTATATGGAATGTTTATTCGGGGTAGTGAGGGAGGGCTACCAGAGAACAGAGAAAGGTAATATTTACCCACCTCCAAAATAGCCACCACCTTCTATTAAGCAACCATAAAAAACAACTCATGTACAAGATTTTTGCAAGCAAGGTGTCCCCATTTCACATTTGAGAAAAATGAGGCTCACAAAAATTCACTCACTCACTCCAGGTCATTGTTCCTACGTTTGGAGCCAGGACGCCAGCCCTAGGCCATGTGTGCCATCCCACTAGGATATAAATGGAAATCTAAAAGTGCTGGAGACCCTGAGCAGGGTAGACAAGAGAATGTTTTTGTTCATGATTTTTTTTTATCTTCTTCTTCCAAATTATAAATGGCAGAAATGTTTTTGATGCTAGCTCCAAAGCAACCTTCATCATGCAATGAACCCCCAGCAGGCTTGTATTAAAAGCACTTTGTAAGAATCTTGGGTATTTGGAGTATTTTCACTTAAATCTTGAGGAACACATGTTTAACAGGGCAAGCTCTGAGCCAGACAAACGTGGCTTTTATTCCTGAGTCTGCAGTTTAGGATGTGTACAACTTTGAGCAGGCCAGAATGGCAAACCCAATCTTCATTTGTGAAATGAAAAAGAGTGAGAATTAAAAGAGACAGTACATGCAGAAGGATAATTCCAACGTCTGGACATGGTAAGTCCTCAAGAAATGGCAACTCTTAAGATGAACATGTTAGGAGGGGTTCCACTGTTTCAGACAAGGTCATTAAGAGGTAGCATAGGTATTTGATTCACAAAGAGAGAGAAGGTAATCTCAATTCCACAGGCTGGAAACTCTATTCCCTTGATGTTAGGGCACGTCCCCAGGTTGCACAAAGAAGTTTCAGAAGTGGCAAATTCCTTGTTCCCGTAGTGTGTGCTTCAAACAAATTATGGAGCAATACTGTACAATGACTAAGAGATTTGGTTCTGGGGAAATAAACAAAATTAGATTCCACAACCAACTCTATCCAGGAAGTACCACTGTCTCCTGAGTCTTTACCCTCAGTAAGCCGCGTGTGTAAAATAAAGATCATTGTATTCACCAGCTCATGTGAGAAGTGAATGAGACAACACGACTTACGCAAAGATAAGGGTAACAATGTCCATCACATAAAACAAAAAACTCGTACAGGAATTACAGTATCCATGAGCACTGTCCAGTCTTCCCCCCACTTCACCTCTTCGAAGTTGGCCATAGTCCCATGATTTCTCTGGCCAGTGAGATGTAAGTGGAAACCATGCCTCCTCTGGATGAGAGTCTTCCCAGGGTCAATGGACCTTATGCCATGTTCTCTTCTTTCCCCAACAGTGACCAGCAACTCTCAAGATGACAGCTACCCCAGAAATCAGCCTGCCACCCAAAGAGAGACCTCTTAAAAGAGCACCTCCAGCAAGCCCAGATGCACATGAAGCACAACTGAGAAACAAACATTTGTTCTTTGAAGCTGCAGAGATTTAGGGGTTGTGTGTTACAGCAACCTGGCCCATAGAAACTGATGAAGATATTAATATGAGTAGCTTATTAGTCCATTCCGTCGAGCTGGAAAAAGAGATCCTATTGATTTATCAAAACATGAATGATAATTATGATGAGGAGGGCCTTCTCAGATAGAATAGGTAGCTGAAAAGAAAAACAATGTAATGTTGAAGACAAAACCCTCATTCAGGACCCTCTGAGAACTGACTCTGCTTTCTGCCTTGGAAAAGGTCAGGGCTCACTGAGGTCGAGTCTAATTTAGGAACCAGGAGAACCCAATTCCCCTCACATCCATATATCACACACCGAAGCCCACAAGAAGGGTGATATGAGTGTCCTGAGGATGAACGAGTGACGGGGTCTCAACATGTTGGGGCTGATGTCTCAGTTCCTACAGGACCCTTCTTGGGAGTCTCCCTGAAATCCTGCCTAACTGGGTATCTGACGAGGAACCAGGTGAAGGAAAGCCGCCCAGAGATAGCCTAGAATTGCCTTCCAGAGGTTTCTGTATCACTGAGTGGGTCCATTAAAGAGAGAATGGTGTGGTCCCTTCCTACCAATCCATAATCCAACAGAAACACTGGAAGTTTTTCAGTACTCGCATAAGAATACGAATGCTTGATTTAAGACTAGAAATACACCGGGCTCGGTGGCTCACGCCTGCAATCCCTGCTCTCTGGGAGGCCGAGGCAGGCGGATCACGAGGTCAGGAGGTCGAGACCATCCTGGATAACATGGTGAAACTCCATCTCTCTAAAAAATACAAAAAAATTAGCCGGGCGTGGTGGCGGACACCTGTAGTCCCAGCTACTTGGGAGGCTGAGGCAGGAGAATCACTTGAACCCGGCAGGCAGAGCTTGCAGTGAGGCGAGATGACGCCACTGCACTCCAGCCTGGGTGACAGAGCGAGACTCCATCTAAAAAAAAAAAAAAAAGACTAGAAATAACTTAGGACAATTAAAAAAAAAGATATTTACCAAAGTAACTGGTCTGATTAGACACTGGTTTGTTAGAAACATAAGCAAAGAGAGTTTTTAAACATCCAAAATATGCATCCTAGATAAGTTTTATAAGTCAATGTTTGTTAAGTTGAATAACTGTTGCTATTAACAATCTTTGCAACCAATAAGTCTGCATGTACCCCTTTTAACAAGAGTCATTAAATACCTAGGTAAACGATACAGTTACAAGCAAACTCATTTGCTCAAAATTAAATGCTCTGTGGTATGCTTTTATTTCCAATTTTTCTTGAAGGAAGAATGCAGAAAAATAGAAAAAGTAACAACCTGCTCCTCTTAGAAAAATGATTGAATGTTTTATACAGTGCAAGATCTATAATGCAAAGTATTAAGAATGTGGCTACATTTTTTTAATTAAAAAAAAAGCTATTGACTATCGACTCATTGCTTCTGTCTCTCAAACACATACAACCAATCATGTGTTCTGACAACATTCGTCCTCTGGGAAATATTTCCTCCACTTCTTCCCTAAAACTTGGCAGTGTGAGGTTTTGTTTTGGCTTTTGTTTTTCTTCTCTCTGCTTCATGACACTTTTGAGCATAGGAAAGACATCATCTACTGCCCTAGAAGATTCTTTGCTTTGATTCTTGTTCTTTTATAGCACCCTCTGATAGCATTACATGACTTTGGAAATCAATTCTGTGCTATGAGAATAAGGTTTGAAATGAAAAGTTCCTGCCTTGTGTTCAAAGGACAGAGTTAGTTTTATTGAGGCTAGAACGTATTTTTCCCTGTATCGTTCTGTAGACACAGAAACAATCCTTAGCTCAGCCTGGGTCAAAAGCCAAAGAAATTGTCTGAAATGGCAGCTCCTGAAGGAGGCTTGAGGGTTGGGAGGTGATGAGGAAGCAGCCAAGAAAACAGTATAATAATAATTTTGTTCACTTCCAGATATTCTCCTAATGTTTTCATAGATCTACTTTTCTTCATTGTATAAGCTGCATATGTCCACTGTAAAAATTTTAGAAAAATATAATAAAAGGGAAAAAAGCATTCACTACCTGAGCATCTACAGACAAGCATCACTATCATTTTGATGCACTTTCCAATCTTTAATCTATTCAAAATTATTAGAAGTATATATAAAAATATATAAAATACATATATAGAATTAGTATTTATTGAATAACTTATGTATACAATATATTTCTATGCATATAAAGTGAAATCCTTTAAAAGCAGAATTTTAACAACCGCATACTATTCATGTTATTTATGTAGCATTATTCATTTCATCATTTCCTTACTTGTGGCCCTTTCTTTGCCCCGTATTTTAAGTTGTTCATTCTTTTTTCTGTATTTGGTCTATTTCCATAATAAATAAGAATGATAAAAGTCAGCAGGGAAAAGAACCACCAAATCACCTCATCAAGTAAATTATTTACAATAACAAAAACGAACCTAAAAACTCTACTTGTAACCGTTTTACTGGTGACTAATACTTCTTTAATTAATAAAACCTATCGGCTGCATATGGCAATCAGTGGTAAAAAAAATAATAATAATAAAAATAAATAAAAATAAAAATTAAAAAACCACCAACCGAACAATAAGCCCATGAAGACCAGTAAAATAGCAGGGTGCTCTGATCCTGGGTTCTGAGTCTCCAGGAATACCCACCAGAGATCAGGCTGCCAAGACCAAGACAGAGAGCAGGCAGGGTATGTAGATTTCACCCCAAAATTCTGGCCAAACCTAGGGCTCAATATATTCACTGGGGAGAGGAATAAGGAGGGAAAGGAGGGAAGAAGGAGGGAAGGAGCTGAAGAGGAGGGGCTGGGGAGGGGTAAACGAGAAGAGAAAGAAACAGGCTCTGGGAGATGGGCTTGGGGAACGTGGTGTGCCTGGCCCTGGGTGGACTGGCAGAAGGGCTTCTGCAAAAACTCAGCCCTGCAAACTGGCAGAGAAGGGCACATATGCGTCAGCACAAGAATACCAGGCATGACTATCCAAGTGCTGGAGAAGCCATGTGCTCTCATGAGCTGGAGGAAGGGAGCAGATGAGCAGCGCAGGAGTCCAAGTGCTGGAAGAGCAGAGCTGTGAATCAGTGATCAAAAGACTGGGTGACCACATGGAGTCAAAAGATGCTGATGAGAAGAAAGACCATACAACAGATAGGAATGGAATGCCCACTCCACAACATACGGGCATGCAAGATAATCACGGACATCCACCCACAAAAAACAATGTCAAATGAGGTTTGTTTTTTTTTTTAATATTAGAAAGATGGTGGAGGGTATAACAAAGGAGGGGCTAATAAAAGGCAAGGATGCTGAGAGAAAGAAGGCCTCTCCAAGGTGAAGAATTCCATCTGTCAGGGCTGGGTCCTGATGATCAGATTGATCAATGAGAGAAAGGATCTTATGTGCAGTCCGAGCATCCCAAAGAAGGCCGCTCCTATACACCCAGCTGAGGCCAGGTGCGAATGTGATGTGTGGAGTGGGGGTGTGCCTGAAGTCAAGGCTAACCCAAAACATCTGCTGGCTTAAAGGGATTCTGGCGGAGGGCTCAGACACACATGGGGACACCAGCTGTGAGAGGCATGAATCAAAGGACAGAGGCTTCCCACCAGGAAACAGGAGTCTGGCTTGAAAAAGACCCAAGAGTAAACAGGCACATGTGAGAAACATGCTTTTAAAAAAAAAAAAAAATAGGGCATTTTGGTATTTCATCTGAAAGAGTCTACACATGTTTTAAAGATTTATCCATTCACTAAGAAATTAAAAGAGAAACACCCACCACGTGTGAGGCACAGTGGCATGCATCTTTTTCTAGCTCAAAGTGAATTGAATGTGCCCATGCTTGCAGAATCATTTCCATCATCAGAGTAGAAATGGCTGCTTCCATTCTGTATGGTGGCAACTTAGTGAAACTTACTGCCACCGACATGGCCCCATGTCATCCAGCTTTACCCACCTCTCCTGCCTCACCCCCGCGCCCAAGACACTCTGGCCATAACAGCTCACACGAGCCAACCTTCAAGGGCCACTGGTTTCTGAAACAGGTGAGCCTTTTCCTGCCTCTGGGACTTCACATGTTGGAACCCACCTCCATTCTTGTACTTTTGGTTCTTTCTTATTCTTCACGTCTTTATTTATTTATTTATTTAGAAACTGAGTCTCACTCTGTCACCCAGGCTGGAGTGCAGTGGCATGATCTTGGCTCACTGCAACCTCCACCTTCCAGGTTCAAGTGATTATCCTGCCTCAGCCTCCCGAGTAGCTGGGATTATAGGCACGCACCACCTATTGTCATATTTTTAGTAGAGACTGGGTTTCGCCATGTTGGCCAGGCTGGTCTCCAACTCCTGACCTCAGGTGATCTGCCTGCCTTGGCGTCCCAAAGTGCTGGGATTATAGGCATGAGCCACTACGCCTGGCCTACATCTGTTTTTAAACGTCATGTCCTCACAGAGGCCTTTGTGGCCCACCGTGTCAAAATCTTCACCATGCCTTTTCTTCCATTGCCCCTATCTCAAGTTTAATTAAGTACCCAAGTCTTCGTTTTCTTATTTGTTGTCTATCGCCTTGGCTAGATTTTCCAAAGAAAGGAGCGTCTCCTTCTTAGTCATGGGTGTCTGTTGAGTAGCAGAGGTTCTGTGAATACATTCTCCAATTTTGAGCAGGTCAAAACAGGACAAACACAGAATAAGTTTTAATGAAAAGGCAGCCTTTAAAGTAACATTGATTTTCCATTTCATAAAACTTTTCAACCGATTTTACAAATATACAAGAAAATTCATCTGCATAATACCTAAGGCATTATCTATATCATAACCTAATTGTCCTGAGCAACAAAATAACTAAGAACCCCACAATGAAAAATAAAGTTGATTTGGCCAATTGGTATTGTTAAAAGTTTGACTGGAAGCTACTCTGTAGCAGGAAAAAAAAAGTCTCATTCATATTTGTATTATCAGTGCCAAGCAAAGCACCTGGCAATTAATAAGTGCTCCATTCATGTGATTTTGATTAAAGTTTTCACCTTTTAAACTAACATATGGCAGTTATCTTTAAAACTATAGAATGACACAGGTGGAAAGAAAATCTCCCTTCCATTCCAAAACTTCAACTCATTTTACAGAGGTAGCTAATGAGAACAAGTCAATGTATATTCTTTCAAACACATCCATGCATTAATGATCAAAAATACCTATGCAAGGAGACATTAGGCTATGCATGCTGTTTAATACCTTTCTTCATTCACTCTTCATTCACATATAATAGATGCTTCCATGTTTGCAAAAATAGATACATCATTCTATTTAAAGGCTGTACATTGCTCTGCTTTATTTAATCAGGTCCCTTCTGTGGACATTTAGGGTTTTGTCCACGATTAAAAATAAAAAAGCAATGAACATCTACAATTGTGCAACTAGGTGGACATAAATACAAGATAAATCCCCAGAAGTGGAAGTGTCGGATCAATTAATGTTGATAGAAACTTCCTAAAGCACCAAACAGCTATTACAGTTACATCAACCCTTGCACATGTTGGGGATTTACTTTTTTTTTTAATCTTTACCAAGCTAATAGGTGAAAAATAGTTGATAGTTTAAATTTCTTTCATTCTGAGTGAAGCTGAACAGCTTTTCATACTGTTAGCTGCCTTTTTGGTTTCTTGATAAAACCTTAAGGAGACTGATGCCTCCATACCAGGTACCGGGAAGGATATGGGAATAGCAACAGCCCTCTGAAGATAGGTTGGATGGAGTCAGGATTCCCATCCACACAGAGTTCAAACCACCCTGGGCTCTGCCTCTCCAGTCCAATTGCCTAACTCATCTCTCACCTTACCCATGCTTTTGCACACTACGCCTTATTATTGTTGAAATGCCTGTTCTTCATTTCAGGTGACATACTTTTCCAACATCTTTACCATAATATCTACTAAGGCAAAATAAAAACACCCATTGTCATTAGAAAACAGCAGAACTGTGCCAGATGTGGTGGCTCATACCTGTAATCCCAGCAGTTTGGGAGGCCAAGGCAAGAGGACAGATCACCTATGGCCAGGAATTTCAGACTAGCCTAGGCAACATAGCAAGACCATGTCTTTACAAAATTAAAAAGAAAAACTAGCCAGGAATGGTAATATGATTTGGCTCTGTATCCCTGCCCAAATCTCATCTCAAAGTTCAATCCCCACATATCAAGGGAGGAAGGAACATGGTAGGAGATTAGATCCTGGGAACCATTTCCCCATGCTGTTCTCATTATATAATGATATAAAAGTGTGATTCACGTGGTGGCAGGTGCCTGTAGTCCCAGCTACTCAGGAGGCTGAGGCAGGAGAATGGTGTGAACCCAGGAGGCGGAACTTGCAGTGAGCCAAGATCACGCCACTGCACTCCAGCCTGGGCGACAGAGCAAGACTCCGTCTCAAAAGAAAAAAAAAAAAAAGTGCGATTCATTCTCATTCTCTCTCTCTCTCTCGCTTGCTCTCTCGCCACAATATAAGACCTGCCTCTTTTCCCCTTCACCTTCTGCAGTGATTGTAAGTTTCCTGAGGCCTCACCAGCCATGCAGAACTGTGAGTAAATTAAATCTCTTTTCTTTATAAATTACCAAGTGTCAGATAGTTCTTTATAGCAGTGTGAAAACAATGTAATGCAGGAAATTGGAACCAGGAGTGGGACATTGCTATAAATGTACCTAAAAATGTGGAAGCAACCTTTGAACTGGGTAATGGGCAGAGGTTGGAACAGTTTGGAGGGCTCAGAAGACAGGAAGATGGGGAAAAGTTTGGAACTTCCTAGAGACTTGTTGAATGGTTTTGACCAAAATGCTGATAGTGATGTGGATAATGAAGTCCAGGCTGAGTTGCTCTCAGATGGAGATGAGGAACTTATTAGGAACTGAAGCAAAGGTCACTCTAGCTATGCTTTAGCAAACAAACTAGTGGCACCGTGCTCCTGCTCTAGGGACCTGGGGAACTTTGAACTTGAGAGAGATTATTTAGGGTACCTGTCAGAAGAACGTTCTAAGCACCAAAGCACTCAAGATGTGGCCTGGGTGCTCCTAACAGCATATAGTTATATATGTTCACAAAGAGATGATCTAAAATTGGAACTTATATTTAAAAGGGAAGCAGAATATAAAAGATTGGAAAATTTGCAGCCTGACCATGCAGTAGAAAAGAAAAAAAACATTTCATAGGGAGGAACTCAAGCCAGCTGCAGAAATTTGCATAAGCAACAATGGGGAAAATGTCTCCAGGGCATTTCAGAGATCTTCATTGCAGGCCCTCCCATCACAGGCCTGGAGGCCCATGAGGGAAAAATGGTTTCTTGGCCTGGGTCCAGGGCCCCGTGCTCTGTGCAGCCTTGGGACATGATGCTCTGTAACACAGCCACTCCAGCTACAGACATGACTATAAAGGGCCAAGGTACAGCTTGGGCTATTGCTTCAGAAGGTACGAGCCCCAAGATTTGGCAGCTTCCACGTGGTGTTCAGCCTTCAGGTGCACAGAAAACAAGCACTGAGCTTTGGGAACCTCTGCATGTATTTCAGAGGATGTATGGAAACACTTGGATATCGAGGCATAAGTCAGTTGCAGGGGCTGAGCCCTCATGGAGAACCTCTACTCAGGTAATGCAGAGGGGCAGTGTGGGGTTGGAGTCCCCACACAGAATCCCCACTGGGGCATTGCCTAGTAGAGCTGTGAGAAGAGGGCCACCATTCTCCAGACCCCAGAATGGTAGATCCAATGGCAGCTTGCACTGTGCACCTGGAAAAGCTGCAAGAACTCAATGTCAGCCGGCGAATGCAGCTACAGGGGCTGTACCCTGCAGAGCCATAGGGTCAGAGCTGCCCAAGGGTTTGGGAGTCCACCCCTTGCATCAGTGTGCCCTGGATGTGAGACATGGAGTCAAAGGTTATTATTTTGGAGCTGTAAGATTTAATGGCCTTCCTGCTCAGTTTTGGACTTGCACAGGCTCTGTAGCACTTGGTTTTGGCCAATTTCTCCCTTTTGGAATGGGAGCATTTACTCAATGCCTGTACTCCCACTGTATTTTGGAAGTAACTAAATTGCTTTTGATTTTACAGGCTCATAGGTGGAAGAGATTTGCCTTGTCTCACATGAGACTTTGGACTTATACTTTTGAGTTAATGCTGCAATGAGTTAAGACTTTGAGGAAAGTCATAATGTGTTTTGAAAAGTGAGAAAGACATGAGATTTAGGAGGGGCGAGGGGTGGGATGATATGGCTTGGTTCTGTGTCCCCACCCAAATCTCATCTCGAATTGTAATCCCCACATGTTGAGGGAGGAACCTGGCAAGAGGGATTGGATCATTGGGGTAGTTTTACCAATGGTGTTCTCATGATAGTGAGTTCTCACAAGATCTGATGGCATAAGTTTGGCACTTCTCTCTCTCTCCTGCTACCTACATGTACAACATGCCTCACTTCCCCCTTCACCTTCCACCATGATTTTAAATTGCCTGAGTCCCCTACTGCCGCCAACCATTCAGAACTGTGAGCCAAGTAAACCTCTTTTCTTTATCAATTACCCAGTCTCAGATAGTTTTCTATAGCAGTGTGAAAACAGACTAATCTACCTGGTGACACACGGCTGTATTAGTCTAGCTACTCAGGAGGCTGAAGCAGGAGGATAAATTGAGCCTCAGTTTCAGGTCAATGAGCTATGATTGTGCTATGGCACTCCAGCCTGGGCAACCTAGTGTGACCCTGTCTATGGAAAAAAAAAAAAATCTTAATAAAGAAAATAGCAGAACCTTTCTACAATAAGGGATGGCGGGATGCCAGACAAAGAAAAGCCATAGATGTGGGCTCTGCAGCTTATGTGTTCCACCTGGAGTGTTGGAGCATCAGGTTCCTCATCTGTAACAACACCTACCCTGTAGGAATGTTGTGTGGGTAGAAAGAATGTATGTACAGTGCCCTGGACTTAATACAATCCAGAAATGGAAATGGTTATTATTGGCAACATGACGTGGGGCGTTTGTGGCAAGGAATAAAATCTTCTTCGGGTATTAATTCTTCCTTCACACCAGGATTTCAGAACAAGGGAAATCTTTGCTCTACTTCCCCATCAAGAATCATGTATACAACCTGTTCGCTGGAGGAACACCTTGGGCTGGGAGGCACCCTGGAGATGGCCACTCCCTCACTAGCGTCACCAGAGGGTGTTGATAAGAGAAGGCTGCAGGGAGAGGAGGTGGATGATCACACACATCACCTCTAAGGTGCTGGAGGTAATGCATTAGTATAACAGGCACTCACAAAATACTTCTTGAAAGAATGAATGAACTACCCACCTAAGAAACCCTCTGATAAATGTTTTTTTTTCCTCCTCATTTAAACCAAGAGTTCGCCACCACAGCATGGCTGACATTTGGGACCAGATAATTCTCTGTTGTTGGGGGCTGCCCTGTGCATTGTAGGATGTTCACCAGCATCCTTGGCCTCTGCACATTCGACACCAATAGCACACACACAAGGGCAAGTTGTGACAACTAAACCATCTCTAGACATTGTCAGATGTCCCCTGAGGGCAAAATCACCTCCAGTAAAAACCAATGGTTTAGACTATAGGAAAGCAACAAAATATATTTTTGAGGCTAAAAGTAACTTAACTTTTTACAATGTCCCTGAATCCAAAGCTGTTTTGAAGGCTGAGCAAATAATATAGCTATAACTTAGCTATAGCAGGTCCTTAGAACAATTTACAACTGACTGGAGAATGTTAACCGCCTGAGGCAAATCAGTCCTTAGCTGCTGCTATTCTGGGGGTGGGGAGGGGGACACAGCATTAATAATTCAATAAACGAAAGGCTGCAGGCAATGAGACCCTAGAGTTATTTATTTAGATAATTAGGTTCATTTTTGGTGGCAATCCTGCTTTTGTGAGTATGAATACACCATGTCTATTCTTCAATTAACCAGGAAAATTGTACATCAGAGATCTGCTCTTACTGCCTTTCAGCTGGAGGACGTACAGTTCAAGTGGTCCTGAACCTTCAGAGGAGGGAAACAGGCTTGGAACATTCATCACTTACACATGTGCCTCACACAGAGCAGATCCATGCATTGGGGATGTGTAAATTAGACGTGTCAGCATTAGTCCTCACCGTTCCTGCCCTAACTTTCCAGCCCTAATCCAGGGCAAGACACGGATGAATTATATCATGTAAAATTTAGAGCCATTGACACACAGATACACTCAGTTTATTACTGTTAGTGATGAACAATCCTACCTTAACCACTAAGAGACTAGACAACGTAGTTTTTTGTTGTTGTTGTTATTTGGTTTTTTGTTTTTTGAGACAGAGTCTCACTCTGTTACCCAGGCTGGGGTGCAGTGGCACGATCTTGGCTCACTGCAACCTCTGCCACCCAGGTTCAAGCGATTCTCCTGCCTCAGCCTCCTGAGTAGCGAGGATTACAGGTGCATAACTATCACACCCAGCTAATTTTTGTATTTTTAGTAGAGACGGAGTTTCACCATGTTGGCCAGGCTGGTCTCGAACTCCTGACCTCAAGTGATCTGCCCACATTGGCCTCCAGAGCGCTGGGATTATAGGCGGGAGCCACCACACCCAGCCCAAAACATAGTATTAAATATATGCCTGGTGAAGTAAACGCAAGACCTTTCCTGTTTTGACTTTGCTCACAATTTAGGCTGCAGGAACTGCTGGAGGTCCCTGAAGAGGACCTCTTTTGGTGGTTTATTTTGGTCTAGATCACAATGTGGAAGGTGTCCCTATCACTCTCTTGTGGTCAATGGGAAGTCAACTCAAAGCCCTATAGACTACAGTAGCTAATGGGGATTATTTTTTAAAAATCATTGGAAAGAAGAATATCTAAACCAACTTAGTCCTATTCACTGTGACGAACCATTAGAAATTCTAGAGATTTCTCCCAAAGCTGTTAGAGATTTTCTTTTTCCTTAGGTATTTATAACCTTTGCACTTCATTTCTAGTATATATTTTACTTCCTTTTCCCTTTCTTGCTCTCTTTTTCTTTTTTGGTTCCACTAATTTGTTTAGAGACCAGATTTTATAATAATTACGGGAGGCTGCAAGCTCTGAGGCTTCACAAAAAGGCAGATACTTAGACCAGGAGATCACAGAAAGGCCACTGACAAGATTCCAATATGAAGATGCCCCTGACCATTGACTTGTCCTTGATAGCTAAACAAAGGCCATGTCCCTACTGTGGGGAGCAAGATTTCTTATGCACACGCACATCTGTCGCAGGCCTTGGAGACCTGGGATCAGTCAGATCCCGGATGAGAGCACAAAATGGAAATCATATCTCCAAACCACTTTTGTTCCACTAAAATCAAACTGATGTTTCAGTCAACAAAACATAAAGAGTTTCAGCACCTTGTGAAATTTCACTGACCCAAAAATTACCTCTGTCAACCCAAACACAGCTTTCTTTTCTCGTTTAATGTGATCTCTGTTGTGCTCACCAAGTCCAGTAGAGTACTGAGTGGGATGCCCGTGAATGTGCCGGGAGCTGAGAGCTGAACAGTGCCTGACATTTCACCCATTTAAATTACAGACTTTCCCTCCTCCAGAAGATCCAGGACATCTATAGCATGTGTCCAAATGTGGCACGGAAGAAAAATATCTTATTAACTCAGCACAATTATGGGGTCTGAGATCGGAGGAACTGGGCGCCTCGTAATGTAGAGCAGCAGCTTACAGGAATGGAACTCAGAGCAAATAAATTTTGATTGAGGAAGGAAGAAAAAGGAAAAACACAAGACATTACCTAGAGTGATCATCCCTAAAGGCCAAGATTCTGGATGAGCGGGAGGTGGGAAGAAAAACAGCCCCTCTTGGGCATACAATAACAGGTAATGTGGATGCTGCTCACTGGAAGGGAACTGGGGATGCCCAGTGGTGTACCAGTCAATGTTTAATGACCACCCATCTGGAGAAGCCCTGACCTGTAGTGTGTGCCAATTTCCATGGTGTAAACACTCCCACCATAGCCTACGTTAAGCTACTATCACCATGTCACTGAACACAGAGACAGGGAGACACACACGCAATTGGCTCTCACGAGGTAAGAGGAACAGCTCCGGCACAGAGCACCCCTGGCAAAGGAAGTGGAACTGAAAAGAAGCCGGGCAGGGGCCCTGGTGACCCACTTCTTTTGATAGGGGATTTGTGTGGATGGGGCTTCTGTCTTGACACAGCTGGACTTTCCTGATCATTTATTCTCAGAAACTGAATGGTGATTGTTTCCTTTGTCACTCCCAATTCTGCTCTATGAAATTCTTAGGAATTTAAAAATTCATGATAAGCACATATTAACTTAAATTCAAACATCAAAGGACTGCTCATTTTTTTCTCCTGTTGTGACTTTATTGTGGTAAATATTGCATTAAACTGCCATGCCAATAACTGAGATTCAGGAGCACTTTAGTTATGAAGAGATTTCCTGTTCACGGCATTTATTGACAAAGATTTTCACCTTCTTACTCCCTATCTCTCTTCATTCTCCCTCTACCACTCCTTCTCTCTCATTTTCTCTCCCACCATGTTCTCTCTTTGGGGCTGTCTCCAACCCTTCTCCATTTATCTTTTCACGTATCTCTATATATCTCTTTCTCAACTTCTTTACCTTACCCCCTCTCCCTCACTCTTCTCTCAACATCTCAGTAAGGGACAGATTTCTCATCCTATCTGCATAATATATCTGACAATTCCAGGCACTGTTTGCTAATCATTGCTAGAAGAGTGACATACTAGAATGCAGAGACAACAGGAAGAGGTAAATTAATGGAAGCACTGAAAAATACCAGGCATAACAAAAGCCTGAACAAGCTCTGCATGCATGAAGAGGTTCTATGCATTAGGCACATGGACTTAACTTGAGATTGTGTACCATAAACAAGTACAACATGACAAAAAGAACGTACAGACGGAGTAAAGTACTAACCACTTAAAGTTGGCTGAAAATCCCGCAATACAGATCCTGTGTTTTATTTCCCTTTTCTTCTCTGGTTCCCCTTACCCTGGTACCTGCCAACAAAGCCTTTGATTTAAACATTTTTATATGTCAAAAGATACAGGAAAAAAAGTAACTTAGATCTAAACATGGAAACCTCTTACGTTACAAAATGAGTGCAATTAAAAAATAAATGAATACACAAAGTCTTGGGGGGAGGAGAAAAAAACAGCTGAGAAAAGAACAGACAAATAAAAAGCCCACTAAAGACACAGATCATGCCAGGAGTGATTCCTTCTTTCTGCCTGACACAGGCTGTGTGGCCAACATATGTATCAACAGACAGGAAGTAACAGAACTCCAAACCAGACAGGCGCTGGGAGCTCATTCCATATTCACAGAATCATATTTGGGAAGACAGGGTCCCAGGAAGTACTAAATCAAACCCTGTCACTTCACAGTAACAAGGAAAGGATAAAATGAATTTTTGATAGCCACAGATTTTTCAGAGGAAAAAGGAAGAGATTTTCAACTTGAAACCATTACATTTTAGACAAGTTTTTTAAAAGCTTGAATTTCAAGAATTACAGCAAAGCACGTGCTCTGTGTTCCTCTGCTAACTAAAACTGAAGGCTGTGTTCCCAGTTCTTACAGTCATTTGACAAATACATCAACAAGAATTAGCCACCAACATGATTTCCTTGGCCTCCCACAATCAGAATAATATAAAGAAATTCCTTCCATGATCTCTTTATTTTAATACACCAGTTGTTATTTAGTGTGTCATCAGGAGGCTGTAGGCAAATCACTGGCTGGCTGTCACAGGCAACATCAACACCTTTGAAGTCAATGACACTAAATGGAAACCCTAGAAGTGTCATTAATGAGCATGTTTTAATAATGCTACTGAAGAAGTCTTTTACATTTCAAGAAAAGTACCAGAAATGACTCTGTAGAGTTTACGGTAGCACGTTTGAAGTGTTGCTAATCATTACATATCGGTTTATTAATCATTACAAATTCCATCACAGTTAAATGTTATTTGGATTCTTCATATACTTAACGTTGAAGGTGTAATTAAGTAATGGCCTGATTGATACCAGGCGAGTCGGTCTCAATTGAACTAGGATTTCCTTGAATGTAGTCCTCAGGGTGGATGGCATTGAATGGACCCACAGCACTGGGGTTCTAGGGAGGGTCTTGCATCAGCGTCCCAAAAGTTCAGGTCCTTCTCTCCTCCTCCCCACCCTCCATTACACAAGTGCCCCCAGAGTCAGCGTAGTATCTGTGCAACAGACACCAATGAGTGGGGCTGCAGATATAACAAATGAAGGTACTAGATGTGGACATGAATTTGAATTTCAGAGAAACATCAAATTTTATTTAGATTAAATATAAATTTAAGATAAACAGAAGATATATAATTTGTTAATAAAAATACAGTGCAGACTTAGACTAACACGATTATTCATTGGTTATCTGAAGTTTAAATTTAACTGAGTGCCCTGTATTTTATCTGCCAACACTACCCAGGGGGAACATGTGTGGAGCCTTTTATGGTCTAGACATCTGCCTCTGGGTGGGACCGTGATGGCCATCTGAGCACAGGTACCTGTCTTTCTCCCACCCTCAGACCCTGGAAATTGAAAAAAAAAAAAAAAAAAAAAAAAAAAAAAAAGATGTGTTTAAAATAGAAGTTTCACAAAACTGACAGAAGACAAGGAGAAGGTGTCATATGGGTCAGAAACCTCGAGAAATTCCTGCAAGACAGAAAAAAAAAACCTGGTCATCTTAACAGAGGAAATTGCAGCCTCAGAAATGAACTAAAAAGGTTGCTGGAAAATGCTGTAGTATGTCTAGGAATGCCCCAAGCTCAGAGGCAACAAATGCAATGAGCAAATGAAACAGAAGCTATAGAGATTAATTGGGGGAGCATGTTCAGAAATGCTAAACAAGGAGTGCCTGCTGCCCCACCAGCAGCAGGAGCATGGTCTGTCTAGATAGAGCCACCAGGGTGACCTCTCGGGCTACAGAGGCAGAGAGGTGCCCTGAATGACTGGTGATAATTGGGTGCACCAGAAAATGAGAGCCTGTTACATATCAACTCCACCATCCTCAGTGATCTCCATTTATACGGAAAGCAAAATTGAACCCACAGATAGGAGATCACGGACTCTCGAGATGACCAAAATTCTTAGAAAAACCAACATCAAAATAAAAAGGCATTGAAGAGCAGACACATGAAGAAACGGAATTAAAGTAGCAACTATCAGGCTTTAAAAGTAGTATAATTAATATCCTTAAAGATTTAAGATATCATCTAATTTAAATGAAAACGAACAGGCTGCAATGGGGAAAGCATATTTTAGAAATAAAAAATAGGATTATTTGCAATTTTAAAAATATAAAACTCCATGGGGACCAACCCAAATGTCCATCAATGACAGACTAGATAAAGAAAATGTGGTACATATACACCATGGAATACTATGCAGCCTAAAAAAGGAATGAGATCATGTCCTTTGCAGGGACATGGATGAAACTGAAAGCCATTATCCTCAACAAACAAACACAGGAACAGAAAACCCAACACCACATGTTCTCACTCTTAAGTGGGAGGTGAACAATGAGAACACATGGACACAGGGAGGGGAACATCACATGCCAGCACTGTTGGAGGGTGGGTTGTGACGGGGAGGGAGCACATCAGGACAAATAGCTAATGCATTTGGGGCTTAAAACCTAGATGATGGGTTGATACGTGCAGCAAACAGCCATGGCACATGTATACCTATGTAACAAACCTGCACATTCTGCACATGCATCCTGGAACCTAAAGTAAAATCAAAAATAAATAAATAAATAAAACTCCATGGGTTAAATTGCAAAGGTAACACAGCTAAACATCAAATCACTTAGCTGGAAGATGGCATTGAAACAAGGAGACAGTCAGGAGAAATGTGTAAGCTCCAGAACCCGCTGAAAGAAAGTTCTAGAGGGGAAGAACAAAAATCATAGATGGGAGGAAATACTCAAAGAAAAAAAAAAAGAAGAAACAGAAATATTAGAATGCATGGAAAAAATGGACTCCTCAGACTATAAGAATATAGACGGAATGCAAGAAGAAACCGTACACATAAAGTGATGAAATTCTGTAACAGATGATGAGAAAATCTGAAAAGCTATCTAAAGAGGGGGCCAGAGGTAGAAAATTTTACCTATGATAATCTGCTTCTCTTCACAGTTCTGACTGGCCACACTGAACGCTAAGAGACAATAGAGTCATCTTTTCAAATTTTCAAATGAAAAAATACTGTGATTTTGAAATTAGCACCCTCTACTCCACAAACTTGTGTTCAGTTGGGAGATTTCTAGATATGCAAGAATTCATAGTTTGCCACCCATAGATCCTCTCTGAAAAAAAAAAAAACTAGTAGAAAATACATACAAACAAAACAAAACACTATCACAAGTCATGGGAAGAAAAGTAACATACACTATAAAGTAAGAAAGATACACTGGTAAGTACAAGAACCAATAAAACTTTTATTTAAGCCTAAGTAACTGTTAATTGGAAATCAAAAAATTAATAACAATCTGGAACTAAAACCCCTAGAAAATAAGAAGTTCACATTAATGATGGTCTTACATGGCAGCAGACATTATTCTAAACTCTTTCTGTGTGTTAGCTCACTTAATCTTCGCAATAACCCTAAAAGGCATTTACTACTATTATCATTTTGTAGATTTGGAAACCGAAGGCCAGGGAATTAAAACCTTGGCCAAGGTCACAGAGGTAGGAAGGGATAGGCTTGAGCAAGACACCGACCATGGGAATCGGCTTCCAGAGACTCCAGGCAACCCATAAGCTCAGGTGTCAAGGCTGAAGGGTGGAGGTTTGGGGGAAAGAGGGAAAGCAGTGAAATGGGGAGAGGAAGGTTCTTGTTTGATTGTGGGTTAGAATTCCATAATAATTCCATATGTGGAGGAAAAGGATACAGTTCACTCTACATTAAAGAGTTAAGTGAAAGTGTTAAGTGTAATCTCTAACACAGAAATATAATATACAATTTCTAAAATGATAGGACACTCCTCCACTCACTCCAGTCTTTTTTATATTGCTTACTGGAATTTTATGTCTTGTCCATAATGGGTGCCACATATTCTTTTAATTTTTAGGTATTTTGTATTGTTGCTGTCATTGTGAATGGATCACATGATGTTGTGACATATGAACCAGCAATTGTTAGTAACTAGAAAATTAACTTTTGCACATTTAGCGTGTGACTCATACCCCTACTGAACTCTTATTTCTTCTAATGCTTTAATTGATCATCTTGTGTTTTGGGGGCCAAAAATGTAGAATAATTTTATATTTTCCATTTCAACATGCAAAATTTTTCTATCCTTTTATATCCAGCTGTATTGCTTAGAACTTCCATACAGCATTAAATCATACTGGGATAGCTGACCTCGTCATTTCGCCACCTTTAAGGGGAAGAAGCTGGTTACCCCATAGGGTAGTTTATGTTCTGTGTCTATAGGTATTGAAGGAGCTGTTGAACATTCTACTAAACACTTGCCTGCGAGGCTATTCAGTCCCCACTTTGGCTTCTTGAGTTTCAGGCTGAATTACTGGCTCTTTCATCCTTTCTTGAACAGATAAAATGGGCCTAGATTGGCATGTTCACCTACACGTGAACCAAGATGAAGTCTCAGAGGAACCACCCTCCTAGATCTTACCACTGGGCATTTTACATCTTGCACAATGTTTAAGAGGCACTTATAAGATGACTCCAGATGTAAAATATGCTCCCTTTCACATGCAAGCTTGTGAAATAACTCAGGACATTAATTTTGACCTATTATATTCTAACATCATTCTGTCCTATTATCTGCCTGAAAGCATATTATTCATTATGGCCCTCAGGTCAGGAAAATCAATGACTAATCTCAACTCCGTATCTATTGAACATTGACAGCTGCATGGGGCATATGTCTGACATAAGACTTTGTCCTCAAGTTAATCAATTCCTAAATTGATGTGGCCTATGCTCTCTCACGCAGCCCTTGTGTGTTCCCAGATGACACATATTTATTTATAACATTTAGTTGTTATATTCCAGAATAAAATTTTTCCATTTGGGGTATTTTCTGAAAACAAAAGGGCATTAGGTCTAGGACAAATCCACCATGAGGCTCAAAGATTTTGGAAAGAAAAATGTTAGAAATCTATGTACGAAGTTCCTTCTGAATCGAGTATATTTTAATATGGACTATTTTCCTGTGTTTTTTGCATTTTAAGTCAATACCATCTTCTTCTCAAAAGCATCTTTTGACATGTTCAATGGTTGGTTGGTTTGATTGGTTTCATTTCTGGCTGTTTACTTTGTGGTTACCTCCAGAGAGAAACCACTTAACATTTTCATGAGTATCAGGCCTCTGAATAATGTGAAATCTTGGGCAGGGCTCATGCACCATTTTCTCAAGGGCTTTCCCAATACTCAGCCAGGCAGGTTGACATATACAACCATTACATCCAAAAAGCATCCTTCAGCTTTGGCCCAACTAAAAGAAACAGAATTGAGCTAACACAGAATTGAGCTAACAATGAGTTCCTTTACTTCTAATGAAAATTGTTCAACAAAGAATTGTTCAACAAAGAACCAAATGTTAGCACAAAATATATATATTTTTTATATATATATATCCTGCTCTCAGAATGCTTACTAAATGGCAGGTGCAGTGGTAGGCTTGGGCTACACAAGGGTTTCCTTCCATGTAAATAAAATTATGCAAAAGGGAACAAAATGTCAGCCTTTCCATAAAATACATACCTTTGGAATCCCTCTTAGGAAACAGGCCCTACGCCAGGCTAGAAATGTAAAGTGGGAAGGAGGGCCAGGGCACCCACAGAGATGGTAGTAAATGTATTTTGCCACAACTAAATGGATTGCGCCAGATGTTGTGGGTTACACAGCCAATGTCTGATCTATAATATTCACTTTAAGTATAAGAAATTTTGAGAAAACCACTCTTCAAATAGCATGATCAAAATGATTCAAATAGAATATTTTTAAGTGAAGTAGGTATTTAACACTTAAGAAACAAAAGTGTTTTTGAAAAAGGGCTTGGAGGCTAGGAGTGGCTCTAAATGGGAATAGCTGCTATAAATTATCAGTGGATAGCTTATTTCTAACATCATCCATTCCAATCACAGTGCAAATTTCTATCTAATAAGTTACTCAAGTGAGTATCTGCTTTAAGTACACTGACTTCAAGTACCACTCAAAATTTCTAATCTTTGGTTATGCGATGTCAAATTTTCTTTGACCCTCACATGCCTGTGGCTCCATGCTGCTGTCGATGTTTTTCTTCTTGCTATGTGATCTTGCAGAAGACACGGAAATAAGCCAGTACAATTGGCAGGCTAGCTGAAATGAATACTCCAGAAACTCATAATTAGAGAAGAAAATGATTCCCATCTACTCCCCAAACATACTGAATTCCTCAGTGAGACTGTGCAGGTAAGATAATAAAAAATATATAAAATATCTGAGCAAATTTCATCAAAATAAAAGCATGTAACAAATAAGATTGTCAACTTTCTTCTGCTCAATTTGACTAAAAATGTAAAAAATAGCAATGTATGCAATTTCAGAATATTAAAACAGGTCCAATATGAATTCACTAAAAGCCTTACATAGCAGAGGAGAAAAACCAAAGGCAAACATAATATATCTTATTTAAACTGACACAAGTTTTGTTTTGACATAACCTATGGTTACACTGTAGTTTTTGGAGACTGTAAATCAGATGTTTAGGAATGAGAAAGGACAGAAGATCATTTTCTTCTTTCATATGATCCATTATTTTTTTCTGTATTTGAAAAAAATAATTTTTACACTAAAATTATGCTTTGGCCATCAGTATTTTATTTCACGAGATATCAAAATCATTCATTAAAGCAGATGTATTATAAAAAAATAAATCAGGGCAGTATCCAGTTACTGTACTCAAGTAGGCAGGTGTGAAGGGTCACGGGCAGCTCTTAAAATAACTGGTCTGCAAAGCTCCAACACTAATGCCTAATCCCATATCTTGTCCTGAGTATGTGGCCCTCTTCCCAGGGCTGTCCCCTGTGACTCCTTGGGGCAAACCTACTTAGAGAGGTCTAAGGAAGCCTGCCCAGGGGAAGAGTGTCCCTGACAATGACCTCACAATTAGGCGAGACTTAAAAGTGGCTTCTTTTATTCAAATTATCTCGGAGTTGGTAAGTGGCAATTGGTCAATGCTCAGGCTGTCCCCACTGTCACATAGGGCCTGCCTTTCCACTGTGTCTTCTTCTAGATATACAAAGTTATTACAGCAGGCACTCCACCTATTGTTTTCTGTCAGCCTCATGGAGTGGCTCTTATGTCACAGAGTTGTCCAAACCCATTGGCAGAAACAGATAAAATGGAAGCCAGGAGTCTCTGCCCACAGAGACAGGGACAAGTTATTCTCCTTAGATGTCTATAGAAGGTGGTCAGCACATTGTTCGTGATGTCCTCAAGTTCAGTTTTGGACAGAAATAGTCGTATGACACACACCCATTTGCCTCAGTTTCCCTCACTAGGCCTCCCCTGAGAGCTGGAGTCTGTATTTGCAACTTAGCATCAGCCCCTGCCCCGCCCCCATCAGCCACCCAACCCACAGCAGCACTTCGAAGTTATTCCATATTTACATATGTAGATTGCATACACAACCTGAAGACTTGAATGGATGCAAATGCAGGCAAAACAATAAGGAGGTAACAGTTTATAAATGGCAATAAATATTGGCAAACTTCCTGATTAAAGTTAGGTTTAGATTTCTATCATCAACTTCAGTGTTGTCATTAATCAGATCACCTTTAAATTACCACTGCCAAAATAATGTTATAGTAAAAAGAAAAAGAAAAAAAACACAAAAATAACAATTCTTTAATAATAATTAAAAAAAGATGTTGTATTACCACTACCATTTTACCCATCAGAAAGGGGCATGATGCCCTAATGCCTTGAAGGTAAACCTGGTAGTCCTACAATCATGAGTGGAGATTCTTATTCAATGTATGCATTGCAAGAGGGAACCACAGATAAAATCAACTGACTTGCCAGCAGTGGTCCTCAATTTACAGACAAACACTCCTTGCCACTGTTCTCTCTCTTCCTTGGCAGATCTATGGCCAATCTTCCTGGATTACAGACAGAAGACACGCAACAGCTTTTAAAAAGTCTATCCATTCATTTGGAAAGGTCATTCCTTCACCCAAGAGCTATTTATTAAATGCCTGCTGTGTATGAGACATTCTTCTGGGAACTGAGGACCCATCAGCAAACGAATCAGATAAGCATTGGAGCTCATACCGGGATGAGGTGAGAAAGACAACCAAGAGCGTTCAAAAATAAATGTTATAAGTTGGAAAGTGGTAGGTTCCATAAAAAACTATAATCACTTGTTGATGACTTCTTCTGTGCCAGAAAAACATAAATTACCAATGAAGTGTTATTGTACCTTTTTCCAGAAGAGAGAAGTAAAGCTCAGAAAGATTAAGAACGTTGCTGAAATTCACACAAATAGGAAAGCTAATGCAGGGATTCTATGTCACATCAGAGGGAGTGTTTCTAGTCATTTCACAGTTAGGCTCTTGAGTAATCCAGAAACAGATCCCATGAGCTATCTGAATGGAGTAAACCAGGCTCTATGCACACTGCACTCTGAGCAAGAAGTTAACACATTGGTCCTGGACACCAGACAACCCAACATCTGTTTACCTCCCCAAGACCCAAGCTCCTCATTATCATCTCCCTAATGTCTACAACTTCCAGTTCTATTTGCTTTCCATTTTTACAGAAATCTTTATTTAGAAGAAAATAGCATACCATGGAATATTAGTCCATGCTAAAAAGACATGAGCTAGCAAGCAATGAAAAGACATCGAGGAAGCTTTAATGCATGTTACTACGTGAAAGAAGCCAATCTAAAAAGCCTACATACTATGTGATTCCAACTGTATGACATTCTACAAAGGGTCAAACCACGGAGACAGTAAAAAGATCAGTGGTTGCCAGGGGTTGAGGGGAGGGAGGGATGAAGCAGAGAGCACAGGGGATTTGTAGGGCATGAGACTGGTCTGCATGACGTTCTATTGGTGGATGCATGTCATTAGAATATGTTGTATAATCCGTAGAATATACAACACCAAGAGTGAACCCTAATGTAAACTATGAACTCTGGGTGATAATGATGTGCCAGTGTAGGTTGATCGATTGCAACAAAAGGACCACTCTAGTGGGGAATGTCGATAATAGGGGAGGCTGTGAATGTGAGAGGGAGAAGGTGGGATAGGAGAACACTCTATACTTGTTGCCCAGTTTTGCTGTTAACCGAAAACTGCTCTAAAAATAAAGCCTATTAGTTCATAAATATATATATATAAGCCTATTCGTTCATAAATATATATGTATGTGGCAGCATCTATCTATCTATATATATATAACATTACAAAGCATACTGTCATTTCATATTAATGTTTATTCAAAAGGTTGCACAATCCTAAACTCATACATTTTTTTCAAAATGGCCTCTATCTTTCCCACACTTGCCTAGTTTGATTACTGTAAAACTCCTCGAGAATGATGCCCTGGTAAAATTAATTATTAATTATTAACTTATTTATTTCTATGGGGAGAACATCAGCACAGTATTTCTATTTATAAAACAGAATTGAAAGCCATGGGGCAATGGAACTAAGAAGGGAAAAATCTAATTAGGGCCTGACAGCCTTTGATAATAGGATTAAAGTTATTTTCCTCCCAACTCCTAATATGCGAAGTCAATAGCGTTGTGTTTTCTCTTCTTAGAAATGCATGGTATGCCCCTGCAAGCAACTTTTCCCATGCTGTAATGTTCACAACTCACAGAAAGTAAATATGATTTCTCTGATGCACTCTCAGGAAGATGTCAGCCAAACATGAACGGAACACACTAGCAGCCTCTCAGAACTGAGCTTTACAGAAATGGAAACTTTTGAAAGAATATTTTCTAGCAGCAAGTGACAAAGTGTGTTTGAATTCATTTCTTAATATGCTCAGGTTCAATGCAACGGATGCAAGGTTACCATAACTTTAACAAGCAGCATCTATTTCTAGCATGTGCTAAATATTGTACCTATTTTTTGGTAAATTTTAAAAAATACATTTATATAAGTAAACCATATTCTTATCTAGACCTGTACTTCAAAATGGTCTTCATAAAGACTGAGCATAAAAATTCCTGTTTAATCAAACCAAATTAAATCAGCAACTATCCACAGAGCTCTTCTCCCTTGCATAATTAGGCAGGTATTGTGGGCATAATAATAAATAAAATTTAAGACATAATTTAAGATCCTGGCCTCAAGGTGCCTACCTCTGGGGTCTATAGGAGAGACAAATGGGACACATCAAAATTAATTATCTTTTAGCTCTCAAACTCAAGACAGTCATAGAAATAGAACATCAAGACAGTACAATATCCATTCAAAAATTGACTAGGTATATGGTGACACACATAGACCTCCTTTTCCTTCTGAATATAATCTCTTTGCTTTCCAGATGAACCTCCACAGATGAGGCCTTAATCAGAACAGAGTCTATTCAGGACACATATCGATAACTATTGAGGTCAGCGGCTCCCCAACCCGGCTGCTCATCAGGAGGGCGGATGCTTCCTAATTGACATTGCTCCTAGCCCCCAGGCCCTGATCTTCTCCCTTAGTAGGTTATGGATGAGTCAGCTTCTGCCAAATCCCCGCCTTCAATGGCCCCCTGAACCAAACTAACATTTGTACAGCACTTTAGAATTTCCACAATGTCCCTTATCCTCCTAATTTTTTAATTCTGTGCAAAATCATTGTTGCCATCTTTTAGATGAAAAAACACAGATTGTATGATGTGTTCCTGTTTTCAGTCAGCGAATAAAAAATACCACAGGTTAAATTTAGATATTAGGCAAGAGATGTTTCCAAAACAAGTATTTTGTGCTTTAGACTAGCGTATATCAATGGCATCAAATCACATACAAAAAATTCTGCTTTCCAAAGCACCCAGTTGAAGTATTCAAGGTTCTTCCTAAGAAATAACAAATGCACCCTTTGACATGTTTCTTTTAACACTTTTTGTTAACTGTCCATTTATATTAAAATATTTATTCTGAAATTTCAACTAGAAATTTCAGGAAAAGAATATTTGTGCCTATGTGCACAAAAGTAATCGTAGGATAATCCAAAGTGTTTAAATTCTATTTTTGTTTCCCCTTTGAGGCTGCCATTATTTTAGGTAAAACAAAAATCTGTGTTCCTTCTAAGCCATGGGACTTCGATATCTTCAGGGATACCTGGAGTCCCTGCTGAATGAGTAATTACCCTGGCAGTGATTAAATCACCAACGCTAGGAGTCAGCAGGCAGGGAGTATCCACAATAGGAGTCTCTGAATGACAATGTCACATAAGAGCAAATTCAAGAGCTACCGTGAAGTCCACTCATGGGAAAGCAAGCAAGTAAATGAGCTGAAACTGGAGGGGAAAGCTGATGGTTACAGGAATTATTTTGCCTTTAGCTTTTATACACCCAAGCGAGACAGCTTGGCTCTCTGTTTGCACAAGGACCATGTCTAGAAACAGAATCTGTGCTCCACTAAATATATATTTATTGAATCCCTACTAGTGTCAGGCCCTGTAGCAAGCCCTCAAATGTGAAGGAACAAGACTGAGCCCCACTCTAAGAGGGTTTACATCATTGAGTAACCAGCCCCTCAATAAGACTACAGCGAGACCAGCGTACACTCAGCAGGATGCGTCCCCAGCAGGATGAACAGAAAACTGATGGGGCCTCTGGCTCCAAGTAGTTCTTGACAGGGCAAACCCATTTCCTTTACATTTGAAAGCGGACAGTAATCGGTAAATAATACATCAGACTATTTGTAGTTTATTCTTACTTCTTCAAGTTTAGCAATTTGTCCCTCTTATTTACTTAAACTCTTAATTCAGTCTGCTTAATTTTTCTTCATAGTATTTGTTTTTACCTTTTCAACTGAATGCTCATTGGTTTACTCATTACCCCTCTGCTCCCCTCTCCCATCCATACACACTAGAATGGAAACTTCATGAGGATCCAGATTTTTGTCACTGTTATATCCCCAGCATGCTGGGTACATAGTGAGAACTCAATATTTATTTTATTTCATTATTATTATTATTATTATTATTATTATTTGAGATGGAATCTTGCTCTGTGTCACCCAGAGTGGAGTACAGTGGCGTGATCTCGGCTCACTGTAACCTCCGCCTCCCGGGTTCAAGGAGTTCTCCTACCTCAGCCTCTCAAGTGTCTGGAATTACAAGCATGCACCACCACACCCGGCTAATTTTTGTGTTTTTAGTAGAGATGGGGTTTCACCATGTTGGACAGGCTGGTCTTGAACTCCTGCCCACCTCAGCCTCCCAAAGTGCTGAGATTATAAGCGTGAGCCACCACGCCCAGTCTCAATATTTCTTAAGTAAACATTTGAATAATGTCAACTAATCAAGAATGTATAATTGCATAACCTGATAAAATGAATTTCAAATGAAGCTTAGGTGTAATATACTAATTGAAGTTTATTTTGTAGGGAAGCACTAGAAACTTCCACCTAGACAGTCCACAGAGGCCACTGAACTGTAATGAAGTAGCTACCACTAACATTAGAATTACAGGGAATACAGCCAAAAGAAATATTACCATGTTTTTTCAGGTCAGAAAACATGTCTAATTCAACCCAGCTGGGATGCAGCAGGGTCAAAATTTGAAATTCAGAGTTGTTGGAATTTAAGGTATAAACTCTGTCCGCTCGGTCACCAATCTGCCTGCCAAGTAGTCAAGAAAAAAATGACCTCCTAGAGTATTCAGTTACCTAAGGAAGGCTGGGTCTCCATAGACACTGCCTTGATTTTTCACTTTTACAAAATTTTTAGATATACATATCCATAATTTACAGATAAGTCTATGAGGATCTTTTTTAAGCCCATAAAACCACACACACAACCTGCTACCAGCTACCAGGAGTGACAAAGCTCCAAGCAGAGCATTTGAGATAATCACCATTCATTTGTGTTTTAATATGCATAGAGAGAAAAGGCCTTGAAATAGCCTTGCATATGAATTCAATATTTGTCTTTTAAATTGGTTAATCTGGTACAGTCTTACAAGTGCAATGCCTTATTAAAGAGAATATCACATGGTAGCATTTTTCTCTCCCCTTTAGTTGAACACATTACATACTTACAGTGACACAGTATTTCTCTTAGAAACACTCGGGAGCTAGTAAAGCCACAAAGCTAAGGAGACAATCAGCTGATGATCAATGATGAGCTCCTAAGAGTAAGCAGCCTCTATATAGTCAGCATCACTGGTTTCTCGGGAAAAGAATCACCGTTGTTTATCTTGCTGCAAAATGTATGCACAAGTATCATTTAAAAAAAAAAAAAGCCCTGACTTTTTTTATGACTGCTGCTTTTCTAAGATATTTTCAAATATACACTCCATCAGATTCAGACACAATTGACTGGGGATAGAGACGGCTGTAGTGCCGATAATGGAGAAACTAGCCAGAGCTTCAGATACTTGTTTCCTAGCACATCTCAAAAATTGGGTACACCTCACAATTTGTGAGACTTGATGTTGAGTGGCACAGCGTACTCTGGTAGCAGGCACTTGATAAAGACTGTGTTGGCAAATACTTAGCCTGCACTTCAAGATACCAAGCATATAAGCATGTCACAGATGGTGACAGTTAATCTTCAAAAAACCCTATGTGGAAGTAGTATCATTGTCCTCATTTTACAGATGAGGCAAAAGAGACACAGGGATGTTACTTACACAAGTAAGTGATGGAACAGTGGCTCAACTATAAGGTTATTGCTGTTAACCACGAGGTTGATTTGCCTTCATTAATTTCTTCCTAAAACTGCACATTTCACGTGAGTCCCTCTTTTGGTCTGTCGTTTGACTCTTGGCTACTGCTTAGAGGAAGATTCATTCTATTATTTTCTAAGTTAGTAAATTATGTGTAACTCCTTGGGGACATGACACAGGCAAAGCTATATACAGAGATGTATGCAAAGACACCATCCCAAGTTAACCCTAACAGTCTATCTGATCCTGTATGTAAGTGGTTATATTGTAAATAATTTTAAATTTTCTGTATACTGTGATGTTTTGATAGCTTAAAAAAGCTTTCTGGCTGGGAAGAGACTGCCCCTCCCTGAGCTAGTCAGTTCTTAAAGATGACCATGGGCCCAACCTGGAGCTTACCTTTGATACGCAAATTGACAGATCCGGAGCCACACCTCCTCCGTCTGGGCCGTATGGCCCAGGAGGCACTATTCCTCTGTCATAACCATCCCCAGGTCAGGCACTATATTTATGATAATATATTTGAGAGTACCATTATCATAAATAAATACAAGGAGTCTCAATACGGCAATTTCACCATGAGGGGAAAAGGACTTTCATTCACCATCCATCGAATTCTTTGGAGATAATTGCAAACTTTGTAATACTTTCTTTCAGTTCAGAAATATAATTTAGAAATTTTAATACAAATTTCTGGAAGTTCTGACATTTTTGAAAGATAAATTTAAACTTGTTATCCTTCAGCTTACTCAGACTACGGTATGGATGCTACATGAAAGGTGCTTGGTCATTGAGGCGCCATCATTATGAAGACGTGGGGTCCACAGGGTGCATTTCCCAGCCGAGATAGGGCAGCAGGGAATAAAACAGTGGGAACAGTAGATGGGCCTCATATTGCAAAACCGCGGCACACACCCTGGAGTCGTTTGTTTCCCATGAGCACGTTGTCTAAGTACTACAATAACCAACTCCGACCCAATAACCTTGTCATGCCTGCGGCCATTATGACTCAAGGCTGCATAGCTGGAATCAAACTTAAACCATGAATATATATGACATATTTAGCACGATTTAGGCGGCGGTTAGGTGTGGAATTGTTAGCATGAGTTTTCGTCTGTATTTGACATATTCTGTGTATATGATTAACAGTTACAGCATTCACTCTATCAAACAGATATATTAGTTACTGCAAGCTATAAGGAACGTCATGAAAATGTATGCATGTTCACCCAATTATGATAATGCCGCAACTATGTGAGTAAACGCAAAGCAGTGGATGTAAATATAGGCACAGAAGGGTCCTTCTCCTACCTTCCATGAGGAGGAGGCTCATGCTCTTGTGGTGCCACCTGGTGGAACAAGGGAGATGAGAGCAGAGGGTCCTGAAATGGTTAACTGGCCCTTAGAGACACTCTTCACAATAATCCAAGTCCTATGCTCTTAAAACTTCACAAACTTTTATGGAGCACTTGAAGAACTTTTTTTTAAGGGAAAACATCAAAGAATGTAGTGTCATGTCCTTATTTTCTTTCCACCTCACCTGACTCAATTTCCCCACATTAAAAAATGTCATCAAATGCCAAATAAAGAAAAAAGCAGAGAATGGATAAGAACAAGGGGTGTATTTGCTAATGAATGCACTCCAAAACCAAAGAAATTAACAATGGTACAAAGCAGCCTAGCTTCCAGTGGAATGTGAAGGATGCCTCATTGACCTAGTTATTTGCATGTTTGTCTTCTTCCTCCATTAAACTGCAAGCTGTCTGAAGACAGAGTAACATTATCAGTCAATGTTACATACAGAGTACACTCTATAAATAAACTAATGTATGAACAGGAAGTTTGACAGGCAGCATCTTTACTCACAGTCCAGAAATGGACAGTTCAGTTCTTTAGTATTTTACTTTTCTTTTATCACTCAAGACAAAGATACTACAGCAATAGCAGATAAATAATAAAACCACAATCATCTATACACAGATATTGTCATTTCCTTCAAAGTGCCCCAGTGTGGCTGTGTATCATTAACTTTCATCCACTAATAATGAAAACTAAACGTCATATGAAGTACAGAGCACAGAAGTGCTTCCACCACACAGTAATGTAGCAAGAAGAAACTGAAATAAGAAGGCTTGGGGAAAAAAAAAAAAAGGCTGAAGCTGGTGCTGCCCTGAAAAAAAAAAAAAAGGTTTTATTTTACAGCAATAGGTTCATAAATAAATAGAAAACAATAAGAAAATATATGAGATCTGAAGCTCCATTAGCCAGCATCCATCTGTTACTCATATTTTAATATCTTCTATATCACCCTACAGCACAACATATGCAATTAAGAAGAAATGGCTTTGCAACTTTTTGGAGATAAGTTATTGTCAATGGGCCAACGACACAGAGCCAGATGTAAATCGCTAAGTCAATTTAGCACCAGTTTATAAAGTTTTGATTAATCCTCAGCTCATTTTATGTTATTATAATGCATTACTAAATGCAGCACATGGCTTGGACTTGTTCCTTCATAAATTCACTACATATTGATCCTGACGGTGGGGTGGATGTCATCCCCATGGGGCCTCTGAAGTGATATTCCTTCCAAATGACAAGAGAGCTTCTGCTCATAAGACACATGTTAAGAAATGTCTGGCAAAACAGCAAACCTTCCAACAGTTTTCATCATGTTAGCTTTTGACGTGTGCATTTTTAATGAAAGTACATCTTGTAATAGCAGCAAGACACTCGTTTTCTCCTGACTGATCCAGACATCATCCCACTCCATCCTCAGGGAATCCATTGAGCTGATCCATGCTGATGTCACACAATGGCCCACACTGAGGTTTGCTGAGGATAGGGAACTGGATAAAATACAGGACACCCAGTTCAATTTGCATTTAAGGTAAATAATGAATAACACCTTAATATAACTATATTACATGCAGTATATAGGGTATACTTACAATGAAAAATCCGCTAATTCTGGCAACCCCACATGCAGAGTTTCAGGTGTGGTCTGTGCCTGGCTGCGGTCCACACTGTATGTGTTTTAGGAGAGGAATATGTTTACGCTACAATTCCAAGTAGACTTGCTCCCTCCGGAGGCTCTCCCTGCCTTCCTGGAGCTTGCCAACACACCCCTTCTAAGTTGGCATTGACTCTAAGAGAATCTTTCATCAATATCTTCAGAAGCTAAACTGTTAATTAAATATCAAGCTGAATTAATACCCTAGTAGAAGAATTAACCATCCCTTTATGGAAAAAAAACTAGATACTGATATAATGGTCCCTGTGTGAGGCTAGAATTTCTTACACTGATTTTCTTGATATTTATGATGATTTAATACAAAGACTATGGGAAGAATCAACAATATTCTGAATAAAATGGCTTTTCTCCAATTAAAATATACGTGGATAACAAAACACCTCAGCGGTTTCATGCAATTGTGTCAAAATGGTTGCTAACACAATTTAATCTCTGACCTCTATTTGACATTTCCTGTAACATAGAAAACTAAAGTCTATGCTTACTTGCATTCTTAAAATGTAGAAGAGAATCTAAATTGCCAATGAATTACCTTTACTCTAAAGATAAATGTCAACGCATACATATGTCTCTATATGTGTCTGTGTATTTGTGTGTGTGTGTATGAAATACTTTATTAAGTACACATACAAAAACATACACACACATCCTTCTGGTTTTTTTCCTATGTAGAGAATACAGAAAGAGTGTTAAGCAGGTAAAGGAAAGCATGCAAAAGCAAGGTCCCCAATGGAGGAGTTCAGAAACATGAAGTAGATGCTGATGTTACCATATCCCTTCTCTCTACTCAAGAAGAAGGACCAGCTCCCTTCCCTCCTCCTGCTGGAATCCGGGCTCTGGGCTGCAGGGGCAGCAGCTGTCTCACACCCTTTAAGTACTGACCAAGAAGACAAAAACTACTCGCACCAAAGATGACCGAGCAAAAGAGAAAAAAGCCTGAGTTCCAATGGTCACCCCAAGAGCACCCAAGGACTCAGCACACACAGCTGTTACATGACAAAACACAGGTCTTGGTTGGCTAATGTGCCATCAATTGAGTCTTTCCATAGGTGCAGCTACTCATTTTCCTGTTACAAAATGGAAAACCCAAAACCTTCCATTCATCCACCCGTAGAAAACATAACTTGATCAGTTTCTAGATTGTTCTACTGTAATTACTAAGCATAAGATGGAATTGAGGTATCTATATTTTTTGTGGCCTAGTCAAAATATTCAAACAGAAACCAAAATGGACAAATATTTAATCATGAGCATTCTGAATCGGCTCTTACTCTTTGTCCCTAAATATCTTTTAAATAACAAATAACAATATTGAGGAAGTCGCTGAAGGATCCAGGTTAAGAACTGAGGAAACACAACACATTCCTGTGTTCAGCATGGGTTATTTCTCCTTGAGCACAGGGTTTATTGCTCTGTAGCAGTTAAGACAGATGATGGGTATAACATGCACAGTTGGAATTTAAATAAAAGCAGAAGCAGCCAACTATTTGCAACATGATGACGTTCCCCTTATATTTAAGGAATTATCCACAGATATATATGAATATCAGAGGCACCATTTGACCCAGGGTAAGAATGCCAGGCTGAGCCAACCATGTTTTAAGCACATCATTTGAAGTAGCTAAGACATTCATGACAAGACTGACAGTATCCCAGCAAAAACGTATGCCAGAGATAACAGAGAGCTGGCCTGGAGTCGCTTTCAGCTGTTGGTATCTCTAAACATCCTGCGTCTTGAGCTTACAGAGTTGCATGGGCTTCCTCAAGTGTCAGCCAGCCTAGTCCTGTCCAAGGAAACACGTGCTGAGCTTGTCACTTGGTACTTGGCAGGCTCCCAGGGAAGCCAGAGAGCACAGTCATGGTGGGAGGCCTTTAGCACTGCAGTCCTCAACTTCAAGGAGAGGAGCAAGCCTTTGAAATCCATCAGAGACAAGATGCCTGAGAAAACAGGGACCACTCTACAACTAAATACCCTTTCCCAAAGGGTTGTAACTGGGGGAAGGACAGAGTAATGGAGAAGGAAGAAGGAAAGGAAAGCAAAGACAAGAAGAAAAGTGTCAGGGGTCAACAGATTTTGTTCCACTCTTTGATTTCCTGGATATTTTCCCAAAGGGATGGTAGCACATTAAACCCGGGCTCAACCAGAGCTACAAGTTTTATTTTAGCGAAGGCATTTTCTTGATCATTTGGCACTGTGGCCAAATAATGACAGCTGAGGGAATATATGAATAACTGGGATAAAGCTGTCAGTGAAAGGAAACAGAGCCTCTGGCTTCTCCGGTATTTAAAATAACATAAAATAAAGAGAGAGAGAGAATTCAAACTACACTGTGAAACCACTCACCCATTTGCAGGATAAGGTACGCATAGCGGGGCACTTCCTCACCCCCCAGGAGGAAGGGACTTGTCTGACTTTCTTCCTTAGGAACACAGACCATGACCTAAGGCAGAACTGTGAGGTTCAGCAGGGAAGAGGAAACCAAAAGAGCCCCCAGGGCTCCAGGCACAGGTAACATCTTGGACGCTCCTAGCAGGTTGCTGGGGAAAGCCTGTCTGTATCTAGGAAGTGGTGTCCTAGAGACTATCTATTTCCATGAAAAGCTCCCAGTTAGTTAATTTCAGAGCCAAACACAGGAGCCTGGGATCACAACAACCATGTTCACTCCATTACCATGTGCTACTGATCAGATTCATCCACATGCTGGAGCCAACCTTGAATGGTTTGAACTTCACATGGAACCATCTCCGTGTATTTTACATAGTATCCTAAAGTTGCATTTAAAATTTTAAAACTAAACACTTCAAATGTTGGACACCTTGTCATGGATGAAGATCTGCACAATAGCACTGCCCTTAAAATGCCATCACTCTTTAAGGATAGAGGAGTTCATTGCCTGCCACACTGGGCATATTATAAAACAACTTCTTAGGATGAAACAAAGATTAATTTTAAGTCATAGATTTCTTTAAAGCCCAAAGATTTGGCATCATTTAAGTCAATACATGTCCATAGTAATGCCTGGAACAGACAAAGTGCTCAATAAATGACATCTGGCATTCAGCATCCCCTCTAATTATAATGAAATACATTTCACGGCCAGGCGTGGTGGCTCATGCCTGTAATCCCAGCATTTTGGGAGGCCGAGGCAGGCAGATCACAAGGTCAGGAGTTCGAGACCAGCCTGGCCAACATGGTGTCTGTCTCTACTAAAAATACAAAAATTAGCCAGGCATGGTGGCGTATGCCTGTAATCCCAGCTACTCGGAAGGCTGAGGCAGGAAAATCTCTTAAACCCAGGAGGCGGAGGCTGCAGTGAGCCGAGGTCGCGCCACTCCACTCCAGCCTGGGACAGAGCAAGACTCGGTCTCAAAAAAAAAAAAGAAAAGAAAAGAAATACATTTCACTAGCATCATATTATACATTGCAATCTTCTTGCTAATGTTATAAAACCAAGAAAAAAATGTTTATTTTTACAAATACAGTTTCCACAAAAGCTTAAAAAACCTATTTTCATTAATGTATTTAGCAAATATTCAGCTTCTGTTGTTTTCCAGAAACTTCTGCAAGCTCTAGAGATGCAAAAGTAAGCAGGGCAAAGTCCCCTTTCTCACAGAGCATGGATTCACATGAGGAGACAGGGAAGTACCGGGGTCTTGAATGCAACAGCAGGAAAGCATAAGTGCTATGAAGGGCAGAGCATGCTGAGGGGCAAGGGGAATGCTTCATAGGACTTATACAGAGTGGTCAGTAGAGCTGCCCCTGAAGAGGTGACGTCGGCACAGAACCCTTCCTGAAGAAAAGCGAGTATGTGAGGCTGGAGACAGGTGCAAGGGAGGAATCAGTGAATGAGGGCAAAGAAGGAGCTGGGAGCCAGGTCATGGGAGCTGGGTCACCATGGGTCCCAAGCAGAGACACCACACTGGCACCAACACTGCCAGTGGATTATACCCTGATGTCCAACCAATGGCAAGGGCCAAAGCAACAGGTTCCTTTAATGTCATATCCTCATTTTTCAATCTATCACCTTCTCCAAAGGCTTCCATTTTCCTCTCTGTTTTCCTCACCCCTGTGTTTGGTGTAATAGATAGTATTCAATCATCATAGCAGTCGTGGAACTCATTTTTAACTGAAATAAAAACTTGTTACTTAGTACATAATTTCTCCTGATCAAAAATTCCAGCAAAGTTCAGAACACTGAAGAATCGAAATTCTAATTTAGTTTTACTAGTTGTCCTGCATTTGAGCAGAAAAGACAAATTCTAAAACAAACAAAAAAAAAATCTAGAAATATTTAGTATTCCTACAATGGTGATAAGCTGATTTCATATCAAGGGGACCAAGGATGTGAGTCCCAATTTCCTCTCCCTGCCCTGAGTCTAGCACTTATTTCTTAGTTCACAGAAGGCAAAAGGTGAAAGCATTTCACTTTCAATAAAGAGCTCATTTGGGTTTGCTTTATCCTGAGGAAATCCATTTAGTATAATTTTTTAAAAATTAAACTTCACATGCCTATGACTCACACTTTCAAACCACACCCACACTCCATCAGTTATTTTCAATAATTAACAGTGTGTGATCTCAGATACAGCCTGGATGTTTTGGAGAACAGGAAATCGTCTGCTAGATGGTAGCCTCATATTCCCCTTGGAAGGCTTCTTGATTGAATGCTACAAGTTGTCAAACCAGACTGGTTCATTTGACTCCCCCTGAAGCGCTTGCAGGAGAGTTACTCAGTCTCTCTCTTCCAGAAAGGAGAGCAGCCGGAATGCCAGAACCCAAACACAGTCACCCCAGTCCTTGAGAGCTGAGGACTCTGGTGAGGGAGAACCTTGCAGGTGGCTCCCAAAATACCTCTGCTGGCAGCTTTTCCCAAGAGGAAGGCCAAACTGCTGAAGCTAAGACAATGATTTATTTCTAACTGCTGCTAGGAGGCATGGTGCAGGGTTATGGATAAGCAGCATGGCTTGTCTTCGTTGTCTTTGGCTTTCTGGCTTACAATTTCTGTGATCAATAGGAACAGTCTCAAAGTGAGCAATCAGAAATTTGTCCTGGTAGATTAACTGTCATGTAAGCCACAAAATACAGCCAGATGAAAAATGCAGAAACTAAAACCATACAGAATGAGTTGAGATACCAAGAGAAATATCAAGAGATATCAAGGTTGGTGGTCCTCAACCTCATGTGAAACTTTCAAGTATAATTAAAGTAACACATTCGCCCAGAGTAATTTACATTATTGATAAAAGAATAGAAAGGACTAGATAATTTAGGCTTCCTTTTAGAATCATTAGAAGATTGATTGAGCAATAGACAAAGGCCAATTTAGTTCCAAAAGTTTTAATTTTATTTTAGCTATAATGGGGACACTCTTTTACCTGGCTATGTACATTGCTTTAAATTCAAGCCATTGGTGAGAAGTTGCTAAAGTTGCCTGATTTCTTAGTTTGTTTATATCTACACTTAGCTGCTATGCAGTGTGTTAATACGTGAAGATCTAATAAGCTATTAAACAGCTCTAATGTTCAGGGTGACTCCCAAATTATTTTTAAAAATCATTAATATAATGGGTCATATTTGAAACCTTTCATTTTGGGCTGCAAGTAACTATCCAGATAGTCTTACACAGTTCAGTGCTTTGAGAGACTGCCAAAAAGAGATCCCATTTAAAGCGGAGGCCATGCTTAATGAACAACGAAATGTGGTCCCATGGGTTAGGGTTGAAAGGAAAGGTCCTAGGTCTCTTGCACGCTCAAGATAAGGTCTAAGATGGCTTATGGGGTACAAAATCTCAGTATGGCTTCCATGCACCGCTTACTAATTGTGGGCAAAAACTGCAAGCGGACATGTTAAGAAGGTGATGAAATTTATCAAAACAAATTACTTGCAAGCCAAGGCCAATAGGGAGCTTCCAGAGCAGCACCCCCAGTTATCAGGTCGTGGAACACAACACCAATTTCCATGGGTTCACTTTCATGCTGAAATCATGCCTCCCCCTCTATGTGCTATCCAAGGATCACCATGTTTCCTACAGGGAGCTCTTTTCTGTAACCACCCAGACGCATGAGCTTGTGCTGAGATAACTTTTAAAATTAAATACGTGCTGAGTATTTATTGAAAGCTGATTTCTTTTAAGTTTGCTACAACCAATAAAAAAATCAAATGGGCATCAATTCCTCATAGAGCAATGTTTACTCTTGTTAGAAAGGAGATGCCATTAGTAAGATAACATAGGTATTATTTTACTAGAAATAAAATAATTTTAATAAATGACATGGGTGTGTTTCATTGCAATTAGGTTTAATCATGTTTTCTCACTGTAATAAAGAAGCACCTGAGTCGACACAGAAGGTGTGATTCAGTTTTCACCATTGCCCTAAAGTAGTGGGTCTGTATCTCCATTATCTTCAAGTCACTTTCAGGTTAAAACCATCCCAGAGTATTTGGTGCAGATTTACATGATAACTAGTTCCTCAGAGAGAGGGGATGTGAGCAGTCTTAAAGAATATACCATCTGGTGCAGTATGACTTCCCGGTAACAGTTTATCTAAATGCCATCATTTTGTTTTTCCCACACATGCCTTAATCACCTTCTTCAGGAATAAATTGGCTCTCTTGTCAAATAGGCTTTTCCATGGTTTCTACACAATACAGCTCTAAATGCTTATTGCCCTTTACAGGATGTACTCGTGAGGTCTTTCCTTATTTCTTGGCTTCCATGTTTGACGCAATCTCCTGTAAAGTCTTTGAGATAAAGTCTCAGTCAGTGTAAGAGAGAAGGAAACAGGCACCTGCAAATGCTGAATGGCGACCCAGGCAGAACTTGTGCTCTACCCTAGAGGCGCCCACCATGGAAGGCTGCTCTTCTAGCACAAGGTAAAACTTCAGAAAGATGCCTTGGGGAAGCTTTTCCAGAACGTGATCATAGAATCCTAGCAACCAGGGAAAGATGAGTCACTGTGAGTAGGTTGAGTCTGAAGACACAAAGCTTTGAATTTATCACCCTGCATTCCACAAACAACCAGAGCATACACTTTTCTCCACTGTTTCTCATTTTGATCACTAGAGCACCTGTTCCATGGATTGAGCAAGACACCAGGGAATATCATCTCCCTCTTCCTCATGAAGCCTCCGCCACCCCCACATCCAGTAGTCACGAAATCCTGTACATTGAGCCTCCTAAATATCTGTTAAGTGGACCTATTCCCTCCCACTCCCCATCACCACTCTAAATGTCACAGCTGAAGTGGTCTCCTTGCATCTGATCGCTCCTTGCTACAATCCATTCTCCACGCTGCAGAAGGGGTAGTTTGTAAAATTCCCATCAATGCATGCCAGTGACTGTGGAATGGACAGATACAGCATTTCAGTCCTTCGGCTGCTGCAAACTTTAAGCCACACTCCTTTTAACATGCAGCTCCCTCTGCCTGGAATAGCCTTCCCCTCTGTCCACCAAGGCCTTCTCCCTTCTGCGGGTGTCCAGAGAACGGTCCTCCTTTGTAAGGTCTTCCTTGAAGTCCCCTGCTTACCACTGCCTTGCTCTGTGCTCCAGATCCTTCTCCATTTTCCCTTCTACAGCTCTCCTGCCACTTCACTGCAGTGACTTCGCAACTACCCATCTTCTTTGGCACGAGGGAAGTTCTGACAGGTTTCACGGCCATGTTTGTCTTCTCCATCACTGTATTCTCAGTACCTATTACAGAGTAAATGCTTAAAAACATAGGATGAAGAAAAAGTGAATCTACAACTAGGGACAAATTTACAATGAGGCAACCCCAAGGATGCTTATCAGAGCTCTGTGGATTCAATAGTGAATATGGCAGGCATGATAAATCAATGCCTCAAAAAGAAAAGGGAGGTTACATAATCTGCAAGCACTGAGCAATTCTGGCCAAGCAGAGGGAATGGGTGGGTACAAGGCGGTGCCTTCTACAACTCACCAGGACAGTATCACTACAAGGGGAAGGCAGGTGACCATAGGAGCTGAAGAAAGGAGGAACAGGATGAGAGGAAGAACTTAGAAAGTTCACTTTTACATTTCTTCTATGGTCTGCTAAGTACCCATTGCCTGACACTTAGTAGGCATCCAACATAAAATTATTATTATTATTATTATTATTATTATTATTTTGAGACAGAGTTTCGCTCGTTGCCCAGGCTGGAGGGCAATGGCATGATCTCGGCTCACTGCAACCTCCGCCTCCTGGGTTCAAGTGATTCACCTGTCTCAGCCTCCCGAGTAACTGGGATTATAGGTGCATGCCACCACACCAGGCTAATTTTTGTATTTTTAGTAGAGATGGGTTTTCATCATATTGGTCAGGCTGGTCTCGAACCCCTGACCTCAGGTGATCCACCCGCCTCAGCCTCCCAAAGTGCTGGAATTACATGTGTGAGCCACCATGCCCGGCCCCAATATAAAATTATTGAATGAGTGGATATGGGTTCTACAGCCTCAGAGCCCCTGCAATACCATGGTATTAGACTATCCATATGTACCCAAAGTTTATCATTGTAATACTCTAAACTCTGTAAGAAGTCTCAGAATTTCATCTTAAAGTGTAGTTTCTGAGTTAGACCATTGGCAAATCCTCTGCTCTCACTAGATAGTTTTTCCCCAAACCACTCATTCATTAATTCAAGAAACATGTATTGAGAACGTATCATAGGCCACCCCCTCTTCTAGGAACTGCGGAGACATTACTGAACAAGCAAGGTGCCTCTAATCATGCACCTTATTGGAGAAGACAGAAAACAAAAAATATATAAACTAGAAAGAATATTATTTTGAGTAATAGGAGGGAGAAAGGAACTAAATGCAGAGGAAAAAGCAACGGATTTTACATGGGGATAGAATGTCTAGGGAAGGACTCTCTGGTGAGGCAACCTCCAAGGGGCCACGATGGTGGAAAAATTAATTTCAGGGAATCTGGAAAGAACATTAAAAGAAACAGCCTTAAGATTGAAAGCCATGCCATTTTAACTCCCATGGCATCTGGCTCAACGCCCAGCCCAGAAGTCTCACCTATTCACTCATTCAATCTTCTGCTCATTTACGACCTCATTCATTCCTTCTACAAAGGGTCAGTGAGGATTCACAGCACACCAAGCACTGTGTTAGACAGTGATAATATAGCAAATGTTTATTGCTTTATTGGGAGAATGAGTGTATATTTGAACACATTAAAATCTCCAGTATTTGACAGATTTTGACATACAAATGGCAACTTCATGTAATTCATAGATGCTATTTATTTCCAGATTGGTAAGCACAAACTATTGGGAAGTAAATAATACATTTTGGAAATTTGGTTTTTCAAGTTCTTTGTAAGAACTCTTTTACGTAACATTGTAAAAGATATTTTACATTGTACTTTTAGTTGCAAAGGAGTTTCATAAATGGGTTATAGCAAACTTTTTAAGGAACTATGTAAGTTCCTTTAAGGAACTATTTGCCAGCGTTATTCCATTTACAGTTAATAGTTGAAACAAATAAAATTGCATTTTCTTAAAACATATTACATTTCTAATCCTTCTCCCGAGTTAAAGCAAATTTAGAAAATTTTGCATGTATTGGTATATATCACAATTCCCTTCATTTACCTCCCAGTTAGAATTTCAACCTAAGGCTATCTTTGTAATTTCTCAGTAGAGAAATGTTTTAAAATATAATTTCAGATAATTCAAGGAACTGAGTTAAACAAGTTTGGAGCATATTTTTGGTGACAACTATTAGACATACAAATTGTCACCAACTGAATCATAGTCTATTCGGCCTGCCATGCCAATTCCAGAAGATACCTGAGAAGTCATTGTTGTCTTAGGCCATTCAAATTTTCGTCTGCATCTGTGGCCGTGAGTTTCCTGATATCTAGTGTAACAGAAATTTTCTGAATTTTCCAGTAGTCATTAATGGCTCTTTAATTCATATACTCATCCAAACCCTTATGGAAATCATTTACAATGAATCATTATGATATATTCTTTAACTCTTGGAGTGATGAATTTTATAGGTATATTTACAACAGTGCTACACAGTCCTTCTACAGCTTGTCAAATGCACATCACATACAAAAGATTTTGTGATGTCATAATACAATGTTCCTCTTATCTCTGTTACTCATTTTGATACAGAATTAGAATATATCCTGTTCCCAGTTTACACTCCCTTAAGTTAAAGAGATATATTCTTTTTACAACAGAGCCTAATGTTTGCATCTGGCTAATTCAGAAGGTAATTCCAATAGTGAAAACTATCTCAAATGGTAATTATTTGGGCAGTATCATTTCATGCTACTCAGAACCCAAGGAAAAGTCTCTGATATCCTGGAGACAGCAGTCTTGATTAAAGAAACTGAGACCACTTAGCTCTCTCAGAAGACCTCTCTAACCTGAAATATTATAGTCTGATTTGTGCAGAACCTGTGCCCCAGATATAATCTAAAAACAAAGTTAACATTCTACTACATGGTGACTACACTAACAACTTATTGTATACTTTAAAATTGTGTTAAAAGTAGGTTTTCTTTGGGAGGCTGAGGCGGGCAGATCACAAGGTCAGGAGATCGAGACCATCCTGGCTAACATAGTGAAACCCTGTCTCTACTAAAAATATAAAAAATTAGCCGGGTGTGGTGACAGCTGCCTGTAATCCCAGCTGGTCGGGAGGCTGAGGCAGGAGAATGGCGTGAACCCAGGAGGCAGAGCTTGCAGTGAGTCGAGATCGCGCCACTGCACTCCAGCCTGGGCGACAGAGCGAGACTCTGTCTCAAAAAAAAAAAAAAAAAGAGGTTTTAAATGATCTCACCACACACAAGAAAGGTAAGTAAATAATGTAATACATATGTTAATTAGCTGGATTTAATCATTCCACAAGATGTACGTATATCAAAACAGCATGTTGAACACTATAAATATATATAATTTTTGTTGATTAAAAATAAATTAAATAATAATGAAGCTGAATTCCTGTTAACAACTAGAAAACAAACAATTTGAGGGCAAGTTATGATAAATAATAGTATGTAACACTAAGGCAGACAACATTATTCTGACAAAATGTGATTTGTCTTCTTCTTTACACAGACATCTTGTTCTCTTTTGACCAGAGACAAAAGAAGAAAAGTCTTGGAAATATCCTTCATGGTTTGGGGATGAATGAAGGCAGAGAAGTATTCATCAGTCTTATGCTCCTGGCAACGAACGTTAAAGGAAGTCAAAATTGTGGCTTCTAGAAAAGAGAGGAGCTGACATAGCCCCAGCTCCACCTCCCTTGTCTCAAAGCATAAGAGCAGAATTGATTATTCTCAACCTCATCCATACATAAAAAAGCGTGCTAAACATCTACTTTTGTATGACTTTAGCAACAATCAAAATAACTTCATAATTTTGCATTTCCTTTTTATTATATATAACATCATATTTTACTATGTGTTTCCATACACCTAACCCTTAGAGCCTTCTAAGCCCTCCGAATGGGAAGCAAAGTAGATATCATTGCTTTTCAAATGAAGAAGCCGGATCTCAGTGCATAGTAGGGACTTGTCTAAAGTGATGTGGGTAGGAAGTGGTGAATCCAAAAGCTGAAGTTCTGATCTTCTAACTCATAATCCAGTGTTATTTTCCTTTCTATCTTTTTTTATTCTTTTTTTAAGATCAGATGTTCATAGTAACTGAGCAGTCTCTCAATGCACATGGAGTGGTTTTAAAAGTCAACATTAATGTTCAATTCTGCTGCACGGTGTCGAGTATTCTGGAAAGATCTCAATAAGAGCCTGATCCCATGCCAGCAGAGGCTCTGTTATGCATCCTGCTTTTCCTTTTAAGGCATTTTAAATTAAAGGAAGCCTTAGACACCATTTCTTTCTGTCCCACTGACAACCAAATCCTTTCAATGAAAGCATCAATTTGGTTTAGCTACAGATTATTTTTATCTGTTTTTGAAAGTCACATAAACGTGACCTGAACAAATACACTCCCCCTGCATGTTCTTCCTGAATTTCGAAGTTTTTCAGTAATTAAGCATTTTTCCTAGAGTGTTGCAAACCAAACAGAGTTCTGTGCCAAAGCAAGGAATGCATTAATGAAAATGAAGAATAAAAGGAAACCAAATCCAAGTTGCAAAAAATGCTCTGCCTTATTTCGCTAAAATGAGATGCAAATATATATACACTAGCTGAGGACTAGAGTAAATATAACATGCTGATGTGAATTTTCCTACTAAAATTTTTCAAGAAAATAAATATTCCATCTCAAGATATATTTTTTAAAAAGAATCACACAGTCACATGAATTAAATGTGTGTCTTGGTAAATTCAGGGACATTAATAATTCATTCCAATAATAGTATTAAACCAGAAAACTTTACTATCTACAGAGTGAAAAAGTAATAATCTAGCAGAGAATCCTATCACTGGATTTCACCCAAAAAGGCATCAAATCCTCTAGATTCCATCAAATTTCTTTAAAAGGAAAACCACTTTTTCTTTTCAGGATGTCTTAGAAGTTTGCATTAAATGAAAAATGTGCACAGCGTATAGAGTGGTTCTTCAGAAAACTTCAGCCACTTGGAACACATGTTTGTGTTTAGGGGAAGACGGAGGGAAAAGAGAGGAAAGGTTGGGAAGAAAGAGCTCATAATGTCTTCAACCAAATTTACAACCAGTGATTGTATGATATTGTGGCGGCAGCAACTCCTCACACAAAACAGATGGTACAACACAGAGCTGTGTCTTAAAATGCCAAGAAACTAAAGATTCTCTGATTCCATCTACTTCTGAAGCTTTTCCTAACAATCTATGCCCCAGAGTCGACTTCAGAATATTTTTACATTTTAATTCTCCCCTTATTTGAATTACTATAGCTATTATAGCTTCATACAGGCTCATTATACATTTAAACATTAATTTTATGTTTTTAAACTCAATACTCTTAGGCCAAAAGCTCACTAGTGAGATAGTGGAGTGGAACATTAGTTTCCTATGTAACAAATTACCACTGTAACAAATTCCCATAAACTTGGTGCCTTAAAACAACTCGTATTTATTCTCTTGCATTTCTGGAGGTAAGAAATCTAAAATGGGTTTCACTGGGACAAAACCAAGACCTCAGCGAGGCCCTGCTCTCTCTGGAGGCTCTAGAGCGAAATCTATTTCCTTCCTTGCCTCTTCCAGCTTCTAGAGCTGCTTGCCTCCCTGGGCTAGGGCTTCCCTTCCATCTACAAGGCCAGCAGCAAGGCATCTCCAGTTCACTCTCTGCTCCATCTTCACATCACCTTCTCCTCTCTCTCTGCAACAAATCTTCCTCTGCCCCCTCTTATAAGGACTCTCATGATTACATTTAAGACCCACATGGATAATGCAGAATAATCTCTCACCTCAAGACCCATAACTTAATCACATCTGCATCATTCATTTTGCCATGTCAGCTAACATTCAAAACTTCCAGGGATTAGGACAGGGACATCTTTGGAGGTCACTATCACACCCTCCGCAGCAGCAGAGGTTAACCTCTTAATGTCAATCATTTAGAACTACAGTCATCCTTCAGTATACCTGAGGGATTGGTTCCAAGACCCTTTCCCATACCAAAATTCACAGATGCTCATGTCCCTGATATGTAATAGTGTAGCATTTCCATATAACCTATGCATATCCTCCCATGTACTTTAAATCATCTCTAGGTTACTTACAATACCTAATACAATATAAATGCTAAGTAAATAGCTGTTATACTGTATTGCTTAGGAAATAATGACAAGAAAAAAAAGTCTGTACGTGTTCAGTACAGATAGAACCATCCTTTTTTTCCCAAATATATTTGATCCACAGGTGGCTAAATCCATAGACATGGAACCCACAGATATGGAGAGTCAGCTGTTACTTTAAAATCACCTTGCAAATGAAAATACGCTTGCTAAAATTCCTTCAAAACGATCATTCTTAAAAAGAGTTTTAAAGAGGACACAAACAAATGGAAGAACATACCATGCTCATGGATAGGAAGAATCAATATTGTGAAAATGGCCATACTGCCCAAGGTAATTTATAGATTCAATGCCATCACAGAATTTGAAAAAACTGCTTTAAATTTCATATGGAACCAAAAAAGAGCCCACATTGCCAAGACAATCCTAAGCCAAAAGAACAAAACTGGAGGCATCATACTACCTGACTTCAAACTATACTACAAGGCTACAGTAACCAAAACAGCATGGTACTGGTACCAAAACAGAGATATAGACCAATGGAACAGAACAGAGCCCTCAGAAATAATACCACACATCTACAGCCATCTGATCTTTGACAAACCTGACAAAAACAAGAAATGGGGAAAGAATTCCCTATTTAATAAATGGTGCCGGGAAAATTGGCTAGCCATAAGTAGAAAGCTGAAACTGGATCCTTTCCTTACTCCTTATATGGAAATTAATTCAAGATGGATTAGAGACTTAAATGTTAGACCTAAAACCATAAAAACCCTAGAAGAAAACCTAGGTAATACCATTCAGGACATAGGCATGGGCAAGGACTTCATGTCTAAAACACCAAAAGCAACGGCAACAAAAGCCAAAATTGACAAATGGGATCTAATTAAACTAAAGAGCTTCTGCACAGCAAAAGAAACTACCATCAGAGTGAACAGGCAACCTACAGAATGGGAGAAAATTTTTGCAATCTGCTCATCTGACAAAGGGCTAATATCCAGAACCTATAAAGAACTCAATCAAATTTACAAGAAAAAAACAAACAACCACATCAAAAAGTGGGCACAGGATATGAACAGACACTTCTCAAAAGAAGACATTCATACAGCAACAGACACATGAAAAAATGCTCATCATCACTGGCCATCAGAGAAATGCAAATCAAAACCACAATGAGATACCATCTCACACCAGTTAGAATGGCAATCATTAAAAAAATCAGGAAACAACAGGTGCTGGAGAGGATGTGGAGAAATAGGAACACTTTTACACTGTTGGTGGGACTGTAAACCAGTTCAACCATTGTGGAAAACAGTGTGGCAATTCCTCAAGGATCTAGCACTAGAAATACCATTTGACCCAGCCATCCCATTACTGGGGATATACCCAAAGGATTATAAGTCATGCTGCTATAAAGACACATGTACACGTATGTTTATTGTGGCACTATTCACAATAGCAAAGACTTGGAATCAACCCAAATGTCCATCAGTGACAGACTGGATTAAGAAAATGTGGCACATATACACCATGGAATACTATGCAGCCATAAAAAAGGATGAGTTCGTGTCCTTTGTAGGGACATGGATGCAGCTGGAAACCAGCATTCTCAGCAAACTATCACAAGAACAGAAAACCAAACACCACATGTTCTCACTCATAGGTGGGAATTGAACAATGAGATCACTTGGACACAGGAAGGGGAACATCACACACCAGGTCCTATTGTGGGGAGGGGGGAGGGAGGAGTGATAGCATTCGGAGATATACCTAATGTAAATGATGAGTTAGAGGGTGCAGCACACCAACATGGCACATGTATACATATGTAACAAACCTGCACGTTGTGCACATGTACCCTAGAACTTAAAGTATGATTTAAAAAAAAAAAAAAGTTTTGGTTAGTGTAGATTCCACTCAAACTTAGTCCTCAACTCCATGCATCATTAACCTTATGGATAAAAAATTATGGGATGGGATCCTGCAGTAGTCTCATTCTGCCAACCTAGAATACTAAAAAGTTTAAAGTCATGTTCCTCCAAACGTTTTTCTCCTACACTCAAATCGTATTTTTATAACAGCATCTAATATACTAAACTACATCATAGCCTAGCCTAGCCTATTCTAAGCATGCTCAAAACACTCCCAGGAGCCTACAGTTGCAAAAATCATTTGGCAACTCAGTCCACTGTAGAGTATTGGTCGTTTACCCTTGTGATCGAGTGGCTGACGGAGCTGTGACTGATGGCCACTGCCCAGCATGGTAAGAGAGTGTCCACCATATATCACTAGCCTGAGAGAAGATCAAAATCCAAAATTTAAAGTACAGTTCCTACTGAATGTATATCATGTTAGCACCATCATGAAGTCAAAAACTGTAAGTCCAACCATCTGAAGGCAGAGACCATCTCTAGTTCGTCATGCAACTGAACCTTAGAAACACCTTTAAAAGTTAATATAGGGCAGCTTAATTTGACATTAAGAAATTTTCATTGAGAACCTTGAAATAAGTGTGAAAAATGCATTATAATATGGTTATGGCAATAGAGGACTTGCAAAGAACTTGGGAGAGCGTGCAATGTTCCCAATTAATTTTAGCCCCCCTAAGAATGACACAAACAGAAGAGCTTGCAGCTGCTAACAAACGACAGATATGTTCTGTCACACCCCGGCCAGTCCAAAGGGTAATGCGGCTAACCTGATAGTCCCCAGGAATAGCAGCTGTCAGGAAGGTGCTGCTACATGTCAGATCCAGCTCCTTAAGAGCAACTGATAAGAAAGAGATGAAGAAGAAAACAGCTTAATGTCAGTATGAAATCTGAAATTCACTTAATCATGGGATTTTAATTTCTTAACCTCCCCAAAAAATAGTATGCTAAGAACCCAGCTGTGTTCCCTGGGGCCAAGGTGGAGACCCATAGGACAGCTCACTTCTCCATCAACTGCCACCCATGTGGCACCTCATAAATGAAAGTGGGACAGGGACACTTTTATTAAATCATTTTCTCACCTCTGAATATAGTTATTTGACATTTGTTAAATCGGTTGCAAAATGATCTTTCTGGCAGACAGGCAATAAACCCGGACGCCGTGTGGTGGTTTAGTTGTTCGGTTGAACAAGGATTCTGGTCACCTCGGTTGTATAAAGGCGCTGATGCCAGGGGCGCTTTCTGCTGAATGATCGTGGACCATAACGGCCTGAGTGGGATGTTAGGGGACGTACTTACCCGTATCTGAACCGCACTCATGACCGCACGCATTAACCTTGGCGCGTGTGTCGTACCGCCGGATGCAGATCATGCTTCGCCGCGTACATACGCACGCACACGCACTGCCACACCTGCCTGCGCACCACCCCACACACATGCATCCACATACCGCGCACACCGCGCACGCATTGCTGCACCACGCACCGCGCACGCCATGCGCACGCCGCACGCACCACGCACCGCACGTACCGCACGCGCCGCCACACCACATGCCGCCTATGCCGGCGCACACCGCGCGGCGCACCCTGCACGCCGCATGCACGCCACACGCATAAGCACGCGCCAGCGCACCTGCGCTTTCGCACGCACGCCACACGCACCACGCTTTTCACGCCCAGCATGCGCACCACCATGCACACACACCATGGCGCACACCACACCACCATGCACGCACCGCACACGCCACCACGCACCACCACGCACCACCGCACACGCCGCGGCACGCCTGCTGCAGCGCACCACACACACTCATACCTGCACCACACACGCACACCTTTTGCACACATGCACTGCGCACGCCATGCACACCACACACACACCACACACGCCACACACCACCACCTGCCACCATGCACGCCTGCCACCGCAGACAGGGGTTTGTATGCCGTCACATGGAACTGGGGACCATGACGGGGTTCACAGCTGGGTTAATTTGGCCTGGGATATCTGGAAGATTTCTCTTCTTTACCATTTCCACGCTCTCTCCCACTGAGCTACCCATATACTCAGCTGTGCAGGTTATAGTGACCACTGGACACATTTTTAAAACTTAGAAATGTATCTTCACTTTAGTATGAACAAGAGAATCCTTTGTCATCCCACCCAAGGGAACCAGTGTGAAGAGAGATGATGGTTTGTGTGGAGAAAGGGGTCAACCATTTTCAAGGAGTGAGCCATTCTCTAAGACGTTGCTTCATCAGAGCATCTTGGAACCCCAGAAGAGGGAAGAGTATCAAACTGCCTCTGTGTGCAAGAAGCCTGGCTCCCCTCCCCGTGCAACTGGAAGACTTAAGAGTCAAAAAAGTAGTGACCATGGGCCATCCTGGAGCCACACAGGGGCAGCATCTTCTGGGACACAGGGGAAGCACTGAGAGGCATTTAGGAACCAGGGATCCATGGTCATTCTTAGTTAAATAACTCGCCCATTATTTACATCCTATCCCAATGGTGCCAAAATAAGACCACTGAGCTGCAAAGGATCTCTGCATTCTACCAAATCCTGGTATTCTCACATGGGCCTCTTCAAAAGTACAGAAGGTTGTCAGTGCGAACACAGTGCACTTCATGGCTATCATACCAATCCCTGGGTGTTTACATTCTTCTCAGTGACATTAACACAGGCACATCCATGTCAAGGAAGTACGATCTGTTCTTTTCAAAATAAAACATGTCCAGTCTGGAGTGGGTGGGAGCAAGCCCACCTTGTGGCCACTATTGAACTACCAAAACCCCAACAGAGAAACCAATTCTGTGAAGCCTATGGGGAATGCCACATTGTTTCTAAATAAAGAACCATAAATTAAGTTTAAATTTCGTGTGGCCTGTTCAGTAAATACCTATGCAGAAGGAAAAGGGAATTGACTCCAAGCATTTCAGTTGCTCTGAAAGTGTGTGTGGCATCAATACTCACTTCTCTAAATGGGGTCCTAGAACTCGTGGCATCAGTATCATCTGGAAACAGAAATGCAGACTCTCAGGTTCCACCCCAGCACCCCTGTACTAGGATCTGAATTTCCACAGAATCCCCAGGTCCTCTGTGCCTTTAGGTTGGAGAATCAGTGAAATAAACACCAAGAGTGCAAACAAGATCAAAAAAGTTACCTGTTGTAGTTCACTTTTTCAAATAATTGACTAAAATTAATTTAATAATTAATGAAGCTAGTGATGATTTAGAATCCCTTGACTAACAGAAGGGTTTTAATGTAATTAATCTGCAAAATGATCAGTTTTTGTGCATCACTAAACCTATAAAGTTTATAAAGATTATTTTCCTAGCTGGTTATGAAGAAAATAATGTCACAAAAGCATCTAAGGGCTGCGCTGTACCAATGAGCCGACTCCCTCCAATCTGCTTTCTTGTAATCATAGTGACTCAATTTCCAGATTTAGACAGAAAGAAAAAACACAGAAAACTAACATAGAGGATTGTTCTCCCTTCTGGTCACGGTTTATGGTAGCAACAGGTGAAAAAGGCCAACAGAAGCAGTGATTTGCCTCATCACATTAAAAAAAACATTTGCTTTCTCTTCCAAAAGCGTAAATAGTAACTATGGAAACCAGACAAAAACGTTGAAAATGACTTGCAATTCACAAAGAGCAGAACAACTCTATTTCACCCACACAAAAAAAAAAGAAAAGAAAAACAACTATGAAAAAATCCACCAAAACCTTCCCCAGGAAGAGTTGGATCTGCAGAAGACATAATGTGAGTGCTTTGCTCAGGCACCATCATAAATTGTTTGATTTGCTATGGAATTGTTAAATTATGGTTTTACAAATGGGTTATTTAGCTGTGACTCCATTTAAATCTACCATTTTATGTATCCTGATGATAAAACGGGCCCTTAGCTGAGCCAGCTAATTCCTCAGGTAAAAGGCATATTCTTTTGGCAGTAAATTAACTTCGGAAGGTCAGTAGGTGGCCTATCACCAATTTTAGAGATTTAAGAAATGCATGTATTGTCGAAAATACTTAATTTACACCTAAGGAAGCTGAATGACTGATCTCAAAAATTCCAGCTATTATCTGTTTACTAAGTTGGTCCTCTGGATATCCCATTTAAAGGTTGATATAAATGTACACATTATTTATGGGGAGAAAATAAAGCAGGGAAACTTCACCCAGTGATGCCAACCTACTCACTGCCCAGAAATTTCCATCCAATTCCACTGCCATAAGCAACTTCTCTGTGTGTTCTCCCATTTATCTGTTTGATGTTGCTGTATCCTTCCCCCACTTTCAGATCAAATGTTACTTCCTTTTCAGATGAGCTTGTGCACTGCTTAATCTTAATGGAACCCCATAAGGAGAAAATGACCGCTTTATTTTAAAAAACAGAGGAGATGCCGACTCACAATAGAAGAGAGTAAAGAACTTCCTTAAAAATATGAATCTCAGTGATACTTTTATAGCCCAGAATGACACGTTTATCTTTCACCTATTTTTTTTCATTCCATGCAAGAGCAGAAAATATTTTTTTAAGCTTGATAAGCAAAGACTCATTTGGGGATACCTGCTACCTGAATTACCACTATCAGGGTTAATAACTATGGCATATTATAAAGCCATAAATACAATTTTGAGCTCCACTCTTCCCAGCATATTTATGTGAGTTTTTGTCTCATTTTGTGTGTTTGTGTTGGCTTTTCTTCCTTTCTCTGTAAAACACAGAGCTGCTAAGCATCACTCTGTTATTGTACACTGATGGAGTGTGGAAATAAATGCCAATATCATTTGCAGAGCCATCCTAGTTGTGACTTTTTTTAAGTGAGTATCCCACTTTCAACTAAAACCTAAAAAAGAATTCTAAAATCTTTTTCCCCAATTAAATGTTGGCACTCATAACACATTGCTGATGGATTGACCAAATTAAAAAAAAAAAAAAAATCTTAAGTTTAATACTGTTTTCTTCAGATGGCATTAACAGTGAAGTATGTCCCTAAACTTTCCATTGTTCAATGCTGGGTTGGCAAGCAAGAAAAATCTTTTTATCGCCAAAATGCAAAAACAATCTGAACTAGCTGCTGTGTCTATTCCAGCTTCGTTTTAATTTGGTGCTAATTCTCTAATTTGCTCATTTATTTTCTCTGGCCAAGTAATTAAGGCTGAAGGAAGTCTTTTACAGCTTGCCACAGAGCCCTCCATGTCTAAATTCCTTAGATACGTTTCCCGTCACCATGCATGTGCTGAAGCCAAGAACTAGAAAACCATCACTACGAAGTATTACAAAATCCACACAATTAAGTGCTAAAACCAGGCTGGGCCAAAACCGCGCTGAAACCCAGCTCAGACCAACCCAGCCTGCCCTTTCAAGTCTGTACATTGGATCGCGGTCCAGTCCTTTCTCTTACATCGTCAGCCTTCCTTTTTCCTTTTGCTGTAATGGTATGTTTTCGATGAACTCTGACGCATTTCCCTGATTGAAAACTATTTTAATACTCCTAGACAGTGTGCTTCTGAAACTTTGTCACAACACATGCAATAACCAAAAGTTTAGACCTGTGTAAAGCAAAGTGAAAAATGGAGTGTCATTGAACCCCACAATTCTTGAAATGTAAGTCTGTGGGAAAAGCCAAAGAGAGCCAAGTGAGATGGTTTCCAGCCATGGCACCTCAGGAAGGCCCCTCACCTGGCCTAGCAACAGCCATTCCCACCCCCAAATTGTAACCTCAGAGGTACAGAACCGTTCTCTAAGTGCTGTGACCTTTCCTCCTACAAATCATTCATCCGTCCAGCATTTCCTGAGCACCTACTCCAGGCCAGGCACTGTTGTGAGGACTGGACATATAGTGAAGGAAGCAGAATCTCCACCCTCACGGGGTCCGCACTCCACGGGAGGAGGTAAACCACCAAATACATGAGTAAACCTATGGAGGATGCTGGAGAAGAGAACAGAGGAACGGGGTGGCAGGAATAGGGCAGGGAGGGAGTCGCTGACATGAGTGAGGGGAATGTGAGCCTCTTGAAGGACAGGACACTGGGGCAGAGACAGAGGGGCTTGGGGGGTGAGGGTGGGTAGGGGGAGGATGGGAGCTCAGAGCAGGGAGGTGGGAGAGCAGGCACTGCTCACCAGCGCCTGGGCCTATCTGAAGATATGGGATGGTCTGTTATTACATATTTTATACTGTCTCAGCCAGGTGATCAAAGTCAGCGGCATCACTGATAAGTCCTGTCCATAGCACTCGTCCTTGATACCATGATGATGGTGCTTCACTTCTGTGTTTCCCTCCAGAAAATCCTAGCTCCAGGCAAGTCATGAGAAAAATCTCAGACACAGCCAAACTAAGGACATTTGACAAACTACCTGATCAGTCCTCCTGAAAACCGTCAAGGTCATCCAAAACAAGGAAAGTCTGAGAAACTGTCACAGTCAAGAGAAGCCTAAGGAGACAGGACAGCTAAATGCAATGGAAGGTCCTGCACAGGATCCTGGTGCAAACAATGGACATAGGGAAAAAGTGAGCAAGTTAGAATAGAGTGCGGCCTTCAGTGAGTAATGATGCATCAGTGTCGTGCATTAGCTGTGGCCAATGGCGTTAGCAATAGGAGAACCTGGGCACAGAGTGCATAGGAACTCTCCAAACTGACTTTGCAACTTTTCTGTGCATCTAAGACTATCCTGGAAGGTTTTTAGGCCAGGCCTGGTGGCTCACGCCTGTAATCCCAGCACTCTGGGAGGCTGAAGCAGGCAGATCGCTTGAGGTCAGGAGTTCGAGATCAGCCTGGCCAACATGGCGAAACCCCGTCTCTACTAAAAATACAAAAATTAGCCAGGCGTGGTGGTGCACGCTGCCTGTAACCCCAGCTGCTCAGGAGGCTGAGGCAGGAGAATCACTTGAACCCAGGAGGTGGAGGTTGCAGTGAGCGGAGATCACGCCACTGCATTCCAGCCTGCGCAACAGAGTGAGATACTGTCTTAAAAAAATAAAAAATAAAAATAAAATAAAATGTCTTTAAAAGTTTATCTTGTTAAAAAAAAAAAAAAGATTCAAATGTTCTCTGTGTAGAAATAACGATTCTAGAATAAAAACGGCAACAAACGAAAAAGGTGGATGTGAAACAACTGGACAGGTAAATGAGTCAGGATTTAACACTGCTTGGTCTACTCCTGCTGAGCGGTTTATGAAATCTACTGGAGCCCTCACAGCTGGCCATTCCATTTATTTGAAGCTCTGAATAATTATTTTTTCCCTATTGGTCCCAGCTATTTCTTCCAGGGCCACACACTACAATGAAAACCTTCTTTCCTGTCAGCAGTGCCTCAAGTCCTCAGAAAGAGCTTTTCTAATAAAGCATGCTCTCCCTGCAGCCGTGTTCTGAGCCTCCCTTCACCAGTGCCCGATCTGACTCCAAGGATGTGGCCCAGACACCTTCCAGGGAGGAGGGGTAGAGGGGACAGTACCTGCTCAGTTCAGGCTGTCTGTCACACCTGTCCTCAGGATCCTCCCTCCCTGTCTTTAGGGGTCCAGGGAGCCACTGAGAGGCTCCACCTATTTTCTGAGGTCCAAGACCATCCTGGGCTCCAGAACGGGGTCTCAGACAGCCTCCATGTTGAATAGCCTTCGCCTGCATGGACTGAACTTAGCAGCCCTTTCTTCTTCCTTCCTCTGTTACCTCCACAGCCTGACACCATGGTGACACCCACAGATGACTCAAGAAAGGATGGTGGCAACTTCCATGTAGAAAGGCAAGATCAGACTAATGTAATAAAAAATATCATACCTTGGAAGCAGTCAGCCTGCATATACGAGACAGAGAAAATGAGGGAGAGACAAAGGGCACAATTGCAAATAAAAGGAGAGGTAGGAGGGGAATGGTGGCTCACATGTGTAATCCCAGCACTTTGGGAGGCCAAGATGGGCGGGTCACCTGAGGTCAGGAGTTCGAGAACAGCCTGGCCAACATGGTGAAACCTCATCTCTACTAAAAATACAAACATTTGCTGGGTATGGTGCTGTATGCCTCTAATCTCAGCTACTCAGGAGGCTGAGGCAGTAGAATCGCTTGGGAGGCGGAGGTTGCAGTGAGCTGAGATTGCGCCATTGTGCCATTGCACTCCAACCTGGGCAACAAAAGCAAAACTCCATCTCAAAAAAAAAAAAAAAAAAAAGGAGGTAAAGAGTATGTCTCCTCACTCGCCTGAATGTGTTTAACTCCACGCCCTCCAAAATGAATGATTTTAACCTGGAAAGCTAAACCAAACCTTTGAGGTCCACCATAACTATGGAACTAATAATATTTAAAGGAAGTTGAAATTTCCCAAATTTGGTCTCCAATGACAAATATGATTCTGCATCTCCTGTTGACTTGGAACATTTCAGTTCATGAGAGAACTGGTCCTCAACTGAAATTGAATGCACACAGCCTTTTATGCACTGAGAGGGACACGGCTTCCCTTCTCATAGCTCTTCATAACGTTATTTAAACCGTTTCTCTGGGGCCATTTTTACTTTTCTAAATGACGATGCACATGCATATTTTGAGTATCTGTGGTCTCTTTTTCTAACAAGATAAAACAAGTAGTAAGTGACAAAGGTGATTTCATGTACACAGCTAATAAGAGTGTTTAAAACCTAATATCAGCTGAAGAAATCTGTTCCTTATTTATGTAAAATGGGAAGCAACTCATCCAGTCAAGAGGAAAATGAAATCAACAAATGAAACATACACAAGAGAACTGAATAATTGCCAAATTTGGGTCTGCAGAGAACAACTGGATTCCAGCAGAACACAGCACCTGGGCAATGGCGGAATGTGTGCATCGTTGCCTCCTTTTCCAGAGCCTTATCTTATCACAGCCCTGTTAGAGATGTAAGCTCCTGGTCTCTCCTTGAAGGGGTGGTTTCAGTATCTAAAATGATAATCTTAATTAGGTTCATGAATCCCATAAAAATGCAGGAATTATAAATATTTCAAGTGAAAATCCTTCCTGGGATGTCTCATATCTTAGCTAGAATTGCAACCACTCCATATTGTATAAAATTGTTCACACAAATTTTAAAAAGCCGAACAATTAAACATATTCTAAGTATCTCTCAATTGCCATACAAATCTCTAACGAGGGACAAAGGGAAAGTGACATGACTCAGAGTCTCAGCAGTGAGTCATCAATCATGGCAAAATAATCACCCTCCTGGGTGAACTCTCTTTGTCAACAGTTGGTCTGGAGGAGGAGGCACACAGGCACACAAAAATCAGCAAGTTCTTAAAAGCACTCAAAAACTTAACTCTCTGGACAAGGTCCAATTCAAATAAGTTGTGACGATCCCCAGGAGCAGAAAACAGCTCTGTCAACAAGGTGCCACCTCCAGGTCAGCCTCTGTGCTCTGCTCCCTTACAGGTGGTATACAGGGTCAATTAGTGTCTGTCTGTTCCCCAAAAGTTCATGTCCACTTAGAACCTCAGTGTTGTTATTTTATAGAGTTTTTGTAAATAGAGTTAAATTAAGATAAGGTCTAATAGGGTTTAGGCTCTGTGTCCCCACCCAAATCTCATGTCAAGTTATAATCCCCACATGTTGAAGGAGGGGCCTAGTAGGAGGTGATTGGATCATGGGGGTGGTTTCTAATGGTTTAGCATCATCCCCCTAGTGCTGTGTTGTGATGGAGTTCTCACGAAATCTGGTTGTTGAAAAGTGTAGTGCTTCTCCCTTTGAGCTCTCTGTCTCTCCTGCCTCCATGTGGAAAAGAGTGCTTGCTTCCCCTTCGCCTTCTGCCATGATTGTCAGTTTCCTGAGGCCTCCCCAGCCATGCAGAACTGTGAGTCAACTAAATCTCTTTTCTTTATGAATTACCCAGTCTCAGGCAGTTCTTTAAAGCAATGTGAGAACAGACTAATACAAGATCATACTGGATTAGAGTGAGCCCTAATGCAATGATGGGGGTCCTCATAAAAAGACCACGTGAAGGCAGGGTTGAAAACGATGGCCATAAGCCAAATCTGGCCCACTGCTTATTTATGTAAATAAAGTTTTATTGGAACACAGTCATGCCATATGTTTGCATAGTCTCAACCGCTGTTTTCACACTACAACAGCAGAACTGAGTAGTCATGACAGAGACCATACAACCCTAAACGTCTAACATACTTATTACTTCAACCTTTTACAAGAAAACTTTGCTGATCCCTGATTTAACCTAAAATGACTGGCAGCAACGGTAAAGGCACCAGGATTTCAGAAGCAGTCAAGAACAATGCAAAAGGAATCCTTACTAGTGTGTCCATCTGAGACTCGAGACATAAACTGGGACTTGAGAAAGAAACTGAATTCTGATGGAGAACAAGAGGCTCTCAAAACAACAGTTCAAGCCAAGGACAGAAGAGACAAGGACCCAAGGGATGGCGAGGATGATAATGGCTGTACTGGCCTTGGGGACCCAAATACCAGGAGCATCCCCAATCACTGGGATACCTCAAAATGCCCCCATTAGGTTCCAGACCCTGTCCCTGCTAAAAACCTCACATAAAGTAGGACTAGAATGAGAAAACTTTGATAAGGTTTCAGAGATCAAAATTTGTTGAACACCAGACTGAGAAATTGTATCTTTTTTTCCTTTAAGCATGAATCAATAGAAGGATATGTAAACAGTATGATAGAAGAGTTACATTAGGAAAATTAATTTATAATAGAAGTGAAATAATTGAGTCTAGAGCAAAACTGTATTATTCAGAATATCTATTTCTGTGGCCCTTTTTAGGGTTGTATGATAAAGAATAATTACTCTAATGATTGCAGTAATTACATTTTAAAGATTTATAAAGAGTTCTAGAGTTGGGAATCCCTTTGGGGTTATTATCAAATAGAAAAGTAATCAAAAGGAGCCTTTTCTTCTTCATTAATAGGCCACACATTACAGTCAAAACATAATCTGCTATAAAGCTTGCATTGTACATCGAGCTGCAAAGTCTTGTTACCAAATGTTTCCCAGGGATTTATAAATATTGAAAGGTAGAGAAGAATTTGCTTGAATGAGGAAAGTTCTCCTCTTTTCCATTTACTTCAATTATCCAAAAGCATTTTAAAAATATTTAACATTAAGCTAGAAAGCCAAGTGGGATGTGTGTGTAAGTAAACTAATAGCTAAATAGATATGTGCATGTTTATCAACCTGACATTAAATGTATCTTAAACCACATATATAAGAGCTGTCACAGGGTCATACAGTTTATTGATTTTATCAAAACTAATTCACAGGTGCCTTTAATTATGTAAATCAGCTGTTCACTGCCCAGTAAAGACTTCAGCTTGCAAAGACAGAATTATCTACTTACAGAGACTGACCTAGAACACAGTTGCTCCCAATTTTTTTTATAATTATTATACTTTAAGTTCTAGGGTACATGTGCACAACGCGCAGGCTTGTTACATATGTATACATGTGCCAGGTTGGTGTGCTGCACCCATTAACTCGTCATTTACATTAGGTATATCTCCTAATGCTATCCCTCCCCACTTCCCCCACCCAACAACAGGCCCCGGCATGTGATGTTCCCCTTCCTGTGTCCGGATCTCATTGTTCAATTCCCACCTATGAGTGAGAACATGCAGTGTTTGGTTTTCTGTTCTTGTGATAGTTTGCTGAGAATGATGGTTTCCAGCTGCATCCATGTCCCTACAAAGGACACGAACTCATCCTTTTTTTATGGCTGCATAGTATTCCATGGTGTATATGTGCCACATTTTCTTAATCCAGTCTGTCACTGATGGCTATTTGGGTCAACCATTGTGGAAGACAGTGCGGCGATTCCTCAAGGATCTAGAACTAGAAATACCATTTGACCCAGCCATCCCATTGCTGGGTATATACCCAAAGGATTATAAATCATGCTGCTATAAAGACACATGCACTCATATGTTTATTGCGGCACTATTCACAATAGCAAAGACTTGCTCCCAGTTTTTTTTAAAAGAAATGGTGCTGGCCCTTAATTATACTGCAGCAATTTCTTCTCATGAACTTTTTAGCTATGAGCCCTTGAGTCATCAGCAACTGAAGGTCTGGAGAAGCCCTGGAGCAGCTTGGCTTCAGCTGTACATTCAGGTCCCCTAGTTCACTCTTTGCTGTGGCCAGAGAGACAGGGCCTGCGGGCAATGCTCAGAGGGCCAGGATTCTGGAAGTTGCTTCAGCACTCGTGGGCTTTAGGTGACTATTCAAGAACTGGGAAAACTACCCACCCTACTGGCCTGTCAGTGACTTCACAAGACAATGCATCTACATAGCTCTTGACATACTTAGTAAAAGATGCTGGAGTTTTTAACTTCTCAAGTTGTTCCCCTTTGCAATCAGAAAACCAACTGAAAATTGATGTTAATGGTCATTATCTTGGTGACAGACATTTGCCAGGGTCTCAGAAGGGTTGTATGGCAAACTCCACCTGGGTGTGGTAAGGGGAGCGTAAGATGGAAAGTATTCATAGAGGCCAGGGAAACACAAGGCATAGTGCAGGGACAGGGCTGGTCACAGTGGGCTCAGCTATCACCTTGAATCCTGACAGGGTGGGAGAAGTGAGCACTTACCAGGTCCCGAGGGTGCTGAGGCCTTGTGTGGAAGGATGCAGCCAGGCCTGGGAGACCCCCCAGAGCACAAGCCCTTCTACCTCCCATCTTCTCCATGTCCCCCATGGGAAGAAGCCAACCAGAAGCAGAGGGCTAGCAAGACTTCAGTGCAGTCCAGAGCCTGGAGAGGGCTCTGGAGGATCTGGAAGGACAAGTAGAAGATGCCCAGCACACTTCTCTTTCTTTTTTCCTACCATCAAGAGATGTTTGCTCTTATGCAAAGTCAAGCAACAATTCCAAGCCCTGGTTTTATTTTTAGCAAATTCCAATTTTTCCTCTCACCTTCCTTCCTGCTCTCTGTGTGGGCGTCCCTGTGCAGGTGACCAAACAGAGGCGGCGACTCAACTGCATTTTGCAAAGTGCTTTTAAGTGAACAAAGACATTAAACCACACTTCAGCTTGTAACAAGAATATCTATTTCTTGAATCATCACAACAGTAAAACTTGCTAACGTTATGGAGTGCTCACTATGGAACAGGCAATTTACATGCATTAACGATTTCTAATGCTGGCAAAATCCTATGAGGTAGGAACTATTGCTATCATTTTAGAATTGGACAAAGTGGGGCATGGAGAGATTGAGCATGTTCCTCAGGTCCTCACAGCTAGCAAGGGGCAGGACTGAGCTTCAAAACCCGCAACCCGGATCCAAAATCTGCTCACCTAACCACTACATTTATACTGCCTCATAATTATAGTGAAAAGACCTAGAAGATCTTGATATTTAAAGAAATTCTGCAACTAATCTTCTTCATGGAATAAAAATATCTATTTTTATGAAAAAAATCACCCATTTTGTAATTTGTAAATCTGACATTTGCATGTTGCATTTCCTTATGTGCCCATGTGTCAGTTTCCAAACATTGTCTTTATATAAATGAAATAGAATATGATCAACTTAGGCAAGTTCCCACTGCGTAGCAAAGACTTCAGCCTGCAAAATATGAATATCTACTTAGAGAGAGTGACCTAGAACACAGTTCCTCCCAATTTCCTAAAGAAAATGGTGCCAGCCCTCAGTTACACTGTAGCAATTTCTTCCCATGGTCTTTTTAGCAATGAACTGTCAAGCCATCAGCAACCAAAGGTCCCCAAGAAGTCCTAGGGCAGCCTGACTTCAGGCTACAAGTTCAGGTCCCTGATTACACATTTATTTTCTGGGTTCCTATTCACTAAACATGAGAAATGGGGTGGGAGATGGCATTTTTCATGATGGCCTCAGCACAGTCTCCCCACCCACAAATTCTTCTGCAGTGTGATTTGCCACTTGCCCATCCATGGGCACTCTTTCTCCAACCCCATGAATCTGAGCCCTAGGACTGCTTTGACCAGTAGAATACAGTGGAAGTGGTCCTATGCCTGGCCTGGACACAGTCTTTAAAGGGTCTAGAAACGTCCACTTCCAGTCTCAAAGCCCATGCCATCCCATAAGGAGAGAGAGGCCATGTGGCAGGATACCAGCTGACTACTACTACATAAGGCCCAAGGAGAACCGCTCAGCTGAGCCCAGTCCACCCGAGGAATTGTGAAACATAATAACAAATTGCAGGTTTAAGTCATTAAATGATGGGATAATTTTTTGTATAGCAATAGATCTCCAGAACAAATGAGTTTACCAATGTAATGCATTTTCTTTTGGGAAGAGGGAAAAAGATAAGAGAACTACATTGTTTGCTCACATTCCCAGGTAGACGTTTCACCTGGGAGCCGGGAGTCTCTAGATTTCAGGAGAACCTGGCTCCAGAGACCACGCAGGCCTATTAGGGATAGCTGGTTCTTAGGTCATGGTGATTTTATTTGTAGGACTTGGTACTTATAGGAAATCCATAGAGCTAGACAGAAGAGCTGCATTTTCTATTCTGAGCCCATGGTAGCACTGTATCCAGATGGTTCTGTTTATGACCACACCTCACTCCTTCCAGTTTTGAAAGCACAACCAGCTGTCAGCTCCATCAAGGTCTGAGGAACTGCCACCCACCCGTGGCTGTGTGCTCTACGGATGGTGGCCAAGCCTCGGGTGAAAGGGCTACCCACCTCCACCTGCCAGCTTTGCTTCTCACCATTTCTGCCTTGCATGGCTGAAGCAGAAGTCCCCACAGCCTCCTCCCCAGCTGCCAGACTTGTCGGCACCTTTCCTAGAGGTCAGCATCCTACTTGGCCAGCCCTTGTGGGCAGCCTGCCCCTGCCTGGGAAGCCAAGAGCGTGACCTGCCCTGCCTGGACACCCACCAGATGCACAGCTCCTCCCAGTAGCTTCTGGGTATGGAACTGTGGCCTTTATGTCATGCTGAGCTACAGAGCTGAAATTGCTACTAATATATTTCAATTAAAACAAAACAAAACATGTAATCTTCTTATGCCAGGAATATTTCAGACATTGACCTATAGGCCTCTGCCAGCAGTATTAAGACATCTACTAAACTGGGGCCAGAATTTTTTTTTTTTCACATTATAAACTAGTAACATACTTTCAAATACCAGACTCCTCCTAGTATTTAAACCCTTATAATATCCCATGGGTATATTTGAAAGTAACTATGAACTTAGCTTCCTATTATTCATTCATTCTGCTTGAAGCTCCTCAGGAAGAGGGTGGGGGTAGGAAGTGTGGAATAAAAATCCTTTTTGGCAACCTGAGCTATTACATTTTCTCTCCATACTTAGAAGACCCAGATCCTCCCCTCTTTCATCCTCCCTTGTATCACTGGACCTGTAGCCCTAGGCATAGTTCCCTGAAACCCAAGTACCATTAGATCCGAAAGGTGTCACGTGGAAATAGCCTCAATAGCTGGTGTTCCACAAGGCTCAGCAGCCAGCGCAGGCTCCGAAGAGCAGGCAAAGGCAAGGCGGAGGCTGGGAAGCCCCAGGGAGGTGTGCGGGCCACGTTAGGATGGACATTTGTGCATAATTCTTTTGCCGCCTTGGCTCTCTGCCGCCTCTGGCCATGTTAGATGCAACCATTTCCACAGATGCATTCCACAAGCAAAGCCGGCAACTGTTGGCTGTGTTGAGTTATACCATGAAGGGACAGATCATGTGTTAAAAAGAAAAAAGAAATGTGCTTACACATGGTGCTGGTGATATCAGCTGAGTTCTGAGATTCCCGTCTTGTAATGACATTCACATTTTTATATGTAGTCTTTTGAGATTGCACATAATTTGATGGATAATTACAGCATAAATACATTTATCCAAAGTAAACATCCAAAAAGAAACTACATACATAGTTTATAAACTCTTCCAGTCTCAACCAACACACTGACCAAAAAAATTAATAAAATGTTCTCTTTTTTAAAGTTATTTGCCAAAATATATCCACGAACCAGGTGCTTCTCTTTCAGGTTTACATAAAAGGACAAAAGGAAGAAAACAGAATAGAAGTTAATTATTCTGGTTCACAAGCCCTTATGTAAAGAGAAATGATTAATCGATTGCCTTTGCCCACATCTTGAGAAATGCTGGCATTCTGACCACTCAGCTCAGACCTCAGCGGCACTCAGGATGCATCTATAGAGGGCAGTAGAAGCGAGAAGTGATCCTTCTCCAGAGCTCAGAGGTTAATCAAGGAATCTTGACCTGCACAATGGAATCACCCGGAAAAGGAGCTTTCCAGGAAACCCCAACTCCATGCTAAGGAGCTACGAAATCGGAGGGAGAGAGGCGAGAATGTGCCGCCAGTCAGCAGGGAAGCCTCCTCGGAAGTGAGTTCTAAGCAGCTTCATTACCTAACTGCTGTAGCTCCAAGTACCCTCTTCACATCCTGAGGCTCTTCCGTTCCCAGAAAGGTCAGCCTCCCCTTCCTTATCCTGACTGCAAAGTGTTTTCAACACTGGAAAAGGTCATCTTGCAACGAAGATGAATAATGTGGGTTTTGTCCCTTAAAAAACTCCAGGAAGCATCTTGCGTGGGAGTCCTTGTGAGACCTCGAGCACGTCAGATATGAAGGTCTCTGCATCAAGCACTCTGACCAGAAACAGCCCCCAGAGCAAGGTCCTAGAGAGGTGGCCAGCTCCAAACTTCTCTATGATCCTGAAAAGGAAGACTGTAAATAGTTTTATCTTTTCTCGGGCACTCTTGAGGCCATTTCTGATCTTCAGGTCACCTACATTCGTAGGGAACTGTATCTGCAGACCCCATATCCTGGCTTTGTGTGGTCTGACGGATGTGGCTGTGTACCCTGAGCTGGAGGCTCCTCTCAGAGCCCTGGGCAAGTACCAACAGTGTATCCGTGCCACATGGGCATGTACCTTTGAAGCTCCCTTCAGCCCCAGCAAGTGAGGAAGCTCCATCAGGGCATGCAGACACACAGGACTCTTTCTGTCACTCGCTGTCCCACACCCTACTCTTCCTCCTTCCTGCCGTCACTGCAATTCTGCCCTGAGGTTCCTAGGAAAGCCTCAGGGTTTGATTGAATTGAACCTGCAGCATTGGTTCGGGTCCTTGAGGCATGCTGGCAAAAAATGGCATCCGTGCCAGGACAAGGGACACCCAACTGGAAAACAGATACTGAAAGAGCAACAACCATCTCGAGTCTCTACACACTGTCTTCCCAGGGCAGAGCCTAGGGTGAGTCCCAGAGAAAGTTTCTAGTAAGTCTCCTGCGTCATAGACCAAATGCTACCATTTACCCTAGTATCTTTGCTGGAGCAAGGCACACTAAAAGCAAACAGGTGATCCACGTTATAATGGGACCCCATCATAAGCCCCTCTCTAAGAAGATAATAGATGACCGTCTCTCTATGAAGTTTAGAAAAAGACCTACCTGTGGACAAAGAGATAAACTGGGAAACCTCAGCCGTGTCTTCCAGGTTCTAGAAATCTATAGAATGTTTTTGTCAACCTGGAGGCAGTCAATATTCAATGAATAAGGCACGATAATTCACCAAATCCATATCCCTTTGACTCAAATCTATCCCATCTGCCGTATCAGTTTAGGACAACAGAAAGTGTTTGTCAGAAGAAAGACATTAAATATCCCCCCATCCTTTTATCAACTATGGATTACTTTACACGTGAACAAAAAACCTTAGGGAAAAACAATAATCAATGACCTTTTTTTTTTTTTTTTTTTGAGACAGAGTCTTGCTCTGTCGCCCAGGCTGGAGTACAATAGTGTGATCTCAGCTCACTGCAACCTCCACTTCCCGGGTTCAAGCATTTCTCTTGGCTCAGCCTCCCAAATAGCTGGGATTACAGGTTCCTGCCACCATGCCCAGCTAATTTTCTTTTTTTTTTTTTTTTTGTATTTTTATTAGAGACGGGGTTTCGCCATGTTGGCCAGCCTGGTCTCGAACTCCTGACGTCAGGTGGTCCACCTGCCTCGGCCTCCCAAAGTGCTGGGATTACAGGTATGAACCACTGTGCCCGACCTGCATGTACATTTAATAAGAAGGCATTTCTCTAGACATGGGGAAATGTAAATATAATTCTTTCAAAGAGAAATGGTCATTTGTCTCTCCAATGACTGGGGACAAGTGTTATCACAGATCTTTTCACAGAGGGCAACTGTATCTTCCTTTTATTTTCCACAGATAAAAGACTGCCATGATAGCCAAGCCCTTTCTCCACTAGGCTTCTCCTTTGACCCTGTTTTTCATGTAAACAAAAGAGAAGAGTGAGGGGGAAAAACCTCAGCTGTTCTCCTTTATGCTCCCTGCCAATACAATAAACATGTCCCTGGTAGGTATTAACGGTCCTTCCACCAAGAGACTGTCATCTTCTAACAGCCTGCAACTGCTCCCAATTTCATGCAGTGTTCACTTTGTCAAGCACCTAATTCCAAAGCTTCCGACCCCCATGCTCACAATTAGAGGTTATTCTTTTGTTTTCTCCAAAGAATGAAGCATTGTTTGGCCAAAGCCATCAATCCTAGTGTTAGATTTACGTTGACAATTGGAAGATGTTGAAAATGCCAATTCGTCTGCTTCCGATACTGTGGTGTCCAAGATACTGTCACTAATTTTGGATCATTGGAAATATTCCACCACAGGATACATTTGAACTTGTTAAAAATAGCCCAGCTACCCTTCTGAACATTTCAACTTACTGTGGCATCAACAGAGACGTGCTCCTAGTTACAGCATTGGCTTGCTCCTCTGGAATGCAGGAAAGGAGTCGAATTTCATGATACGGAATTTTCGAGGTTGTCCATAAGATTTTTTAAATAGACCTTTCACTTCAGTGTAAAAGGTTACACACACAGTAAAAGATTATAAATATAGAATTCAATGTCTTCTCTCCAAGTATAAGCAGACCATATTGTATATTTTAGGTATAAAATGTTCACCTAAAATATTCAATATGAACAATTGATACTATTTTCAGAATACTCCCTGTGCCTCCACTCTACTTAAATATGGAGCATTTAATTAAGTAAATCCAATTAATCACGTGAAAGTTAATGTGGGAAAAGGAAACAGCTAATAAACTCCCAATGGCTCAGAAAAGCAAAGCATTTCAAACACGCAGACTTTAGAAGTTTCCTATGTGCCTCTAATTATGTCTTTATACAAATTCCTTTAGCCTTCTCCCAATTCTGAAGAGTCTAAGGTCAAATTCTTTTCTATAAATATATCTACAAAAACTTTTTCTTCCCACACATAGGGAAGACACAAAAGATCGAGTGAGCTGGAACCCGTGGCCCCCTTCCTCATGGGTTTTTAAAACATCAGACATAAACTGCAACATATTTGGGCCACTGCAAGTATCAAGCAAAAACAGCAAACCAGCAGAAGTCAAAGTCAACCCCAACAGCTGTGTTGAAAAAGATACACCAGCACTCACCTGAAGAAGAACAAAGATAAAAGCGAGTGACCCTATACACTTTCAAGAAAGCAGCCTTCCCTAACCTGCTTTTGATTTGTGTTCATATTAGCCCTGCAGGCTTAATTAAACCCAGTAGCCAACTGTGTGTCCACTTAAAAGTGCAATTAAAGAAGAATCCACAAAGGCCACTGGGCCCTGAGGGCCTCCCACAGGAGGCCCCACTATGAGTAATTCACTAATTGCGCCCTCTGTCCCCACTCTTAATGACGACTCTGCCACGCCCCCAGTCAAGATGCTTATTCTCCCCACTTAGGGCCAGCTCCAAAAACCTCAAGGCAGGAAGTGTGGGCCCAAAAGCCCGTTCTGCAGAGAACATACACTTTTAATTAAACAACAACAAATTAAAGGCTCATTGAAAAACACTTAGCAACAAATCCAAAACTGCACTAAGGTCCGTGTGTGACTACCACTAATTAAAAGGACTCTTGATTACAGATCCCTGGGTGTGATCTTGCAGCCAGGACTTATTAAGGGCCACGATGGAGCCCACTCTGAGGAGCAGGCCAGCCAGTGTTGCATCCTCATGGGACACTGTGGTACCAGGAAGCGGTCCTGATCCAGACCCCAAGAGAGAGTTCTTGGACCTCGTGCAAGAAAGAATTCAAGGTGAGTCCATAAAGTGAAAGCAAGTTTATTAAAAGCAAAGAAAATAGAAGAATGGCTACTCTGCAGGCACAGCAGTGGCAATGGCGTGGGCAGCATGGGGCGGGGGTTGTTTAGAATTTTATGTGGGGTTTACATTGGGCAAGTCAGTCTTCTCCTCTAGCCATAGTCCGAGTTCAAAATATTGATTTCCTTCAGCCTACCTCAATAGACAATTCCTCAATAGATACTCCCTTTAAAAAATGTCTTTCAGGATTTCAGTGGACAGGGCACATGACCACAGTGAAGCCTGACTCTTGTCCTGACTTGTGTATGACTTCAGGAACTAAAGTCCAAGCACCTACATTGACTCCTTGAAGTTCTAGAGAGGAACCTGACTGCACAAAGCCTTGGGTCAAGGCTGAATGAGGTGTGAGCCCCGGGAAAGCCCTTCTGCTCTTCCCACCTCCCAGCTTCATCCTGAAGATCCTGGCTGGGAATCCTTAAGGGCTTTCCTCTGCACCAAGACAAACCTCAGGGAGCGGGAAACTCTGCAGGTGGGCCTGGAAACACTGTTCAAAGTTAAATAACATTCGCAGGCGTAAGCTTTCAAGTGAATGAATCTTTGCGATTCTTACTTGCCAGCTTGCAGTTTCCTGAATGATTTCTTTTCGCAAGCTGGTGATAGAACCTAGGAATTCCATCACTGCTGGCAGACGGAAAGTAAATTTGGCTCCAGGCCTGACTTTCGGAGTCAGCGTGGAAAGCTGCAACAGCCAAGATGTGCTGCCTGGACGCGCTGAGATGCTCTCTCTATATGGGGCCCCTCCTTCCCAACTCTCACCTCCGCTCTCCCAACCTACCCATGACTGCTGCACAATAGACATTCAGTGTGACATTCTTAGGTGAAGAAAGCTTTAGAAAAAATACTAGTTTAAAGTATGCATTGTTAAAAAAAATGTAGGGGAGGAGTGGATCGGCAGAGTGAGAATACTTTCAACTCAAACACCTGGATTGGGTTCAGGTCTTCCCACTTGCTCAGCACCACCTTTGAGGTGTAAGGAGGCGAAGGAAGCGAGAGTGCTTCAGCGGTGGAGAAGAGGGGGGCCTTTAAGGGGGGCTTTAAGAGTCTCTTAAATCTTTAAGAGACTCCAGATTTTTCCCACCAGGAACCAGGACTGAAGAAGGGAGGGAATCTCTACTGCCGTGCGGCAAGCCAGGAGAGAGTTACCCCATGGGCAGATGCTGGCTCTTCCCAAGCTGGAGAGCACCATCCAATGTGACGCAGACGTCGGGATGTAACTGAATAGCCATACATGCCTGTCATACTCAGAACTGACTTAGATGTGGTCCCATCTGTAGGCGCCAACATGAAATCACCCAGGAACAAGACTAGGAGAAAAAGGACATGTGCTCCTGCTCCCATCATAGCAGCAGCAGGCTGAATCCCACAGCAGAGCAGCCAGATGCCTAGAGATACCTGATAATATCAGATACAGGGCACAAAACCTGGTGCAACCACTTTGACATGGGTTTGGGGGAGGACGGCTTGGCTCAAAACTTTCTGGTGAACAAGGAAGCATAATAATTAAAATTATTTTGGTTTAGCAGAGAAATTAACCAGAGGAGGACAATGATAAGGAGGGGGAAAAGGAAAATTCCTCTGATAGATGAGGGAAAGTCACTAAAGGGTATCTGAAGAGCAGCCCTGTGCAAGAAGACAGGAGGCCGGGCACAGTGGCTGATGCCTGTAATCCCAGCACTTTGGGAGGCCAAGGTGGGTGGATCACTTGAGCTCAGGAGTTCGAGACCAGCCTGACCGACATGGTGAAACACTGTCTCTACTAAAAATACAAAAATTAGCTAGGCATGATGGTGCATGCTTGTAGTCCCAGCTACTTGGGAGGCTGAGGCAGAAGAATCACTTGAACCCGGGAGGCAGAGGTTACAGTGAGCCGAGATCACACCACTGCACTCCAGCCTGGGCAACAGAGCAAGACTCCATCTGAAAACAAAACAAAGAAACAAACAAAAGCCAGGAAACTGCAGTCCAGGATTCCCCTTTCCAGTTTAGATCATCCAGACACCATGTCCTGGGCAAAGGCTCAATAATATCTGACAACGGACCCCTGCTCTGTAAAACACCATTTTTCTTTTATATTTACAGCCTGGAAATATTACACTTAAATACAATGTCTATCTTTAACTCCTGGGCTCAAGCTTCAATAAGGTTTCTCTTCACTGACACACTGGCAAAGATATTCTGATTTTTAAACTTCAGAACAGTGACAGGAGGACAGGAGGTGCTGCAGACACGAGGCATTGGACATGGGCACCCTGCCAGGCTGTGAAGTGAACATTCGAGGCCCTTCCCTAGCTTCTAGCCTGCCAGAATAAAGTTAAAATCCCATACATCTTAGAGTGTCCAAAATCAATATTGGAGGCTAACATTTGGATGCTTTTCAGAAAAGAAAATGCTTAGAAAAAGTAGCAATCATTAAAAAAAAAATGGTCTAATACATTTTATCCACTTAGGACAATGTCTTCACATAATTCTGTACATAACACTATTAGCTGCTTTAATTATGATCAACTGAAGCTACCAGAACCAATACAAATCTATGATTAAAGGAGATTTTAAAACAAGAGAAAATGCCCTTGCTTTCTTAATCCTTCTGTTTCAAAACTAAATATCTGCCCTGCTAACACAGACATTTTTCCAATCTTGTAACCAGCCAGTCTGTTTAACTGAATGGCTAATTAATTATCCTGGAAATCTAGAGAACATTAGCTTGTTGAAAATGAAAGAAAACAAAACCAAACCACAAAAAGTACCTACCTAAACAGTATTTTATCAACTAACCAAAACCATCAAAAGTGGTATGAAAGATGAAAATGTCACCCACCCCACTGCCATCTAATCAGCGGAAGGAACTATTAGTGCATCCTCATAAATAACTCTGTACCACTGATGAAGGGTAATAATTTAGGATTGGTAATAGAAAAACATGGTCGTTCTGTAAATGTTACTCTTAATTTGCTTGTAAGCTAGGCTTCATGTTTGGGAAGAGGCAAGTTCAAAGTGAGCCGGTCAGAAATGACCCTGGCAAACGGTAAATCAAGCTATTGCACTAGGACTTAAAACACTGTTGCTCTCCATTTTTGGGAAGAAGTAACTAGAAAGACTGAAGAAATTAGGAGCTATGAAAATGCTGACCTGAAGCATCACAGGACTGGATAAAAAAATACTCTATTACCAATGGAGAAATGCATATGAGTGCTAAAGGCCAGCTAACCTGGACCACATCCCAAAAGCCATGCTGGATGTATCTGGACCGTGGACCACCTGTGCCAAAGTAAACACTCCCACGGAAAGCCACTATGTGGAAACCAACTGGTGTGGGGAAAGCAAGGTGCCCACAAGAGAACTGAGGAAGCCTGTGGCAGGAGGCGGAGAGGATTTTAACACACTAAACAGATGGAAGGTGCAGTAAACAAGGTGGGAGAGCTAAAGACACTCACTTCTACCCAGAGAAAACAGTGGAAGAGCAAGGAAATGAGAGGCAATTTGTATGTATCTCTACCCAAAACCTACATTCAGCTTTGCATTTTAACTGCAAAATGTGCCAGAGCAGAATCAGAAGAGCTAGAAGCAATTATTTGATTCTTCTCTTTCTAAGGTTGGGGGGCGGGGGCGGAAACACTCATCTTTAAATACTTAGGCTCTGGGCATTTAAAAATCTGCATTCTGCCACTGGTTCTGGATGTCAGAAGTTACCTGCCTCTCCAGCTGAAGCGAAGGTCTTGCTAAGAGAGTGTACAAGGACACAGAAGCAGGCATCGGGAGCTTCTCCCCCATCAAAGGACAGCAACCTCGTTTGTTGAACAGAATGATGCTAGGAGTCCCAGACTCTGTAGCTCTAATGAGACCACGAGATTCTGTGTTGTCAAAGATGTTCCCCCTTAGCTATGCACATGAAATGATAAAATGGGCAGAGGGGTATCCTCTAAACAACGACTGGGAATTGGGGTACACCCAACATTCAGCAGCGAGGCTGGCTGATGAGTTTAACTGATTTAATCTGGTTATATTGTCTCACCCGGAAACAACCTAAGTTTGCTTGTTTTCATAATAGAGATCACAGCTCAGATAGACTTCCCAGGAAGAAAGTGCCTCCGTATCAAAGAAATGTGCTCATCCCAGCACCCACTAGCCCTGGCGCTAAGCTTTGTAAAAGTAATGGAAACACAGAATACATTTCCCAGTAGACGCAGCAGGACTCGTATTTAGACCACTGGCAGTTTAATTGACTCTAATTTTAGGGATGATGTCCAGAATTTTTTTTAAAACTAGTTTTATTGAGGTGTATGTTACATGCCGTAAAATGTACTCATTGTAAGTGTACAATTTAATGATTTTTAGTACATGTACAGAGTTGTACGACAATCTCCACAATCCAGTTTCTTACCATTTCCATCAGGCCCAAAAGGCCTGGGCTGCCCATCTGCTGTCACGCCCAGTTCCCACTGCTAGCCCCAGGCAACCGCTAACCTGCCTGCCATCTTTATGGGTTTGCCTTTTCTGGGCATCTCTATAAATGGAAATACATGGTGTGTGGTCTTCAGTAACCGGCTTCCTTCACTTGGCGTAAGGTTTTGAGGTTCACACATATTGCAGCATATATCAAGAGTTCATTTGTTTCATTGCTGAATAGTAGCCCATTGTAGGGATAGACCACATTTTGTTTACCCATTCTTCTGTTTCAACTTATTAAATCTATAAATCCAACTACATGACTAGGCTTATTAGCCTGATCTCAGAATTATAATAAAAAGCCTGCCATATTTTAAAAAATTCTAGGATGTCTAAAATCTCTGTAATATGTAAACATATGTAATAAGGATCCAATATGTTCCCCGGAATTTGTGTGCTTGGAGGGGAGGGTGCTGTTTTAAATAAGAACATCCCTGAATTTCAATTTTTCTATGTTTTAATACAGGTTAAGTATCCCTTACCCAAAAAGCTTGGGACCAGAAGTATTTCAGATTTGGGATTTTTCTCAGATTTTGGAATATTTGCCTTATATATATCAGCATTTTTAGGGTCACGTTGGTGCTCAGAAAGTTTCAGATTCTGAAGTATTGTGGAATTGCGATTTTTTTACTAGGAATATTCAATCTGTACACAGAAATTATATTTATGCTAATCTCCATGTCATGCAAGGTCATCAATTCATTTAACAAGTACTAATTTACTGTGCAAATCGTCGTGTATTAGGAAATAGGAAACATGCAGTCCCTGTCCCACCCCCGCACCTGCCAGTTTACAAAGACATTTGTATTTCAAGACTGTGCTAATAAATCAGTTTGGAGGCATTTGGAACATTTTTCTCCAAATAAAGAATATAAGTAGTTTTAGAGTCCATGGTGAGCCCCCAAAAGTCTTGTTTAAGCCTTAGTCCTTTCTCTCAGTAGACTCTATTGCAGTTGATACTATATACATAGTATCTAAGGGTATTGGTTGATTCAGTCACTCACCCGAGACGGCCCGAGAGCCTTCTGCATGCCAGGCACTGTTCTAGGCACCACTGACAACACAGCTAATGAACAAAACAGCCTCATGGTCTCCTAAGCTGACATTCTGTATCAGTGAAAGACTTGAAGAAATAAAGGCAGTGTGTGGAGTTGTGCAAAATGATATGGAGAGAAGGCTGGGCGCAGTGGCTCACGCCTGTAATCCCAGCACTTCGGGAGGCCGAGGTGGGCGGATCATGAGTCAGGAGATCGAGACCATCCTGGCTAACATGGTGAAACCCCATCTCTACTAAAAATACAAAAAAAAAAAAAACCACAATTAGCCAGGTGGCGGGCGCCTGTAGTCCCAGCTACTCGGGAGGCTGAGGCAGGAGAATGACGGGAACCCGGGAGGTGCAGGTTGCAGTGAGCTGAGATCACGCCACTGCACTCCAGTCTGGGCGACAGAGCGAGACTCCATCTCAAAAAAAAAAAAAAAGATACGGAGAGAAAAAGAAGAGTCTAAAGGAAGAGAGAAAATGGGGTGCAGGGGTATTTTCCATGCTATTTAGAGCACCTTTCTGAAGGGGGGATGCTTGAACAAAGATCTCAAGGCAGCAGGACTTGGTAGCAGTGAGCCTTCTGGGAAAGTGGTCAGAAAGCATTCCAAGTAGGAGAGGACAGGCAAAGGCCAGGAGGCTAGCCACAAGGTGGATGGGGCTGGAGGCAGAAAGGAGGGACTGTGGCAGCAGTGAAGACTGGTCCCAGAGCCAGGATCACACAGGACTCTCCCTAGTTCCCAGCCTCGGGTGCATATCCCTCCTGCAAATGAAGATTCCACCCCCACAGCAGGTCTCAGGCACACAGACCCATCTGAAGGCGAGCAGCACCAATGCGAGAAGCTGCAGACCCTGACTTAGCAGGCATGGTCTGTCACTGCATGCAAATTCCCGGGCATCTGTCTTCTTCCCTCAGATGGTTCTCCAGATCCTTGTTCAGGCAGTGTGTTCTGAATGACCATTTTGAGGCCCTTCCTTTGTAATCGAGCATATTGCTGGCCATTCTTGAAGAGAAATCCTCCCTCCTCACTGTCTTCACCTCCGCTTTTCCTCATCTTGAAGACAGGGCTCGGTGAGCAGCCATCGAGCTGACACGGATGTGGGATTCTGACCCACCCCTGGCCGTTGGTCATCTTCAAGGCCATCTGGATGGTCCAACCGCTGTGTTCAGGGTCCTCACAGAGCTTTTGCCCAATTCCATGAGTCACAAAGGTACAGTTACACTCTGTCAACCACTCCCACCAACACCACCCATTCTCTGGCCATGAATCCGTCCACCACCGCTGGCATCTCTCCAGCACAGCAGGAGAGTCGTCCCCCCAGGATCCCCCACTGTCAGCGAGTACCTAATTCAACGAGGAGGCTTCTCCCACGGCCCTGCCCAGTCAGGCAAGCATCTTTATTAAACCATGGGCTTCTGCTCATCATTCCACCCAGCTCTCCTACAATACTAACTTTCTTCTAAAGTCAAGTCCAGAGTTAGGAATTTATATGACAAACATACTTAGTTTATATTCACTCAACAACCCATATGAACAATGGCTTCATTATAATATCTGCTACACAAAGAAGTTTAGCATCCTGAGCAATTATTTTTCCTTTATGCCGCCACTTACAAACAGTGTTCTTAACTTGAAAATCAGGCCAGGCACGGTGGCTCACGCCTGTAATCCCAGCATTTTGGGAGGCCAAGGAGGGTGGATCACTCGAGGTCAGGAGTTTCTACCAAAAATATAAAAAATTAGTCGGGTGTGGTGACATGTACCTGTAATCCCAGCTACTCGGGAGGATGAGGCATAAGGATTGCTTAAACCTAGGAGGTAGAGGTTGCAGTGAGCCGAGATCATGCCACTGCACCTCAGCCAGAGTGACAGAGCAAGACTCTGTCTCCAAACAAAGAAAAAAAAAGAAAGAAAGAAAATCAGTAGTTTTACAACAAACCTAAATCTCAGTCCTGTAAAAGGAGTCACAGAAGCCAGCTCTGATTCTAAAATCCATTTGGTTACAGGATGCCTAACCACAAATGTCCCTGGCCTCCGACGTGTTCTCTTTCCACAGCAGGTCTGGGGGCACCGGCAGGAGTCAGCTGCCTTGGTAGCTGGTTCAGAACAGCTTTGGGGGCCTTCTGCAAGATGTGTCACATCTCCAGTTTTGTTGTTTTGTTTTGTTTTTACAGGAAGAAAAGCTCTCTGTGTGGAATGTTATTTGAAGTCGGTTTGCAAGGAATGCCATCTCTCCTGTGATTCAGGAGAATAGAAGTTTCAGTTTTATGATTTTGCAGACAGATCACAGGAAACTGCTTAGCAATTTTTTTTTTCTTAGTTGCTTTCCTTGACTCTGTTTTTCTTTCCATAGGTACATCATACATCGTTGCTAAACACTGGGTGGATTTGAACTGATTGAAAGAGGCTCGATTTTCTGTGAACAATTTGTCCTTGTGCTATCCTGATTGTCACTCGCCTATAACTTATTTAATTTCACATCTCAGCAAATACAGCATTATTTCTCCAATAGAGTTGGCTTCTGATAGAATCACTCTACTGGTTATTTATCATACATATCTGTCATTGAATTACCCATTGCAGTAGTATGATTTACTCAATTGTACATAAAAATGTAACATAAAATAACATTTTTCCTGTGTATACTCCTTCATTATTCTACATGAACCCTAGGTTAGCCAATTCTACAGAAATTCAGTGACAAATAATGGGTGGACGATGGGAAGATAAAAGATTAGTGGGCTCATCACCTTTCGATAACAAAAGAAATTCATCCTCTAAAAAAATTATTCTTTTAAAATAGTTTTTTTTTCTCAAGTGGTAATCAGGAAACCAATTCTAGGAAACCAATAAGGAAAAAAAGAGTTTAAAAATAGAATGATTTTATTTTTTCCAAATACAACAATACTATGTCAGTACATTTTAAAATGTAGGAAAGGGAAATAAAGTGTGCTTGTCTTTGCTCTTGTCAAACCACCATTAATCTTGGACCAAAAAAGAAGGAGAAGAAAGAAGATGACAACAGCAATTCCTTTGGGAAAATTTTCTGTGTTCTTGAGCCCACTGTTGGGTTACCCTTTTTTTTTTTACATTTCACGCACAAGGTGAAATATGACTTGTTTTTGAAGTTGCCTGGCTTCAAAATACTCTGAAATGGACAGCCAGGTTTTCTTAGCTATACAGTCTTTTAGTTGGCAAAGATTGTGTCAATACTCGTATGTTGAAATAAATTACCTATTATCCAATACCTTCTCTTGGATCAAGTTTTCATTTGTTTTGTTCTATTTGGCTTCAATTTTGAATCAAAGCAAGTTTTGAGTAGGCTCATTTATATTGAAAAGTTTGTCTATGTCTATTCTAGCTTACTTTAATTTTGCTTTTTCTTCTTTTCTCCCTATCAGAAATTGATTTTGTATATCTGGATAACCAATTCTTTAAAAGTTCATCTGAAAAATATGCTGTATATTTACCAAGCATACCCACATCTGTTTCTCCAAAGTGCTTCCCAGCAACCACATCTCACCCGCTGAATTTATCCCCAAGTTGCTCCCAATCGATACAGGAATTGGAAACAGGAGATTGCCCCCTATCTATAACAGATCATCTCTGCAGGGCAGCAGAGTGATAAAAACCTAATTTTCAACCAAACTTCTGCATCTCAATTTTAAAAAGTTGCTGAGAACATATGTGAAATTATCTATGTTGTCAACTGTACTCAAGACAACTGAAAGTACTTATAGATGTTCATTTTATGATTCAAGAAAACAATTAACTCTCTTGATATAAATTTGCAAGTAGATGCAGGTGAGCAGAAACGTACAAGGTTTCACTTTAGACACTTTGTACTGAGTTGTAACTCAATTTGTTAGACACCATAATTTACATTTTAAATATTATTTAACACATAAAAACTTGTCACCTTGGTATAATTATACCCCAAGCAATTTGTCTGGGTAACTATAGCAACAATTGCAGAAACAGTTTAAAATACAAAATTGGTATAATTTTAGAATCAAGAATCATGGAGGATTTATTGCAGGATGTAGGGCTGCTGTACTCAAATAGTTGTACATATACTACTATAAAAATGGATTCCTTGACTGGGATATATTATAAACTCATTTGTTCTATCTTGCACACCATCTGCTTTGTAACTCAAACCTCCTCATTGGGATGAGTTTTTGATGTTAGTTAATTGTAGAGTTCATGATTACTTGTCTACATAATACAATGCCTTTATACTTTTGGCTGGACATTTAGCAAAGGTTTTCTGCTCCTCCTCCACATCTTCCTGTATCAAAAGAAAAGACTCAGTTTCAATGACTTTATGACCAAAAAAGAAATCACTGGAAACTCTTCAAACTCATCACCAAGTTAAGTAAAACTGTGTCACGATTCAGATACGCAGCTCTCTCTAACATCAGGAGCATCTGACATCGTCCCCAAAGAGCTGGCATCTGTTATTTTGGGCCCCTAGCACACAGCACAGAGAAAGGCTTGTTGGTTGTAACATTTGTCCTTCAGCAAGAGGCTAACATGACTCTGGAACTAAATTTCTTACTGCAAATCCACGGATGGGGCTTCAGAAGGCACCTGACTCTCTAAAATTTATGCAGAAGTTTGGATAAATGTGTTTGTATTTATTTTGGTCTCGTGGTCAATACGTTTTAACAGCCTCGGTGCTGTAATTTTCTGTGTTTCATTCTCACAAGACACGCGATGAAACCATTGTAAAGGGAAACGGCAGTGAAGAACACAGGCTTATTTTAACCAAATTCTGAACATCTCAAAAATTTCTTTTGGACAGAGACAAGCTTTACCACCCAGGAGACCAAAGCCTTTGCTCGCAGCAGGGATCTCGCAGCTGTTTGACATTACAACAACCAAATGAGTTAGTGCAATTCACAGAAGACATCAAATGATTAGCATCATCTGTCTTCTCCCTGTTAATAAAAGTACATATTGGCTAAAAGCACATAAAAATAGATGTCAGTTTGTCACCCCACGCTTCAATGTGTATACAAATGCTTAGCGTGACCTCACGGAGCAATGTGGATGAGCAAGCTTCTATAACCAAAGTTTTTAAAAGAAAGAAACTCAAGGAAAAAAAATCTGTGTTTCAAGTGAACCAAACAATTACACTTAGGGCTGTTTTTTCATGAAAAACAAACATAGAAAAAGAAATCTTTTGGAAGGGAAAAAAATCCATGTTTCTTTTGGTGTAAATACAGGCACAGACAAGAAAGTTATTTCAGTTATACATAACTTAAAGGTATTATCCGCCTTAACTGAAACTGTATAAAGTGGTCAGGATAAACATTACACTCTCTAAAATAATGAAACTGGCATTAATTAGCAACAAATTTAGCAATCCTAATTAGGTATTGAAAAATCTTTCTTATTAAAGTCTGGTTTTTTGTTTCTGTCTCCTTATGAACAGACTACCTCTATAATTAATAACATATCTGCTGATTCCAAACTCAGCCATTAGGATAGAGCTTTTCTGGGTAAGCTAGACGTAAAACTTGTCTTTCTTCAAAACGAACTAGAACAATCATTTGTGACTCCTGATGTGTTAACTAAAGTACCCCTAAAAAGCAGAACGGTATGAAACAAAGCTCACGCTATCTTCCCTCAATTTCGATTTCTTTCTGAGTAAATGCAACAGTCACAAGGAAGACAGATGTCCAGACAAGGAAGAGTTTACAGGGATCTTTTTCTCTGGAAGAGACTTTTCTAGTTAGAGCACTTATGTCTGGCCGCCACTTTTCCTGTCCCCTCTTCTAGCAAGGCTGACAGCTTTCTATAGCCACCGGATCAGCTCCCCCAACCCCTGGCCCCCAAAATGAAATTACTACAAGATCTGCCTGGTTCTGCTGTTTGTTGCCTGGGACTCCCGCCCACTCGCCCAGGACCCAGCAACTGCCTGTGGCGCCTGGTCCTCAGAGCGCTCGCTCGCAGCGCCCCCTGCCGGGAATCCCGAGGACGCCGCAGGCGCAGGAAAGTTAAATCCCAACTCTGGCCGCGGCGTCCAGGTACAAAGCAAGCAAAGGGCTAGGAGGTGAAGGCGCTTCCCGCCAAAGCCCAGGGAACCAGGATGTGACCGCGCCAAGCCAGGCACCGGGCGCCGCGGGGAGCGAGCCGCGGGAATCACTCCTCCACGACTGTTCCCACGCACATCTTGGGAAAAACCGTTCTCTCTGGGGCCCAAAACCCTGAGCCAGGGTTTGTAAAATCCGTGGAGCAGCGGAGGGATACCTGGGGAAAGGCGCTTGCCTAGCTGCAGCCCACCTGGCTGGTGGTTCCCCAGGCCTCTGCACCCCGCCTTAGTGTCTTTCATTAACCAAGGCGCTTGGCGGAGTTCAGCCCAAGTCCCACCGCCTCCCGGTTCCCCTGTAAGGAAAGCAGGAAAACCTGCCCAAGCCGGCGAGGCTGCGAGGTAGCGGCTCGCGGACCGCCAAGTCCCGACCTCCGTGTCCCCCGCCCCCGGCTCCCGGCAGTGGGAGCCTGGAGGCGCGCGGGTGCGGACACAGACCAGTGTGCGCACCTTTCCGGGTGTTAGGCAGGGGTCACGTCTCGCCCACCGCGACGCTCTGGCTCCTTACCTCTCCATGCTCAGACCTCGGCACAGGCGGGTACACAAACTTCCAACCCGTGCACTAGCTCAACTGTGGGCGCCCCCGGACTGACGGTGGTCCTAATCCCGTACGCGGAACCCCCGCCCAGGTGCTTGCTGATGGATCCCACCCGAGATCCGCACCACCCACCAACCGACGGCTGCAGTCTCCCGGTACCGGCCAGCGGCGCGGTCAGGGGCTCCGGCCAAGGCCACGCAGGGATCGGGCGGGGGTCGCTCACCAGGTGCGGGGCGCGCTGGTGCCAGTCATCCAGTGCCTGGGGCCAGAGCGGCTCCGAGGATCCTCTTCAGCACCTGGCTAGGGAAGTGGAAGCAGCAGCTGCAGCCGCCCCCTGCCACTTCCCCAGAGCCGCCCCCTACTCGCTGCGCTCCAGAATGGGGGCACCCGCTTGGGGGCCACGAGAACAGTCCCCGAGCGCGTAGCCAACCGGTGGGTGGGCAGGTTCGCGCCCAGCAGAGACGACCCGCGAAGTGGCAAAGTTGGGTTTCTGAGACAGCTCCGCAGGGCAGTCGTGGGTGGGAGAGGGGAGCACCCCGGGATAAGTCACACTGGCCGGGCCTCCCCTGCAAAGGGAAGGTGGAGGGCCGGGGCTGCAGCGGGCCAGGGGCTGCGAAGCCCACCCGCGGCGGGAAAGCAGCGCTCGGGAGCGGGCGCAGCTAGAGCAGCCGCCACCGGCGCCGCCTTCCCGGCGAGTAGATCCGCGCAGGGCGAGCGGGCGCGGAGAGCGCGGGGCGGGGAGCGCGGGGCCGCCTGGGCCCGCCCCCGCCCCGCCCCGCCCCCGCCGCCGCGCCGCCTCCTCCTCCTCCTCCTCCTCCTCCTCCCTGCCGGGGTGAAACTCCAGCGCGGCACCCGCGCCTGACCTCCCCGAGCCCCGCCCCTTCCCGGTACGGGACCCCCACCTTCGCTCCCGGGAGCCCCGCTGCACCCCAGAGTTCCATTCCTGCTTCCCCAGTGCGAGTGCGGCCGAGCGCTGACTTTTGGGGGCTCCCTTCCCCGTCTCACTGGGTCCCTCTGCGGCTCCCCCGCCCGCTGTCCCGCCTCAGACGTGGCTGCACCCCGGAGCGGGGCGCCGGCCGAGACCTGAGACGTGGCGATGCCGCTCTGCAGGCCTCGGCTCCAGGTACGTGCTCTTCCCTCGGCTGAATCTGGCCCTGGGGTTGGGGGGCAGGGGCCGTCTGGTCCTCCGGAACTCGAACTTTGTGATTTTGTTCTTTCTGTGTGACAACTTCATCCGTTCTGAGAGTGAAACTCCTTAAAGAAGACGAGAGAGTCAGTCGTTGCGGGTTCTTGGAGGAGCCCTTTGGGGGTGAGCCTCCCGGCTAGTTTGGGTCGATTTCAGAAGGTTGAAGTCCAGGAAATGAACAAATCTGACGAATCAGGGAGGCAGGTGAAGGGGTCCCCAGGTAGCCACGCTGAGCGTTAAGAGAGAAGTCCCGTATGGTCAAAGTCATTCGTCCAATTCTGGGCCGAATATTCCTTGTTGCACTTTTGCAGGATCTTTGGGCCTTACTAAGTACTCAGGTGAAAAGTTTATAGTTGGAAAGCAAGTGAAGTACCTTTGAAGACGTGTATAATTGGATACTTTGTTGCAGCTTTTCAGCTTCTGAAGCAGGCGGTGGGGGAGAGAGGGAGGGGGTCAGCCTCGCGAAAAGAGCAAATGGTAAAGGTATAGGAGTATAAGGTATAAAACTTGGGTGCGGAGTCCTGACTGGCCTTGAGTGGCCCTTTCCCGCTGGATGGGGGTACGGGACAGTATCTCTGGGCCCTTTTTTCTCCATCTGCACCTCAGAGGGAGGCTCGAAGGTCCCTGCATGAGGAAACGCGTGAATTGACCTCTCCTAACCGCAGTGAGGTAGGGACCCCGTAAGGACCCGTGTTCACACCAGCGCCCTTCCAGCCAGTGGTGGGTTATGGATGGGCCTCGCTGGTCCTGGGCATGGTCCGGCGCGTCCATAAGGGTTCCATTGAGCTCATCAATAAAACAAAGAAGCTATTGCAGGCTGCAGGGTGTCATAGCTCTCGCACAGTAGCCATGCAGACCTGAGAGGACAATGGAAATACAAATTGCCATCGATGTGTCTATTTTCTAGAACTTTTTTTTTAATAAAAGAGTTAAGTGAAAGCAGTTCCGAAGGTTTCTATGAAAGCCCAGCCCAGCCCCAAATGCTCAGTTTCTGGCACGTGTGATCTGGCTGTCTTGGGTACTCAGCCCTTACTGGGATTTCCTTTAAGGCCTCTGGGAGGAAGTGTCAGTAGCCGGCAGGCCTCCTTGGCAAGCATTTCTCCCTGGGTTGTGGCGGGGGCTCCTGGCCTGCTGTGTGGCAGCTGCAGGCTCCTGGGGACCTGAATGAAAAGCTTAACCGTTCTCCCTTCCCTTGCTTGGCACTTAAGACACTAGCTCCATTCCAGACATTCCGATTCTCTTGCCTACGTGGCACAGAGGCCTAGGAGCCTCCCTGTGAGGAAGAGGCAGGCCAAGGTCTTGCCTGGCTGCTTCTAGTGGGGAAGATGTAGGGAGGAAGCTGCCTTCTGCTTGGATTCTGCAGCCTTTTCGTGGACCTGTGGAGCCTATGTGGCCAGGGTGAAGGAGACAGAAATTAGAACCCAATGTATTCAGCTAATCCTCTTCTTGCCTCTGAACATTGCAGTTAATACTTTAAAAGAAAAAAAAAAAAAGAAAAAATTCTTGGCATATAGAGCTAAGCAGTGGGAAGAAGATAGCTTTCTACAGCATAACCCAATAGGTCTGATAACATAACACTTAACTGGATAAATTCTGTAATTTTGTGTGTATGCAGGGGGAGAGTTGAATTCAGTTTTGCTGTTTACAGGCTGCACCAATGCACTGTTAAAAGATGTATATTTTAGTGATAATTACAAAATAATTGCTAATAAGCAGGTAAATAAACCAAATTATAATTTAGAGTGCATCCTTTGTTTAAAGTGAAATGGATCTAAATTGAGGATGTAATTTTGAGTTTTAACCTGGGGAAAGTTCTTTTTATTTATTTATTTTTTTGAGACGGAGTCTTGCTCTGTCGCCCAGACTGGAGTACAGTGGCGCGATCTTGGCTCACTGCAAGCTCTGCCTCCCGGGTTCACGCCATTCTCCTGCCTCAGCCTCCCAAAGTGCTGGGATTACAGGCGTGAGCCACCGCGCCCGGCCAACATGGGGAAAGTTCTTTACCTTTTCTCAGCTACAGTCTCTTCACCAGGAGCTTAGACACACCAGCCTGGCAGGGGGATGTCAGTTGTCTGCTTGAAAGGAGAAAGACAGTAATCTGTGTAAAATACTCACCCAGCCCCCAACATATAAGCAGGCTTTCCATAAACAAAGTCATTTTGAAGTATATACAAGTATTTCTTTTTTCTAAACAAAATTTTTCTTTTTTTTTTTCTTTGTAAAGGTCTTGCTTGCTAGAAAGCTATCTGCATTACGCTGCTTCTCATCACATAAAACTAAGGATGATCATTTTTAAACAAACAAACAAAAATATTTAGTTCTCTTCTTTTCAAAATAAAATACAGCTTTCCCTAAACTGTTTTAGGTGAGCCATGCACACAATGTGAAAGAGTGAGGAAACCAACAAAACACTTGGTGAAAATGATGAATTCTGGGGCGCTGATTCATGTGACTTGAAAAACGCCATCCATTTCCTGATTCACCTCACTTCTGTTCGGAACCATGAAAGATCACTTACGTTTCTGTACTCATTGACCAATTTTGTCTTGTCTTTACTTCCCTCCCTAGTGCTTGAATTTCAGCCACATCCCTAAGCTGCCATCTCAGACCAGAGGAACAGGGAGGGGCTTTCTGGAAAGAACATCACCTGGAAGAAATCAGGACATGACTGTGGGCCATGAGTGACCTTCAAGGAAAGCCAGGTATCTGTGGTATTTAAGATGTGGTAAGACTGTATTAAAATTATAGAAAAAAACCTCAATCCAGAAATCTTGGCCTCTTGACATTTACATCTTAACTGGATTTTCCTGCCAATGAGACACATTACAATCATCCTCCATGAGTGTTCTCTTTTTACCCATCTTCATTCTTATAGATCCGTGACATTTAAGAACTGAAGAAACGAAAAGATTGTCTGATCAGTCCCATCGGTCTTTTTCCTAATGCTAAACATTGATACAAAGATGTGAAGTTTGATGTCTCACTAAGACTGCCTAGTGCTGCTTTATTGCTCACCTACTTCAAAGCATTGGGAAAACATGATTATGGGTACAGGTGAGGCTGGGTTGCACCCAAACAGGTTTCTTTTGTCAGATTCTTTTGATGGATTAGGAATCTACAAGTGGGGAGATTTTAGGGAAATAGCCCCTACACTTGGATTTTCTTTAGGTCTTTAGGGTTCTCTTACCCCAAGAAACACGCATTCCTCTTTAGTGTAGCAGCCCACTCTATTGGCAAAGTTAAGCAGACTAGTTTTATTTAAAAAGAACCACCCAGAACCTTAGACAGACAGAAAATACTTGAGGCGCAGATGAGAGTGAGCACAAATGTGCATAGCACGTGCAGTTTCCTGACCCTTAAACTGAAGGGCCACGTCAGTCTGCTCCTCCGGGCACAGCCTGCCCCATCATGTGCCCGGCTCTGCAGTCTGAGCTTCTACTCAAGTCCACCAAGGCCTGCCTCACACAGCCCATGTCTGGTCAGAGGGTTGCACTTTGCCACTGCCATATGTTCCCAGAGGTTGGCACAGCATGACCTGGACCTCACCTAACCCAGGCAAACTCGGCTCATCTTTGAGCTCTCTGAAACCCATTTCTCACGGAAGAACCACATTTCCGCACCTCACAGCCACGTTCAAGGAAGCGGCCTGGGTAAAGCAATGACTCAAGGATACAACAAGCAGACCACACAATTAACAAGATGTGTTGACTCACAGGAGCAGCTGGGGGAGGGTAGGTGTCGTTTTCCCTGTTTATTTTTTTTCTTAAGAAGAGTTTACTGATTCTTCTTTCAGTACGGGCCTTTTAATAAGATACTGTGCTTTACTTCAGCTATGTGTGCAGAAAATTAAAGGATTCTAGAAGTCTGAAAGTGTTTTGCCTTGTCCTCTTGGTTAAATTTCTGGCTATATTGTCTAGCAACTCAATTTGCTTAAACAAAATTGGTGTGTCGAAAAAGCCCAAGTCATCTTTTATAAGTATGGTCTGGGGAGAAGAAAAAGAAAATGCTAAGTTTAAAAGATTTTTGGACTATCTGAAGAAAATACAGATAGCTTGTGGCATGGAGATAAAGCCTCGGGATGGTTTCCAGGCTGTTATTTTCTGACATTGAGTCTTGTATATATCTTGAATGTCTATAAGCAAAGAATGGCTATACATTTTTTAAAAAAGATATGTTTTATACTTATTAATCAATGTCCTCTCTGTTCCTCTGCCTTTGAAAATAGAGCTTTGGGGAAAAATAAGTACCTTTGGAAATATGTTTTCAAAAATAATATTCATCCTGCTTAGATTTAGAAGCACAGATTGCTCTGCCTGAGTTTATTTCATTATTTACCAGAGAGATTAACTCAAAATAACCTTGAGTTAATGAAAAGATGATTTATTAAGTGAAATTAAACCCAAAAGTAAAATGTCTCCTGAGGCAAATCCGTAGAAAGAAGAGCCATCAAGGATCCAGTGGGCCCTCCATCAAGTGCTGTTTCAGACCCTCCTTTCCATTCCAGTCTCGTTGCCATAATTCACAGTATCAGTGTCTCTCACCCAAAATACCAACACCTCCTCTTACTGTCTCCCTGACTCCAGTTCCAGTGATCATTCCCCAGTCAGCAGCATCACACCCACCCCTCACACACACGTCGTTATCATCATTACCCTTAATAACACAGACCTGATTTTATTTGAATTGGAAACCACTTGGCTTTAAAAAAAAAATCTCCCTTGCAGCTAGGTGAGGCCATAGAACTCAGCCATAACCCATAAGATGTAAGTGGAGTAGGATTCTAAGACAGGCTTTGTAAAAGGGAGCAGACAACTAAATGGGCATGATCTTTCCTGTCCTTCTCTCCTAGGTCTGGATTCCCACCTGGAAGTTGATTGTGATGGTGGAAATACCAGGCACTTGTCGGGTGCAATGGTTCATGCCTGTAATCCCAGCACTTTGGGAGGTCGAGGTGGGTAGATCACCTGAGGTCAGGAGTTTGGGACCAGCCTGACCAACATGGTGAAACCCCATCTTTACTAAAAATACAAAAATTAGCCAGGCATGGTGACACGCACCTGTAATCCTAGCTACTCGGGAGGCTGAGGCAGGAGAATCTCTTGAACCAGGGAGGAGGAGGTTGCAATGAGCCAAGATCATGCCACTGCACTCCAGCCTGGGTGACAGAGGGAGACTCTGTCCCAAAACAAAGAAACAAAAAATGAAATGCCAGGCACCAGTTTAGACTCTTGAGGATATAAGTTATGAGCCAAGGATAATGGTGTAAAAAGTAGCCTAAATCCCTTGTGACTCCATAGAGCCCCTGCCTCAGCCCTGAATTACCTAACCCCAGACTTCATGACCTGAGAAAGAAAGAACTTTCTGTTTTGCTTTAGCCATCATTGTTTCTGTTCTGTTTTTAGCAGGAGAATGTGATTCCTTACTGATGGAGGGAATTCACTTCCTCCAGGTCTGGCAGCCCTGAAGCTTCATCCCTCAACATTGCGGCCTATGCAGCCAGTGCCCCTCCCGCTTTCTCCCACCCGGCTTTCCCATCTGCAACCAAGCTTGTTGCACATCATGTGCCAGACGTACGGCTGCACATTCAAAATAGAATGAAAAGACACACAGAGGCGATCCCTGTCCTTTCAGAAGTTACAGCTTACCGAGTTACAGCTTACTGAGTTATGGAACCCACAAGTATGTAATTCTAAACCCTGATACATGCTATGAAGGACAAATATATGGGTGTCTGGTTTAGTCTGGGGAATGGGAGAGGCATCACTGAAAAAGTAGCATTTGAGATGAGAGTTGAAGGAAGAGTAGAGACCAGCAAGAAAGTGGGAAAGATAAAGGATGAGAGTAAGACTCCAGAAAAGGGTGGAAATGGTGATTAACTTTGGAATTTAATTCAAACACACTTGTTAAAGTATCAAGGATAGTAATAGTAATTGCAAATGAATAGCAATAGATACTGTCATAGTCCATTTCAGGCTGCTATAACAAAACGCCTTAATTCTCAGTAACATCTAAACAATAGCAATTTATTTATCACAGTTCTGGAGGCTGGAAAGTTCAAGATCAAGGCACCAGCAGGTGAAGGCAGAGTCTCTGCTTCCAAGATGGTGCCTCATTTCTGCATCCTCTGGAGGAGAGGAACACTGTGTCCACACATGGCTGAAGAGCTGGATGGAGAAAAGGGCCCAGCTAATTCCCTCCAGCCCTTTTACAAGCCACTAATCCCACTTATGAGATCACAGCCCTTACAGCCTAATCACCTCTGAAAGGCCCCACCTCTTAATACTGTTGGATTGAGAATTAACTTTCAACATGAATTTTTGGGAGGATACAGTCAAACCATAGCATTCTTCCCCTGCCCCCTCGAAATTCATGTCCTCATATACAAAATTCATCCCAAAATCGATAACTTATTGCCAAAATTCTTAACGTGTTCCAGCATTAACTTTAAAGTCTTAAGTCCAAGGTCTCATTTAAACATGAGCTATATCAGATACAGCTGAGACTGAAGGTACAATTCATCCTAAGGCAAACTCCTCTAGCCTATGAAATCAAACAAGTGATGTGCTTCCAAAATACGGTAGTGGTACAGGCATAGGATAACATTCCCATTCAGGAAGGGAGAAATGGGCAAGAAGAAAGTGTCACAGGCCCCATGGAAGTCCAAAACCCAACAAGGCAAACTGTTAAATCTTGAGGTTTGAGAATGGTCTTTTTTGAGTCCATGTTCATCCTTCCGTACACACTGGGGCAAGGGTTGGACATCCAAGGGTCCAACCAGCCCTACCCCCATGGCTTTGCTGGGCACAGCCCACGCTGTAGCTCTCACAAGTTGGAGTCTAGTGCCTGTAGCTCCCCTAGGCTGGCATTGCACACTGGTGGCTCTACCAGTTTGGAATCTCGGGGGCAACCCTGACCCCACAGCTCTGCTGGTCATTACCCTAGTAGGCACCCTCTGCACCTATCTCACCTTTGGGACAGGGCTCTGGGCTCTGGGCTCTGGGCTCTCCAAGACATCTTTTGAAATCTACATGGAGATAGCCATGACTCCACAGCTCATACACTCTATATAAATGCAGAGTTGGCACTTCAAGAATGTCATCAAGGCTTATTACTTGTACCTTTCAGAAGGGTGGCCCAAGCCACATTTGAGCCCACTTGAGCCCCAGCTGGAGCAGCTAAAAAGCACTGTGTTAGAATGCGGGGAACAAATATCTGAGGAGGCCGCAGGCAGTGAGCCCTGAGGTGCCACAGGTGCCCTAGGCCCCTCCCTTGAAACCTTTCTGACTTGAAGGCCCTGGTACTCTGGGATCATGATGAGAGCGCAGCCTCAAAGATTGAAATGCCTCTGGAATCATTCTTCTATTGTCCGGATAAATAGCGTCTGGCTTCCTTATAGCCACACTAATATCATATCAAACGTTATGTTTGCTTAGCCATGCCCTTGGTATTCTCTGAATATTCATTTGCAATTACTATTCAGAGGGCTGAGCATGCCCTTTGAACCTTTACAACCTGGAAAGACTGAAAATTTTCCATATCTTTAAGTTCTACTTCCCTTTTTATTGTAAATTCATTTTTAATTCATTTCTCTTCTCTTGCATTTTATGATAAACAGTCAAGAAAAGCCATGTAGTACCTTGAACACTTTGCTTAGAGATTTCTTTCACCAAATATCCTAGTATATCACTCTTAAATTCTGCCCTCCACGGAGCACTAGAATGCAGACACAATTCAGCCAAGTTCTTTGCCACTTTATAACAAAGATAGCCTTTCCTCCAGTTTCCAGAACATTTCCATCTGACACCTCACCAAAATGACCTTTAGCATCCATATTTCTACCAACATTTTGATTATAATCTTTTACATAATCTCCAAGAAGACTGAGGCTCTGTCTATAACTCTTCTTCTGAGCCTTTACCTTTGACAGTCCATTTATGGAAATCTAGGCTTTTTCTAGCCTACTTTGCCAAACTCAGCCTCTACCCATTACCCAGTTCCAAAGTTGCTTCCACATTTTTAGGTATTCACTACAGCAGCACCCCACTACTCATTACCAATTTCTGTTTTAGTTCATTCCAGGTTGCTATAACAAAAACCTTAAGCTGGTTACTTTATAAATAATAGAAATATATTTCTCATGGTTCTGAAGACTGAGAAGTCCAAGATCAAATCACCAGTAGGTTCAGTATCTGGTCATTGCTTCCAAGGCAAAATTAATCCTTATTTTATTATCAGCATTCCAGTGAATAGAAGAATCATAGGCCAAATACTAACAAATTCAAGGATGTTTTATCATTAGAAAATATGCTAATATAAATCACCTCATCAACCAATTTTTAAAAAAACATATGATTATTTCAATAGCTGCAGAATATGTTTTGATAAAATTAAACATGTGTTTGTCATTCAAAAAAAAAAAAACCTCTTAGCTAACTAGTAATAGAAGGGAATTTACCTAAATTGACAGACTATCTACCAAAAAAAAAAAAAAATCAACAAAAAACTTGTTATTTAGTGGTGAAAAGTCTTAGGCATTCAATTGAAAGAGAAGATCAAGACAACCTGTACTTTCAGTCACTGTTGTTGAAGAGAAATATCTGTAAAGGACAAATCAAATCTCCTTATGGATATTTCTCTTCAACATCTAAACAGTGATTGAAAAGGGAAAAGTTAACTTTTAATTTCAGATGATATAATTGTATCTAATAAAAACACTTAGGAAAATCTGCGTATCAACAATTAGAATAAAGAGAAAGTTCTATTAAGTTCTGAAAGACTTTTGTGAAAAAATTATAAAGCTAAATTTAAATCCTAAAGAAGAACAAAATAAATGTATGCTATTCCACATTGATGTATTGGAAGATTCAGTATATAATACCTTGAATATAAAATATTCATACAGAAATATCCATGCTACCCAAATTTATCCTTCAATACAATGTATATCTCATCAAAATCTCAACTGGCTTTTTATGAAACCTAACATCCTAAAGTTTACAAGCAAAGCAAACACAAATTTCCATGAGTGATTAAGGAATGTCTGTAGATTAGGAACAAGGTTGATAAGCATCATATCAATATTGTTCATAGGGCTATAGAAATTAAGACATGGAGATATTGACCCAGGGACAGACATAGAGAACAATAAACAAAGCCTATAAACAGACCTACATAGACCCCCTCTTGAGTGACATGTGACAAAAGAGGTATGGTGGCTCAATGGGGAAAAAAGGTACTCAATAGATGGGCCTGAGACAATTGACTACTCATATGTAAAAACAGTGAATTAGTACCCCCCCTTAAGCTATTTATAGAACAACTTCGAATTAGTTTAAAGCAAAGTGAGAAACAAAACATTACTTATGAAAACCTATAAGACACTATCTGTATGACCGCTGGATGGGGAAGCAGTTCTTAAAACAAGATATAAAGACTAGCCATAAAGAAAAAAAAATCAATACAGTAAACAACATTAAAGTTTAGAACTTCCATATGATGATATACAACTTAAAAACAAGCCATAGCCTAGGGGAATTTTCAGTGCATACAAATGACAAAAGATGGTAGGCAAAATATATTTTCAAAGTCCTACCAATCCATTGGAAAAGGACAAAGCAAAAACTGTACAAATGAAACAAGAAGCTCAATGGCCAATAAGTATAACAACACAAGCTCCCCAATAATCATGGAAAGTCAGTTAAAACCAGGATGCATCATTTCATACCAATCAGAGTAGCAATAATGAAAAAAATCTGACAATACCAGCTGTTATCAGATGTTTAGAGGTGTTAGTTGGTACAATCACTTGGGAAGGCACTGTGGCCACTCTTGCAATGTCTAAAATGTACATTCCATGCAGTGCAGTTGACAAGGTTGCAGAAGGGACATGTAGTATACTGCCAGTTTATATAAAGTATGTAAACCAAAAAATCAGATCTATATTTTATGGATACATGTACAGTAGTAAAATAGCACAGAAATGATAAATAATAAATTCAGTAATATGGCAAGGGAGGGAAAAGGGAGATTGTGCAAAGATCATCAAAGGCCACCAACTTTATCTTTGATTCTGTTTTCCACTAAAATGAAAAAAAAAATGCAGCAAATAATGAAAAATGTTAAGATCAGACAGAGATGCTTTGGTGGGTGTTCATTAGATTATTATCCTTTTCTGTATGCTCAGAAGATTTCATAATTCAATAGAGAGGGTTAATAGGAAGGAAGAAAGTGCAGACAGGAGGTGGAAACTCATTAGAGCAGTTTTGTCCTGAAGAGAAACAAATAAACTGGTAGCAGGTGGACCTGTGCACAGAGGGTTATATTCCACAGTGGGTCATTGGAAGCATGTTTATATGTTGGTTGAGATAACTCCATGTACAGTGAGAAAGTGTCTACATAATAGAGATATAAGATAACTCCAGGAACGAAGGCTTTGGAAAGGTAAGAGTTCACAGGAGTTCGTTTGGAGACAGTAGAGCCCCCGCCTTGAATGGTCATTGGAGTAGGAACCAGGGAGACCAGGTAGAGGTAGAAATGGATTCTTCAGTGGTGCAAATTGTTCGAGGGCTTGCTGCCCTGGGGGCTTATGTTTTAGTAATGAAGTATGAGGCTAGATTTGGGTGGGGAGTAGGGAAAAGACATGAATGTTAGAAAAGAGAAGAGAAACTATGAAATCGACATCTTGGAAATCAGGCAAACAAAACTTACTAGGAACGTGTACTGGAATGTCCATGCGGTGTTGGATGACCAGTCAAGGCTCATGGTAATCACCCTAAAGTGAACCCCATCAGCATATTTGTGGGATTTTCTCGAGGAACATTCGGTAGCTCAGGCACCGGTGTGGATAACATGGATGATTGATTCCAACCAGGAGGTAGCATCCCCACACAAACCGGAGAGAGGAACGGAAAAGTCAAGGATGTCTGCAGGGAGGCGACTTTAAGGATGGTCACACAATGTAAGCTAACAAGGAGGACACAGGGAGAAAAAGGATCATGGTTTCAACAGACTGGAGGACTAGAGGAGGTCCAGAATCCGAATGTTTACTTGTGGTCCAAGATGTGTTCATGATAATAGGGGCTGCAGTGGAATTACTATTGTTAGAGGAGAGGACAGATGGCCAGCCTCCTAGAGGTGTGATCAGTATAGATGTTTAAGTCAGCAAAAAGAAACTTCAGTGAACAAAGCAATGTGACACAGGATGTTCAACAGACAACAGCCACAAGCAAAATCATTTTATAGATGTTGAAAATGTGGTCCAGAGAATGAATCTCTACAAAGTAAATCCCAAACTAATAACCGCAAGAGCCCGTGAGTATTTGACTCCAAGCTCCCTTCTCTTTCTAGTACCAAACTGCTTATACAAGTTTCAACACAGTAAACTTTAACAGTTATACAATGGAATTTTATCTGAATCTCCAATAACTCCCCTCAAAGGAGCTGAGGATGACCCTTAACCGGTATGACTAATCAGAAATATCTGGGGAATTTTTTCAACATACACAAGCCAAGGCTGACGCTATTCATAGTGAATCAGTCTCCAAGGGGTAGGGTCCAGGCCTGTGGTTTCAGAAACGTTTCCCAGGTACATCTGATGCTCAGCCTGTTCAAGAACCAGTGGACTTCAGATTATTTTCAGTACCAAACCTCACCTGTTTTTAAAGCATAGATCATTCCGATAGTCCTGAGAAACAACTGGACCAAAAGAACAAACAAGACTTTAGTGCCCAGTTGTGTTTATCTGGCCATCTCTAAGGTTCTAGAATTATTGTTTTGCATGTACTATATAGCAACTCATTCCATCCTGGACTGTATTAAGAAACATGTTTTCTATTCTGTATCTTATGTAATCACAAAAGAGTCTTAGTGTTTGCTTATTGTGCTCAAAGATTCACTTTTATCAATTTATTGATGAAATATCCACTTTTACCAATTTATTTCTATAAAGTGTTTTGCTTATCAGTAATGTCCTCTGCAAAATTCTCATTGCCAGATGTATTACTTTAGGGACTACGTAAATTATGGTGGTCTCTGTCTCACTCACACACACACCTTTTCTCTTCTGCTAGGATCAGCTTTCACAGCTGTGTGCATGGGGGAAGGGGCCTCTCTGGGATATGAACTGAGGAAGGACGCCCCAGTGACCTTTGTTTCCTCTCTCCTACCCCAACTTTCCAGCTCAATCAGCACAGATGTGATTATGTAATCATGCCAATATAAGAGCTACGATTATGTTTACTTCACCCTTCCCCTACCTCTAGGAGATAATACCATTTCAGCTCACCCAGGGAAATATATCAGAATTTTGGCCAACTGCAGAAATGGCCTATATAAATACACTGCTCCCAGAAAATTCTGCCACACCTTCCAGCCTCCGCCAACTCAAACACTGAGTGAGCTGGATTGCCTTCTATTTCATCCCCTGGAGCGTCATGGGGTGGAGTGTGTGGACGTAATGTCAGATTCATCCCTATGTGTGACAGCATCAATGAAGTTATAAATATCTAAGGCTTGTGGCATTCCCTAGCGAAGTGTCTCACAATATGCCTTTCATATATCAATAACTAACAGGTTTTGGGGATTTCCTGCTTGCCCGGCTCTAGTCTGAGGTTTAAAGTATTAACTTACTGAACTCTCAAATTAACTGTGCTGGGGAATGTTATTACGCCCACTTTATGGATAAGAACACTGAGGCACAGATAGGTTGAGTAACCTCCCCCACGATGAAACAGCTAGGAGGCATAATTGGGAGTCAGATGGTGGCATTGCTGACTTCAGAGACTGGCTCTTCCCCAACACCTCCATGGTACACGAGGGCCAGGGTTGGCAAACTCTTCCCGTAAAAGGTCAGAGAGCAAATTTGTTAGGCTTCGTGAGCCATACAGTTTCTGTTGCAACTCTAGACAATATGTAAGTGAATTGTGTTCCAATAACAATATATTTACGAAAACAGACCAGATTTGGCCTCCAGGTCATAGTTGCTGATCCCTGCTCTAGCCCAGTGGTTCTCAATTTGAGCATGCTTTAAAATCATCAGAAGGGCTTTCTAAAATCAGACCGGTGCCCAGCAACATCCTGAGTTTCTGATTCAGTGGGCTTTGGATGGGGCCCACACTTTGCATCTTTAGCCGTTCCCAAGTGATGCTAATGCTGTTGGTCTAGGAACCACCCTTTGAGAACCACTGCCTAAAGGAACTTTAACAAACACAGCCTGCAGGTTATCCTCTGAAAGCACGTCAACATTAATGTAAAATCTTACCATTCCTCTAAGTCTTGATGACTTAGAGACTCCTTTGTCTTGCAGTCTCTGGACAAAGACCATGTTTTATCTTCTTGGTATTCACAGTGTCTGAGATGGTGACTTCTGTGTCCTAGGTACTCAAAAATGGTTGCTTGTGGAATGAAACTTAAAGGAATGACAGTAATGCTATGTTAGGTTGTTCCCGTTAATTTTAAAATGTGACGAAAATACTCAGGATTGGAGTAAATTGCTTTAACTCAGAGAATGACATTACCTAAGATAGGCAACTTGTTTCTATGGTACAGTAAGTCATTTTTCCCAGTTCACTCATTTAAAGAAAATATACACCTTAAGATAGTCCTGAGTTTTGCCCAAGTCACATTAAATGTAGCCTGCCCCAAGTTATGATCCTATATAAGAAGCAGCTCTTGCTTGTCAAGATATTGTTCCTTAGGGATGAAGGACAAAAGAAGTTGTAGGTTATGGGATTTTGCAGAAGGCATTACCAGTCCCGGCAAAACCAGTTCTTACAAAAAGATTGGGATCAGGCTGACTGGACACACCTAGATATAACTTGAGCAGAGGATACCTGGCAGGACTGATTTCCCCCTTGGGTAAACAGCCAGATGCACGGCAATGTGCAGGCCATTTAAAATCTCAGTGCTGTGACCAAACCAGAGCCTCGTGGTTCACTTTATTTAGAAAAACAGGTGGGAAATTAAAAATCCTCCAAACTATTTTGAATTGGAAAAAGAAAACCTCATTTGGTTTCAAAGCATTTTTTTTTTTTACTTTTCCTAACTCTGAGAAAATGTGAACACTGTAGCAGATTAAAAAGACTGCTCGCTGCCTTCCATATACACAAATCAGGGCTTTCCTGCGTCCAAATGTTAATTTGAACTGACAAAACACTCTCGGCACTTTAATTTTATTTCATAACGAAAAGGCAAACTTAACTTCTAAGCATTTTTATTCCAAGTTTAATGGCTTACATTCCCAGGGTCAGCAAGCAGATGGAGTTGGAGACGAGAATGTATAATTGCAGATTATGAAACAGCAAAATTAATATTATTTTGTTAATGTCAAGATAGGATTTGAGAGCTAGAAGGGATTTTCAAGATCATTGATCCTAAACCTCATCATACAGATGAAGACACTGAGGCTGAAGTGATTATGTATCCTTCACATAACTGGCTTTGCAGAGCCAGTTGGGGACGGAGCTGCATCTGCTGCCTGGTCTCCTGGCAATTAGGCCAGTCCTCCCACTGCAGTACACCATACACCACTATCCTCATCAATTCCTTACAGGAAAGAGGCTCTTATCTATCCTTCACTGCTTTACCTTTCAGTGTAGAAGTGTGTGTGTGTGTGTGTGTGTGTGTGTGTGTGTGTAATAAATGAGGAGGAGGAGGGGGAGGGGGAGGGCGACGAGGAGGAGGAGGAGGAGGAGAAGGAAGAAGGAGAAGGAAAAGCAAAGAGCTAGAACTGTTGGAGTGCAACCACTTGCAAATTTCCCAGGGACCTAGCTCCTTCCGTCTGTGACTCTGCCATTCTCAGTGGGCTGCCCACATCGTCATGGTCCATGGTTAACCATCACCTTGAAAATTCCAGCCAGGAGGGAGGAGAGAAAGAAGTGGAGTGCATACTCTTCCCCCTACAAATGTGCCCTGAATGGCACACATGCATTTCCTTGGCCAGAACTTACTTGCATGGACAGACCTAGATTGTGGGTCACCATGCGCCCAGCTAAACATAGTATATAGTATTATATCCAAAAGAAACAATGGTCACTGAGGGCTATCTAGAGGTTTCTTAGTTGACTCACTGGCCATCCAATATCTGTGCTTACCTTTCATCTCACGTAAAGAACACACGTATCCTCGACCTAATGAAGGCAATCTGTGTATGTCTTATTGCTACTGCTTTCACCTTCAAGTTCATGATCTGTACCTAACACACAGTGTTATCCACTAAGTCCAGGCTTCCTCCTCTCAGTTGAACAACTGTAAACTAAAAGACAAGTTTTCTGTGCACCCATTGGATCCAATATAGAATGGTAGAGTAGGAACAGAAACTTCAGTGGCAGACAAATGGCAGTGGTGGATCCCTGCTAATGAATGCATGCTTCCCAAGAGCCACTGCTGTGAGACTGAAGTCACTCCATCTGATATCCCCTGGGAAACTCTCTGGAAGGAGATCACTAGGAGTGTGTGGGAGGGGGGTATTAGTTCATTTTCACACTCCTATAAAGATACTACCTAAGACTGGGAAATTTATAAACAAAAGAGGTTTAATTTACTCACAGTTCCTCATGGCTGGGGAGGCCTCAGGAAACTTACAATCATGATGGAAAGCAAAAGCAAAGCAAAACATGTCTTACATGACAGCAGGAGAAAGAGCGCATGCAGGGCAAACTGCCAGACACTTATCAAACAACCGGATCTCATGAGGACTCCCTCACTATCATCAGAACAGCATGGAGGAAACTGCCCCCATGAGCCAATCACGTTCCACCAGGTCCCTCCCTCAACACATGGGAATTACAATTCTAGATGAGATTTGAATGAGCACAGAGAGCCAAGTCATATCAGAGTGCATTGCTCTGGTTCAGCTGGGGCACACACAGCCTTTGCCACTCACCCCCAGCAGGGTGGCCTGAGTCACCAATCAAGCTTGTCTGGTGGCTTCTTTGGCAACACAATTTCCTCAAAAACTTAACAGGCAACTGTCATTTAAACCTGAAGATTTAGCATCTTTATTTCCTGGACTCTGTGTACTGCCAAAAGTCCTCTCGAGTTAATGGTGTCTACCTTGGCAGTGTCAGGAACATAGTCCTTGTGGGAAGGAAATTCCCCTATTCTGGTCTCTCACTTTTTGGCAGAAAAGTCCATAAGTGAGAAGAGTTAGCAAAATAGGATCACACAGTTCTATCTCCTCCCCTTGCAGTCCATTTGGAACCACCTCTTATCACTGTTTCAGTTTTGGATAAGGTTTGGCTTTATCAAACTTGCAAAGTCCCAAGAGAACTCATATTCACTTCAAGTTGACTGTGGGCCATGAGGATGTTCCCATCATGAGAGGATCTAACTTAGCAGAGCTCTGGTTCTCTTTCATTTTTGCTTGATGTGCAGCCACCTCTAGCCTAAATTTGCCTCTCTCATGAGGACTTCTCTCAAAAGTGTCAAGTGTCAACAAGAAAACATCAACATTCCGAATTTTCTGATCATTTCCCCTACTGTTGGTCATGCCATGTGTTCTTCATCCCAAGATGCTGCAGAGACAATGTCATTAGATGCTTTGTCACTGCATAACAAGGGTCACCAGCTTTCTACCCACCAAAATCTGCACTTTTGCTGTCCACTATCCAGATGCTTTCTCTAAGCCAATGACATCAGATTGGCCAGCTGGATTCTAACAAATGCCACGCACAACATTCTCTTCCAAGTACCAAATTCTGCCATATACATTCAGCTGTGTATGAGAATGATCCAAATTTGCAGTGACCTAAACACAAAATGAGTTTATTGCTTTCTCCCATAAACATCTAATGTGGTAACTGTGCTCCACAAGGTCATGGGGCACTCAGGTTCCTTCTCCTTGTCATTTTACCATGCCTTGGTAATGTTCTGGTTTCGATGGCCCAATATTTCTCACCACCATATCTGCTTTTCAGCCAATAGGAAGGGAATGAGATGGTTGGTATTATCTTGCCTGCTAAGTAAGGCACAATTTGGAGATTTCACACATCACTCATTCAATCCCATTATTAGGAATTTAATCTCAGGAATAAACTTACTTTTTTAGGATGTCAAAGTCCTCAGACAAGGGTTTTTATTGCTAAAGAAGTAGAGGAAGTTTGTATTGCAGAACATGAACAGTCTCTGCTGCATTATGTACATCTTTTTAATATTCAGCATAAATATCTAGAACACAACCTATAATTAAAGATGGAATTCAGCATGGATATGCTGTTTACCTCTAAATCTCCTTATCTAGAATATTGGTGAACCTATCAACCAGGAATTCTTGGGAAATTTCTTATCCAAACCTTTAGGGCTATCTGATCTTTTGCTGTCATTTGATTTTCCTCTAACTCTTCCAAAATGGGCATCCACACAGAATTACGTCAGACCAGCATTTGATATCCAAAATGATATTAATTTGGTGAGTAAGTCTTTATGTAACTGTTCAAACTCCACATTTTGGATGTATCTGGTTTAACTCACTATTTTAACTTGCCCATTAAGCTTTTATTTTCAATGAACATAATTTTTATTACTAGAATTTACATAATCTTTTGGCTATTGAACTTACTTTCTGTTTTCTGTTGTGTCATTAGTATCTGAAGTATGCTAATTTTTTAGTCATTATCCTATTATTCTTGTCTCTGAATCTACTGTTTGTGTTTTCTGCTAATTTTTGCACATGGTAGCCTGTTCTTTTTGTGATTTTTAAATGTCGGTTGTGAGTTTGTTTGCTCTGTGGGGCTTTATGGAAATCCGGAATGTCCTGGATTAAAAGTTTCCCTCTTTTAGAAGGTTCTGGGCATGCAGGAGTGGTACCAGGCAGGGATAAATTTTTGTTGTTACTTTCCTCCTTTGGGGGCTCCCAAGAATAGTCACATCAAACTAAAACCTTATGAGAGAAATACTGTTATTATTTTAAGGGAAGAGTTTTTCCCACCAAGATCCCAGAAGACAACCTCTTTGTTAACTATTTGCCGGTGAGTGGATGTTTTATATGCCTGTTCAATAGGGCTGACTGTACTAGGATGGGATTTCACCACATCATCACGCATGCCCCAAGGACTTATTTGCTCTGACCCCTAAAATCCACGCCTATGGTCGTTGGTAACCAAGAAAGGCATGCCCTGTTTCCCCCTGCTCCCCGCCTCCAACTCACCCAACACAACTGAGTAAATATCTATTTTCGATTCTGTGGCCTTGAGAATTTCCTTACTTTCTTTTGAGCTTAGCTATGTATTTCAAAGAAGTTTACTTTAGTTTTATCTAGCCTTTGTAGGTGTTCTGTAGTAGTATAGTTTCATAATACTTAACTGTTTCCATAAAGAGAAGTCAGCTCCCTAATTTCATTCTTGAAGATGCAAACTGTTACTTACTTCAACCTAATAAATCGCAATGGAAGCAACTAAAAGATAATATTTACAACATTTGTGAGGGACAAGTGGTCAGTATGCTTGTATGACGTGGCATATCTGGCTATTTAAGCTGGGTTCCAGAGGCTCTTCAGTACAAACTCCACCTCTCCTTCCCCAGCAACTCACTCTGTCGCACAAATCTCAGTAAGAGTTTACACTCTCTGCTATGCCCAGTAGTAGGGAAGGCAACATGGATGGGAGGCATGAAAAAGGCAAAGATCAAAGAAGGAAGTCTGAATTTGTGCTCCTGTATTTTAGGCAAGACCAGGAGCTTTGGGGGGACTCATGACTTTAAAAGTTCATGAGAAACTTTTTGAGACTCACAAGCACTAGGAGAAATGCTTCTAGGTTCAGGAAATCAGATGTAGTGTAAATTATTTAAAAAAGCACATTTCCTATTTCTGGAAAATTCTTTTTTTTTTTTTAACGCGGTCTCGCTGTCTTACCCAGACTGAAATGCAGTGGTATTTCATGACTCACCACAGCCTCAGCTGCCTGGGCTCAAGCAATTCTCCCACCTCAGCCCTTCAAGTATATGGGACCACAGGCGTGGACCGCCACACCCAGCCAATTTTTAAAATTGTTTGTAGAGATGAGGCTGGTCTCAAATTCCTGGGCTCAAGTGATCCTCCCACCTCAGCCTCCCAAAGTGCTGGGATTACAGATGTGAGTCACTGCACACAGCATGGAAAATTCTTGCAACGTTAGAACAGGCATGGCAGAGTTTATGGGATTGGCACCACTCTTTTTCCACTCAAGAGAAGATAGTTTTTCTATTGACTCCTTCAGGGTATTCTTGACTGTTGGTGACAGCAGTGTGGCTTCGCAATACTGTGTCTTGACAGTAAACATGGGCAAGTGGGAGCCAGAGCTAGATACACAGAGGAAAGCAGACAGCAGGTGGTATGGGTGCTCACCACCTGGGCTTGTTGGCTTGTGTGAGGCACTCCTTTGGGGACTCCCGAAGTAACTCAGAGAAAATGCTTTGTAGGGAGCTAATTTCTAGCAATCAGGCTAGGGGTCACTGAGCTCCCATAATTGATTGAGTCTCTAAAGTTAAGGAGACTTTATGCTGGCAAGATATGGGTAGACCATCTGAGTGCTGCTAAACATATAAAGAGTGTTCAAGTGATGGGCATTTAGGTTGATTCCATAAAGAAAATGTGGCATATATACACCATGGAATACTATACAGCCATGAAAAAGAATGAGACCATGTCCTTTGCAGGAACACAGATGGAGCTGGAGGCCATTATCCTTAGTAAACTAACGCAGGAACAGAAAACCAAATACCACATATTCTCATTTGTAAGTGGGAGCTAAATGATGAGAACACATGGACACATAGAGGGGAGCAACACACACTGGGTCCTATCAGAGGGTGGGGGATGGGAGGAGGGAAAGGATCAGGAGAAATAACGAATGGATACTAGGCTTAATACCTGGCTGACAAAATAATCTGTACAACAAACCCCCATGACACAAGTTTGCCTGTATAACAGACCTGCACATGTACCCCTGAACTTAAAAGTAAAAATATAAAAAAGAGTGCTTAAAAGACAGTCTCAAACAAAAGATGAATGAAAGACAACTCATATAAAGAGAAATGAAATAGATTTCACACAAAAAAAATAATTTTACTAAAAAATTTAAAAATGAAATAACAATATTATTTCCATCTACCAAACTGACAAAGATAATTATGTATTTGCCCTCTTATTTATCTGACTGATGGGCATGTAAACTTGTATAAGTGTGACAAAGAATTTTTTATAGCTATAATGAAGCCTCCTGAATCTTATGGCCCTTTCAATGCCTATTTCAACACATGGAAAATTGTTTATGAGATACTCATAAAAATTTGTATAATGTAATTATATTATGACATAGGTGAGTAGCATAGATTGTAAAACAATATGTATGGAATATAATCCTAATTGTATATATTTATACAAATATGCATTAAAAAACAACTGGAAGTTTGTACAGTCATCCCTCATTATCCATGGAGGATTGGTTCTGGGACTCCCTGTGGATACCAAAATCCATGGAGACTCAAGTCCCTTATTAAAATGTAGCACTTGCATGTAATCTACACATATCCTACTATATATTTTAAATTATCTCTAGATTACTTATAATACCTAATACAATGTCAATGGTACATAAACGGTTGTTATACTGTGTTGTTAAGGGAATAATGACAAGAAAAATTCTGTGAATGTTCAGTACAGATACAACTCTCCATTTTTTAAAAAAACATTTTTGACCCATGGTTGCTTGAATCCATAGGTGCAGAACCCACAGGTATGGAGGACCAACAGCACACAAATAAGTGGTTATCACATTCTTCATTCTGAATTTCTCAATTACATTTTTTTCACAATAAGCATGAGCTCTCTCTATATTCAGCAAAAAGAGAATAAATGCTATTGTTGTGATCATATTGTCTTCATCAATTGGCCTTTCGTGGCCTTAGATTTTTACTCCCATTGTTTCTGATGCACAGTTCTGGAGAGAAGCTCAAGAGAAGGAAGGCTCCCTCTTCCCACTCTGGGCTCCTATGACCAGGGCTGGCCCCTCACAGCTGCTGCCAAAGAGAATTTCCAGAGACCCAGTTGCCTTTTGCTTGGAGGACCCCACTCATGGTTGGGATGTTCCCTTAGTTAACTGTTCCCCTTCACTGAGGACTCATGTTTCGCATTCTTGTTTGTTTTTCTTTTTGCTTTGTTTGGAAAGATCACTGTCTGGATTATTCTGCTGGTGATCAATTTCATCACTCGATCTTCCTACTGAGTTGCCTATGCATATTGGGTTAAACCAGAGAAAAGTGTTTTCTATGAAAGTTTAAAAAAAGGTAAGTAATAGCACTTTGATCTAATTTAACCTATTTCTATGATACCTAAGTTATCCCATCAAGTGGAAAAAATTTCATTTTTCTGATTGATTAGAAATTACGGTTAACTGGGTGCCCCACATGGATAGTGGTGCCAGACAGAGCTACAAGGGCCCTGAGCAATACTTTCACATTAGTGGAAATTGGTTTATTTTTTACTTCAGTATTTTTTGAATATGGTTTTCTCACTAATCTAAGCCATCAATTTGGAGGATCAGGTTAGAGTATTGACATTGAAATAAGCTTCATACATATAAAAAAAGAACGATTTCCTCCTGGATTCAACTTAAAGGAATAAGCATGAAAAGAAAAAATAGATAACTCTCACAAAATTTAATACATTGATTGGATTTGCGAGATATTTTTAAATAAAATTTAATTCAAAATGTTGAAAGCTACAGATGACTGGAAATAACGTAAAAATAGAAAGTCCAATTTTAAAATACGTATTTCATGTTGGAGTAGAAGAAACATGCACCTCAGATTATCCCTAAAGTTCTCAAAGTAGAAGAATAAAATAAAATTTAATCTAGAAATAAAAGTAGAAACCTTTCAGCAGCTCTTGGGCAATAATTAGTAAATGGGTCAAGTAATTACTATTTAATCTAATTGTCATTTTCTTTATAATAGTTTATTGCCTTTAACCTTGGTTTAAGAAATGAGATTCTGTTGGTATGAAAGTGATATGAGTATTCCTCAGGCAGGTAGTTGGATGCACATATCTGAAATTCAAGAGAGGGATATGGGAGTTCTCCATCCACAGATGATGAGTCTGGATGAGAACTTAGAGTGAGAAGAACCAAGTGAAAGAATTGAGTTCCTGAGCTCAGAATTCAGGGAAAAAGGAGTAACCAGCAAGGAATCCACGAGTGCCCAATGAGACAGGAGGAAAACTAAGAGCGCTCAGTGCAGGGAAGCCAGGAGCAGGAATATGTCCAGGAAGAGGCAGAAATCAACCCCATTAATGCTGATGAAAAGGCAGCTACAGAGAGAATTGCCCATTGGATCTAACTATGCTAAGGTCACTGGGGCCCTTAACAAGGGCAGCTTTTGTGGAGTTGTGAGTCTGAGACAAGGTAAGAGAGTCATGAGTCTGAGAGATTGAATCCTAACATTTCAGATCAAACCAAGAGCAGAATGAGGACCACTTATCTAAATATTTAAAATGTAAGTGAAACTAACAAGTTGTTTCAGAAAAGATGCTCTATCTTCATACCTTGGGAAAAGATACTTTTGATGTAAGATGTTTCCATAGGAAGAAAGTGGGGGAAAAGTATCTGGGATCTCTATGAAGATTTTCTTACAACTGCATGTGAATCTACAGTTGTCTCAAAATGTATCTCAAAAGTTATCATTATCTCAAAAGTTAAAAACTGCTAGCTTTATTAATAACCTGGAAGGACAGGCTTGAGTTTAGATATTAGAATTCCTCAGAATTCTGCTTCAGAACCTGGAGAAAGGACTACCTGTAGAATTTTCAGGGCCCAGTGAAATGAAAATGTAGGGCCCCTGGTTCAAAAATGATTAAGCATTTCAAGATGTTAATAGCAAGACATTAAACCAAACGTGGAGACCATGTGAACACAGGACCCCGTCTGACTGCACAGGATGCATGATCTCCTTCTAGCAGTTGTTTGGACTTGTGTGGTTTGAACTTCTCCCTGGCACCATCATCTTGCCCGCCTGTGAGGCAGAAAGGGAGGAAGGTGTAACTTGAAAGCTGTCAGAAGTCAAACATCAAAAATAGAGATAGATTCTTGATGACACACTTGCATCCTTCAAGTCTTTGTTCATAAACCGCTGTCTCTGTGACACCTACTTGATTAGCTGATTTAAGATTTCACCCCCTCTCCTCACATGCCCATTACTGATCCGTATTTTTTTTTTCCAGAGCATGTATCACCTTCTAACACAACGCATACTTTATTTTATTGTGATTATTGTTGATCTCTCACTACTAAGTTAACACCATAAGGACAGGGATTTTGTCTTTTTTGTACTGAAAACCATGCCAAGCCCATATTTAGCACCCAATAATATATCAAATAAATGTATGGTTGGAGAAACTTAGGGTCTAATAAATCAGCCTTAATGTGAGGGCTCCCTGGAAAAAATTTCCCAGCTACAGAATATCTGTCTCCTCTTGAATGCGAGTCCCAAATGACACAGTGGCACACTCTTGTTTCCTCTTTAAAATGAAACATTGCAAAGGCTTCACATCATGGAACCCTAGGGTTGAGTTCGCCTTTTATTGCTTTTGGACCTAAGACCACAGACCAAAGCAAGAATACTGGAGATGTCACCTTTAAAATATAAAACTGAAAACAGCAAAAGTTAGAGAGTGACTGAGTAGAAGAATAGGCAACATTTTAAAATTGATTTTACAAAGGAAGTCATCAGACAGCACTGTGTCATTTTAACTCAAGATTCTCAAGTGGCTCTCATGCTGATTGTTAAAGCAAGAGAATGATTGGCCCTAAGATGATGTACTCCTCCCAAGAATCTGAAATTCATAGATCATCTGGAAGGACCAGAGTGCTTGTGGAGTGATGGGGGATGGGGTAGATTATTATGGGGAAGAAGAGGCCTCCTCAAAGGAAAAATGCAAAAAGGAGACTGTAAGAGAGAGGCATCAGAAGCAGATTTTATCACTTCCCCAGGGCTCCTGAGTGCCAGAGAGGATTGTCTGAGTCTAATTAAGAAGTATGGACTTGGATCTCATTTCAGGTTATGGATAAAATCAGTCTTATATCAAGTCATCTTGCTTCTGGTGCCTGTGTTTATTAAGCTCAGGAACAGAGGAAAAGCCAAAAGGCTCCTTCCAGGAGACCTGCATTTTGTGTTATCTGTGCTGTTTATGATCAGCCTGACGAAGCTCTACCTACACGTCCACAGCACTTAACCGTGTTTCTTTGATTATTTGGGTTCCAAACCAAGATTGTGTCTCACTTTTGGGCCTTCTCATGGCTGTCTGCTGGAGTCAGATAATAAAGTAAAAAGAAGTTGGACAAAAGAAAAGAAAAAAATAAAGTTTACCTGTTTTAGTCCTACACTTTCCAGTACTCCATGGAAAATTCCATCTCTTCATTTGATGGTCTTGATTCTAGAATTCAAATGTTGCCCGATCACTTTTCCCCAGCTTGCCACCCACTCTGGGTGTGGGATGTGGCTGAATCTCAATGATTACACAAAATGGAAATGGAGGCACACCAGAGATTTATTGTTTCAACCTTGGAGACTGAAATATATTAAAATAAGTGGCAAAAATCATGAATCATTGCTTGAAAATGCTCGTGAGTTTTCACCTTGGGAATTCAAGGTTACATAACTAGATAATTATGCTTTGCATAATATGTCAATCTTTGGGCTTCCATATCAGTCACAATATTAGCAAGAGAAGAAAATCTTCAGCAGTCTATACCCAGCTGCTACCGTGGAAACATCCCAAAGTCTAATTAAGAGTTTGAAAAAATAGTTTTAATACTCCCTGAAGAACTCATCTACATTCCAACAACATTGGGAAGAGCGATAATAGAATTCTACCATGTAGTTAATATTAGTAAGTCCAGGAAAGTATTAAAGAACAAACATTTTGACCACAGCATAGGGAGACCTGGCAGTTTTTGCCCAGAAGGACTGATGTGACAGCCATGTGCAGCTCCTCCCATTCTTCACCTGTACAAATGGAAGAGTTTATTGTGTCACTGTTCTTCAAAGATAACTTTCATTATTGTTGTTTGCTTTTGTTGTTATTGTTCATAAGTCTTCAGATCAAGGAGTGTCTGATGGAGAGACTACAGAAAACACTGACCTTTGATTGACAGTGATTAGGCGGTGTTTTCCTCCACTAGAGCATGAGATACGTCACACAGAGGGTGAGAAATGAAGACGTATGGCCAAGAGGGTGCATTGGGATAACTTGTTTTGTCGACTCTTGGCTCTCTCTTCCTGGAAGAAGATTCTCCCTCCCCTTCTTCATGTGGTCAGACTGGACAAGGAGACTTGCTTTGGCTAGCAGTGTGAGCTGACAGGGTGTATACGCTGCATCTGAGCAGATGCTTTAAGAACTTTGGTGTGGGCTGGGCACAGTGGCTAACGCCTGTAATTCTAACATTTGGGAAGGCTGAGGTGGGCAGATCACGAGGTCAGGAAATCAGGACCATCCTGGCTAACATGGTGAAACCCCAGCTCTACTAAAAATACAAAAATTAGCCAGGCGTGGCTGCATGGCTGTAATTCCAGCCACTCCAGAGGCTGAGGCAGGAGAACTGCTTGAACGCTGGAGGCAGAGGCTCCAGTGAGCCGAGATTGTGCCCCTGCACTCTAGCCCGGGTAACAGAGCAGTACTCCTTCTCAAAAAAAATAAAAAAAAAAAATACACACACACACACACACACACACACACACACATATATATAAACAGAACTTTGGTGTGTTTGTCTCACTTCTGAGGCTCCTTTCCTTTGGCCATGACCAGGACATGTCTCAAGTAGGGGCTGCTCCTTCAGCTTTTATCCTGGAATAAAGTTACATGAAGCCAACCCATAGGGAATGTAAAATATGAATGTGAAATACACCAGAGATTTGAGGGTTGTTTGGAACTGTAGCAAAATAAATATAGTGAAAACTGATAGATTCTGGAATTACCTATGTAGTTGAGTACCCATACAACAAGAGTAAAGCAATGCTGTGCCTACAAAGCATCAGGTCAACATGGCCAAAGGTTTTTTTGTCAAAATTTAAAAAATCTGGAAGGCCAGGTGATGTGGCTCATGCCTGTAATCCCAGCGCTTTGGGAGGCCAAGGTGGGAGGATCACTTGAGGCCAAGAGTTTGAGACTAGCTTGGGTAACATGAGACTCCATTTCTAGAAAAATTAAAAATCAGTTGCTCATGGTTGTGCACACCTGTAGTCCTAGCTACTGGAGAGGCTGAGGCCAGAGGATCACTTGAGGCCAGGAATTTGAGGTTACAGTGAGCTATGATTGCACCACTGCACTCCAGCCACGGCAACCTAGTGAGACCCTGTCTCAAAAAAAAAAAGAAAAAGAAGTTGGAGAAACAAAGGGTTGGCAGCATATAAACAAAACACCTAGGCTAGCTTGGGTAGTCTACACTGAAACTTAGACTGAAATGATGATGTGGCTTGCCCTACTGTCTGACTGTAATCACCATGCCAAAAGAATTCGTAGTGCTTTTGAATTTAGGACAATCCTGGCAAGTAGAACTTACCTGCACTCTACATAACTATACTGTGTGCTGGATATGATTTTCTCAGGGAGTAATCAAAACAGATTTCTGTACAGATGAAGCAAAGTTCAGAGGTTTTGTTACCTGAATATCTGTACATTTAGAATGGAATGTCTAACCATAACTGATTCAAAGGTTATTTGATTTCTCTCCTGCTTTATGTAAGTTAGTTTTAGACGGGGGTTGACAGATTGCTATTCTCTGTTTCATTCCTCTTGTTATCTCCAAACAAAATTATTAAGGCCTCAACGTTCCTTTTTAAAAAATCAACATTAAAGCTCATACATTCAAAGTCATTTGTATAAATTACATGGGAAGCTGTTGCCCTCCCGCGATCGGTGGGCTCTGAACAGAAGTCTGACACAGCTTGTCAGTGTTCTTGTTGGGGCATCAATAACCTTGGCCTTTGGGAAGGAGGGTTGGATGAAGACGGATGGGTGGTGGACTCCGCCAGTCAGGTCTCTCCACTGCCAATCATGGACACCAACGCACTCACTAGAGGCAGAGCTGCTTAAATGCAGTTACCAGATGCTGCCGCCAGAACAACTGTTCCTCATCTCACTCGGAACCATTGCTCTGGCTTTGCTGCTACCTATTAATCATTTTAATAATGTGACATGCTGCTTTTTCTTTGTTTGGTGTATGCTGGAGTGATGATATTTTCCAAAGAATGATTCACAATGTGTTAGAATTCATAGTTTACATGTGCCTGTCAACCATTTGTAATGCAGGTGTTTAGAAAGTTAGCATATTTGAGTAGAGCGCTGAGAGTGAAGGAGGCATGTTTGAATTTACCTAAAGTCAATAGGAAAAATTTAGGCACACACACGCCTTAGCTTTCCTTAAATAATTTGTATTCCCTGAAATAAAATATAAACCTACCATACATTAATTTATTTAAGTGGTTTCTGCTCTCTATATATTTTCAACTTACACTTCTGCTTTATTACAACAATGCTAGCTGCTGTAACAAACAAGTCCAACACTTTGGTTGTTGAATATAATGCAATGTTTTGTTGTTGTTGTTCATGGTTCATGTAACAGTCCAGTGAGAAATTCCTGGAAAGTCGTCAGTTTTCCTTTAACCCGTGACTCAGTGATCCTAAAGCCTTCCATCTTGTGGCTCCACTATGCCCTGGGTGCTAGAGTAGACCCTCAAAGTCTTCTTCCTCTAACCAGCAGAAGGACAAAAAGACAGTAAAAAGAAAAAAGCATATCTGCTTCTTAAATGCTCCAGCTCAGAAGTGACACACATCCCTCCCACTCCTATCACATTGAAGACAACTGGATATGGCCAGACTTAAACGTAAAGTTGAGGTGGAAAATGTTGTCCTAAGTTGGGCAACCATCTACCAAAACCATCTCTGTATTATGGAAGAAAGAGTACCATTTTTGTTGGCTAGTTCTCTTTCTCTGCCACAATCACCTTGTGAGGTCGTAAGTTTTTGCTCATATATTTTAAAACACAGGACTTCTTTTTATGTCATCAATGTTATGTCAATTCTATTTCAAAATTCAAGGGGTAACTTTTACATATATCACTGGATGATTAACCTTCTGGCTCCATCTTTCTATACAAACAATTTGTATTCTAGTTCTCAAAGCATTGTTGTGTAATGCTTGCTAACTAATATTCACTTAAACTGGGTTCACATGGGGAGTTTCATATCCATGATTTGGGGTTGAGGACAAACATAACAACATGTACATCACACACTCCTTCTCTTACATACCATAAAGCCATTAGTACTATGACCCCAGAGACTTACTCCTCAGAAAGAATCCAAATAATTTCTAATTATCCCCCATTATTCATTTACTCATTCAGAAATACTCATTATTTTCGTGCTAGATGCCAGGCATGAAGTCTCATTTTACATTCTTCAACCAGTGTAAAATATTTCATGTAATTACCTATAATTTTTAATGTAAATTCATTAAGAACTTTCCAAAGGGAAATGCATTGTATTAACTGATTCTGCACCTCCTCCCTGTAACATGTCCACCTGCTTCTTCTTTTTTTCAAAATGCTCTGGGGCTCCTTACTGCTCAGCCGGGAAGCCATTCTCCCACGGTGCTTATGTACTAAAGTATAAACACTGAGCTGCTTTTACTGGCGTGGAGCAGTGGCTCACAGTTTCGGAGACCATACTCTTCACCTCCCTTCCCCAACTCCTTCTTGTGCCTTCTCCTCACCTGGGGAATCCATCAGCCCTTTAGCTCTTTAGAGGAAACACCCACTTTGTTGAACAAAAGTCTGTCTGTCATCACTCCTTGATCATCCCATGAGGTCCCATCCCAGAGAGGCTCACTTTGAGAAATGGGGAAAGAAGTCCGTACTAATGCTTGGTAATAAAGTTAGATTGGTTTTCAATTTTGTTTTCTATTCTATTTTCAACCAAAATGAAGGAGAACTCATTGAATTGTCAGCTGATAGATCATTAAAAGCAATTTTTGATGATAAAATGTAGTATGATTTCTGGAGTATAGTTTGGAAAGTATTCAAGGAATTGAGTGGCATTGTTATAACAATCTTACTCTATTTCTATCTATTTATGTGGATGAATTTTCTAAGTAGTTGAACTTTGAAAACTGAGAAATAGGAATAGAATTGATGTTAAATCTTTTTTTCACTTTAGCAATAAGTAATATTCATATGGGGACATATGAACTAAAAGAAAAAAGCAATAAAAAGGAAAAGGAAGAAAATAGAGGAAAAACTCCCTCTTGCTAAGGATGCATTTTTCAATAAAATGTTATGTTCTTTCATATAATTATAAAAATTTGTGAGACATTTTCATTTTTGTTTCATTGTACCATGGTAATTATTGCAATGATAACTAAATCCACAGTTACTCAAAATGTAGAGCAGAGTATTTAAAATATCGCATATTTTAGAAAATTAAATATAAATACATACTCATTTATATTGTAGAGAAGTATAACGGAAATGCAGATTTAATGACTGAAACAAATTATGTAAAACTTCTCCTGTGAAAGAGTTCATTCAGGTAGTTTAAAAATAGGGAATGGTAGATATCAAATTACTTTGGAATTTAGATTTTATTGGGTATATTTACAGAAGAAAACATAACGGTTTTACTTAAAATTTCCAGTGTTTGTAAGACATGAAAATTTATATCCTTGTAATTATTTAAATTTGTGGTAAGACATTTTGGATATTAACCTAAAATGTGAGAAGGGATATATAGTTTTTCAACATCTTTTTGGGAAAAATATTTGAAGATTTCTATCATGGTATTAGTGTACATCCACATTTGCATGCACCGGATTGAACTAGAAGCAGACAGTATGCTGACATCCAGGTCTTCTCCCTGTTACCTGAACACCTTGGGGCTGGAGACATATCTAACTTCACAAAGGTAATATGACGCCTATATCATACAGTACGTAAAGCCGTGTGGTGGGTTAAAAATGACCACAAATCCTTTGCTACTTCTCCTTTTGAGAGGTGGGGTCTATTCTCCTTGACTTGAAGTCTGGGCTGGACTGTGACTTATTTTGGCCACTAGACGGTGGTGGAAGTGACATTGTAACCTTTGAGTCTGGGCCTTAAGAAAGCTGCAGCTTTACTTCAATCTTCTTGGAGTTCAACCTCTTAAAATCCAATAGCCTTGCTGAAGAAGTCCAAGTGAGTTACACAGAGAAGGCTCATGGAAAACAACTGACATTGTCAAAGGCCCAGTTCAGTCCCAGCTGATAGGCAGCACTAACTGCCAGCCATGTGAGTGAGCTGAGCTACCTCTGACATCCCCAGCTCAAAGGAACCTCCAGCTGACTGCAACCTCCAGCTGATACCAGGAGGAACAGAATAACTGCCCAGCTAAGCCCATCAACCCTTAGAATCACAAGATAATAAATGGTTGTTGTTAGTTTAAGCTGTACGATTTGGTGTAGCTCATTACATAGCAATAGATAATTGGCATTTTCTACCAGTGGCATTTTCTAGGACAGCATTATGAATTTGAATCTGAACCTTAAGGCCCAGATGAAATCTGTTCTCCAGAATGCAGTCACTAAACACCTGTAACCTTCTAGCCATCACTGCGCACTCAGAGGCACCTTTCACTGTGCTTTTTGTGTTTTTCTTGTTGCTGCATTAGCTCATAAGCTCCCCAAAGGCAGGGAAATATTCTTCTTCTCTATCTTTCTGGAAGTCCCAACCTTTAGGCTTTGCACCCAAACATACCTACAAGGTGAAAACTTGCCATCCTCAAGTGTGCTTCTGTCTCATCTTAGTGTACTATATATGTCTACAATTACCCCTCTTTTGTAGATATGGACACTGATACCCAGAGATGTCAAGCATGTTTCTCAAAGTTGCATGGCTAATAAACAGAAAGGATTGAATTTGAACATTGGTAGGTAGGCTTTGGAGCACTACAAATGCTGTCTATATTTTGAATAACCATCACTTGAGCTGCCTAATTCAGCCAGTTCTCAGGTGACAGGAGGTTATATATAAACTGGTGCCTTTTTACCTACAAAATTTGATACATTTTGCAAATTTTTATAGACCAGCAAAATACTGTATTAGTTACCCAAAGTGATACAAATATGAATGACTATTCATAGAAATCACTCAGAAGTCAAATATACAGATATAAAAATATATACTGCTCACACAATTTGCAATTGCAAAAATGTGGAACCAGCCCAAATGCCCATCAATCAACAAGTGGTTAAAGAAACTGTGTTTTATATATATATATACACACACATACACACACACACATATATCTATACACACACACACACACACACACACACGATGGAATACTACTCAGCCTTAAAAAGGAACGAATTAACAGCATTAGCAGGAACCTGGATGGGATTGGAGATTATTATTCTAAGTTAAGTAACTCAGGAATGGAAAACCAAACATCTTATGTTCTCACTTATAAGTGGAAGCTAAGCTATGAGGATACAATGGCATAAGAAGGATACAATGGACTTTGGGGACTCAGAAGAAAGGGTGGGAAGGGGGTATGAGATAAAAGACTACAAATTGAGTTCAGTGTATACTGCTCGGGTGATGGATGCACCCAAAATCTCACAAATCACCACTAAGGAACTTACTCATATAACCAAATACCACCTGTTCCCCAAAAACCCGGGGAAATAATTTTTTTTAAAAAGTAATTATTATAATAAAACAAGTCACTCACATACACACAGCATATATATATATATAGCTCAACTAATTTTGTTGAGCTATATATAAACTACTAGTTTATATATAGTTTGAACTAGTTTACTAGTTCAATCTCCCTTGCTCATCTGTCAAGAAGCTTATAATCTCCTTTATTAAGAAAAGAAAACACGTATTCATTAAAGTAGGTGCTCTTACAAAAAGCAGCACAGCCAAATGAGACCACAAAGTGAAAGAAATACAAGCTTTAATAACAATCAATTTATGTCCAAATGATGCTTACCAGATACAAGCTTTACTTAAATTCTTTTTCCCCCTTTTTACTTAACTGTTGTGGACACCTCAGACCTTCTCAACAGTCCTCTTGCTTCCAGGGCCAAGTCCTTCCAAACTCCAAGCCCTTCACAATTCTAGGGTTCCTCCCTGCCCCTCTTCATTCTTCCTGCTATTTATGTGTTTGCTTCACCAAAAGTCTTCATCTTGCACTGGTCATTGGCCCTGTATCCTCCTCTTCATTGAAATGTACTGATTTTAAAACTTACCCCCTTCGTGAGAAGTTTTCTATTTTATAGCCCTGCCTTTTCCAGGAGCCAGATGCCTTTTCTCCTGAACTTTTGTAAGTAAGTCTGCAAAAATAACCAAATCCATTTAAAGTGACACCTGAGAGGATGAATTCCTGAAAGTTGCATTTAATCAAGGGTAATCAGTTTGCCATGCCCTGAAATTATGACGTGTCACGTTAGAAAGATGTACAATTTGGCAACATTTTCAAAGTCTGTAGATTTTGAACCTACAATAAACCATTGACCTCCCTATTGTAGGAGCAAACACTTTTGAAGAGAATCTGCATTCGACTTGCTAAATCATGTAAAACAAGGTAGAAGAGAAAAAGGATTCAATTAAACATCACTTGGGGATTTCAAAGAAAAGACATTAATCTGTCTCCTCATAAAACTCTTCACCCACAATTGTGATGAATTTGAATGATTAGTAATAATCTCTCAGGCTTAAAAAAACATCTTGATCATTGAATTTGAACAATAATTCTTTACTATTTACATAGAAATTGTTAGAGGCTGAGATTTTAGGTTTATGGTTTTACAGCAATAAAATTATTTTTTTCTAATTAGCCAGGTGTGGTAGTTTAGCCCCATTTAGCCCCAGCTACTCAGGAAACTGAGGGCAGGACGATTGCTTAAGCCCAAGAGTTCAAGGTTGCAGTGAGCTATGATTACATCACCCAGCCTGGATAACAGAGTAAGACTCTGTCTCTAAAAATAATAAAATAAGGCCGGGCATGGTGACTTATGCCTGTAATCCCAGCACTTTGGGGGGCCAAGGCGGGTGGATCACTTGAGATCAAGAGAGCAAGACCATCCTGGCCAACATGGTGAAACCCTGTCTCTACTAAAAAGACAAAAATTAGCTAGGTGTGGTGGCACGTGCCTGTAGTCCCAGCTACTTGGGAGGCTGAGGCAGGAGAATCGCTTGAACCTGGGAGGCGGAGGTTGCAGTGAGCAGAGATTGCGCCACTGCACTCCAGCTTGGTGACAGAGCAAGACTCCGTCTCAAAAAATAATAATAATAAATAAATAAATAAGCAAGGTTAATATTTGTATTTATAACATAGAATTATATATAAATACCCAGTTTGCCAATTAAATAGTTAACATCCAGGGCACTGTAGAATATAAATGCACATCCAGGTTCGTACAGAGGCTATGTATTTAGGTAGTATTGCTGATAAAATATAAACAATATTGCCCTAAAAGACTGCTTCTGAAATAAGAAAAGTTTCACATTTTAAAAGAAATGTAAATATTTGTCTATTTGCTGCTGACTTTCACTGTATCACAAAACACCTGAAGGGCTGCTTGCCTTCAGATTTTATCTTAATCGTAAACAGTGTTGATGATGAAAATCACGCAGCACTTTACGGCAAATCTGAGTTTTTGTGTGTAGTGGATAAATGGCACATCTGTGCCCAGTGCTGTGAATTGCTCCTCTGAGATCATGATTTAAAGAGGGCCTGGAAAGATGAATAACTGTCCACTCCTGTACAGTCATCTCCACCGCTGCTCTGAGGTCAGGTAATAGCAGGGGCCTTACGTCTTCTCACTTGCTTAGGGACCTGAAGTCCATCCCTGCAACATAGTTTCCCTGACAAAGCTTCCCAGGAAATTAAGGTCTCTTTGTAACTTGTTATCTATCAGAAGTAACTGTCTGCATTTCCGAAAACTGATCAGCTCCTAAAGGCCAAAGAGCATAGCCACTTGCCCTTTGCACTTGGCCCCCACTGACACCATTCTGAGGCTGTAGGCTCAACTTAAGTGGACCTTGATAAGGCAAGCACGAAATGCATCAGGCTTGTGCACACAGGATGTGGCCCACTCACATTAGGTGGCCCATTCTGTGGTTGTTCTAAACTCAGGGTCAGTAATGATCATAATAAATTGCACCAAAGTGCCGGGGGATGAAGGACAAGATTGCTTCACAGGCTGGAGATTACAGCTATTGTAGCTTGATGAAGTAGCCTGTGGTCCCCACACTTCCTGGACAGCTAGCTTATTAGGAATAAGTCTTTGTCATCAAATTGCAGAGAAGACTGCAAACTCCTCTTACTGGTTTCATGAGTAACTGTCCCCAAGGGAGGCTGGCATGACTGTCTGGTAAACTCCAGGCTGGGAACTGTTTGTCAATATGGTTGCAGAGGATTTCAGTGTGAATAAGACCAGGTGCCTTTAAAACTAGATTTTAATAGAATGATACAACCAATAATATTACCATTTTACATGTTGTATCAGTTAGGCAGCTGCATGGAAGAGAATGCCCAAACTAGCAGTGCTTTATCCAAAATAGAAATGTATTTGTTGCACCTGTAAAAGCAGTCCCAAGGCAGGCATCGAGGGTGTGTGGGGGCCTGCTTTCCTACGTCTGCAGGACACAGGATTTGTCCAGCTCACATTGCTTCTGTTCCCAGAATGTGTCTCATGACCTCAGTGTCCTGGCAGGATACCAGAGCTCCAGCCATCACAGCCATGGTCCAGGGAGGAAGAAGGTGGTCCTCTTCCATTCAGAGACACTTTCTGGGAATTGCACAAAGCACTTCTACTTATATTTCATGGGCCGAAACACATGGTCACATCTAGGTTCAAGAGACATGTGCAAGCAGTCATTTGACTTGATCTCAAAGAGACTAGAAAAAAAGAACTGGGGTCTTATTACTAAGAAAAAGTGGAAAGTGTATACTGGGAGGCGGGGGCAAGTAGGAGCTTCTGCTACATACAATTATAACCTCTTACCATGTAAAGGACTTTCCATGAAGGGCTACTTTTTTAAAACAAAATCTTCTCTTTTAAAGCTGTCATATTATTTAAACCTAGAAACAAAATAAATGAAGAATGCTTGCCTGCTCATGATGATGACGTAGAGAATTATATTCTGGCTAGAAATTACTTGAAATCCAGTAAACTGTACTGACCATATATTGACTCATCAAGTTCCTAAAGAACTTTGATATGGTAAAGTGATCACAGAATTAAAATATAATTCTCACTAAGCTAGATCGAGATGTTTTTTATTATTGAAATTTACTTTGGTAAAAATAAAATAAAATAACAGCAAAAAGTCTATAAGAGAAGATTGTATTCATCAGTCCTGAAGTTCTAAAACTAAAATCACTAAAGCTTTTTAAAGCGTTAGGATTCTAGTCATAGAATTAAACTATTTATTATTTTGAAAAAGGGGTTACAATGACCTCTCCAGTGTCCTCCCCTCAAGACACACACACACACACACGTTAAAATTTATATTTTGAATTCTAAATCTGGTTGCTATGACAACTACAAAAACGACACTCACTTTCATTGGGGCCTGCTGGTTCCATTTGTTTTTAAAGAAAAGGGTGTATTTTGGTCCCTGTGAGACAGGAATGATGGATAGAGTCTGAGACTAGAGGTCAGAAGACTGGTTTCTATTCTCAGCTTCCAGCATTGATTTGTGTGGCTGCAGCCTAGTTACTTAAAGTCTTTGGTTTTATATCCGCTATGTACAAAACTTACTTTCCTTTGATATGTTCCCTTCATAAGTGGTAGGTGTTAACTGGGGAATTCACCATGAAAACCGTTGAGATTCTCCCATTCTGGTACTGCCCAACCTGATTTCCCTGCGCAGGTAATTCTTCTGCATTACACAATCAAGTGTACTCCGTGTAGCCAATACCATTGGAATGCTGTGTTCTTGGCATGCCTTTGTGTCCAGACGCCTGGGGAACTGCAGATTCAGCAGCTTCAAAACTTCAAGAAATTGTTTGGATTCAGATGTACTTCAATGATAAGAAACCCATTTATAATCCATTTGCAGGCAGGGCCTGGGGAAGCAGGTTTCTCTAAACACTTTGCATAAAATTAGATAAGATGAAGAGAGTTTAGACAAAGCTCAGGCTGGTTCCATTTCAAATCTCAGATCCCGTGGACCTGTGAATGAACACCTGGGACGATGTGTTTCTGGCATAGACCAGGCAATTTTACCTGCCACACGACTGTGCCTAATGAATGTTTTCTTCTCACGTTGAATGGATCTTCTGCCACATCTAAACACACGGTGTGATTGTCAATTGTTCTGTTACCATAAAGTTCTGAGACAAAACTTCCCATGTCAAAATAAATCAGTCTGCTAAGAATTTTTTGGTTCATCTGGAAACCTTAGGACTGCCTATATTTCCAGGACTACTTAAAAATATTTTAAAAGGTCTGTCAAAAAATGGGAATATATGAAGAATCAGCATGATAACTAGTTTGAACAGGTTGCTTATGAAGCAAACCACAGAATGCATCAGAGTTAATCAAAATGTAAGTCCTCAGAACTCTTTATGATATTTGAGACTAAGATTGGCTTAACTTTAAATCACAGACTTTCGAGTCAGGCAGTCCTAGGTACACATCTTCTATTTGCCTTTTACTAGTTGTGAGATTTTTGGCAAATGACTTAACCTCTCTGAACCTCAGTTTTCTCATCTGTGAAATGGAAATGTCTGCTTCCCAGGGTTATGGGGGTTAAAGAATGAAACCGTGAAGAATGCAACTAGCCTTCAACCTCAGTCACTCCCAAGGTTCTTTCCTTTCTGTTTAGAAGTCACCTCTGTGGAAAAAGAAGGCAGATCCTACACAGGTGATGGGATTTTATGCTCAACCTGGACAGCTTTCAATCCCTCCTCCTTATTTGTGTGCAAGTAATCAAATAAAAAGAGCTTGAGTTCCAGCATCAACACAAAACCTCACAAAGCCCAGACTGAGCCATTTTGTTTCATTCTTTGTGTTCGTTCTTTCTGCTCATTAAAGGGAACATCTGGCCGGGCGCGGTGGCTCAAGCCTGTAATCCCAGCACTTTGGGAGGCCGAGACGGGTGGATCAGGAGGTCAGAAGATCGAGACCTTCCTGGGAAACACGGTGAAACCCTGTCTCTACTAAAAAAATACAAAAAACTAGCCAGGCGAGGTGCAGGCGCCTGTAGTCCCAGCTACTCCGGAGGCTGAGGCAGGAGAATGGCGGGAACCCGGGAGGCGGAGCTTGCAGTGAGCTGAGATCCGGCCACTGCACTCCAGCCTGGGCGGCAGAGCGAGAATCATCTAGCAGATACTTAAAGACAATGTAAGGCAACCATGGCTAGTGTGGGGACACAGGACTCTAAAGGTGGAGGAAAGATTCCAGGGGTGCTGTTAGCCTAGTTCTGCCCCTTCAGTAAAACAGTGTCAACAACCCTTGCATTCCTGCAGCTTCAGGACAGCATCCCATGCTCAAAAGGTTCCCTGGACTTCCTGTCCTCCCAAGCAAGTTGCAGCTTTTGTCTTTGTTCATCAACATTAGCGAGTGTAAAGTCTAAGGAAGGTAGCATGTTAGCTGCCTTTGCTTTCTTTCTCCATCCCTTGGTATCCTGAGGAGCATAAGGATTTAAGAGTTGCTGGGCGCGGTGGCTCATGCCTGTAATCTCAGCACTTTGGGAGGCTGAGGCAGGTGGATCACCTGAGGTCAGGGGTTTGAGACCAGCCAGGCCAACATGGCAAAACCCCGTCTCTACTAAAAATACAAAAATTAGTTGGGTGTGGTGGCGAGCGGCCATAATTCCAGCTACTCAGGAGGCTGAGGCAGGAGAATCACTTGAACCCGGGAGGCAGAGGTTGCAGTGAGCCGAGATCGTGCCACGGAACTCCAGCCTAGCGACAGAGCAAGACTCCATCTCCAAGGGGGAAAAAAAAAGTCAACAAACACAGTTCTGGGAGCTCCATGACACTGATTTTAAGTAGAGAAGCCCATTGTAGCCTACTCCGAGCATAGCGTTTTATTTCCAAATATTGTTCTTCCAGATCTAGAAGCCACACTTTCTATATTTTAAGCTACCCGTCACACTCCTCTTCTACAACAAACATTAATTTTGCTGAGGAAAATATACAAATGCATGGCAATGACATAATAAAGCCATTTCTGGGGGAAGAGAACACAACGCATCTGCTGATCTCCTGCCACCTCACCCTTCTCCTGCTCAGTGCAGCTCAAAGCAATGCACACATGTCAAAGACCACAGAGAAAGCTGCGGACTTCTTTTCCCAACATTTCTTTCAGAACCCTGGCAAAGATCTCACATGTCAGTGTGTAGAGGTATGACACATAAAGATTTGTGAGTGCATGTGTGAGAGAGAAAGAATATATACGCTCAATGAAGATGCCGTTGTACACATGGCCTTGGAGCCTGTTTGAGGGCAACACACCCTCAGCCCTCCAGGTCAGCCTCTGGTCCTCCCATATGAATGCTATCCCTTGATTCCTACCAGGGTCATCCGACACTGGCCTCAAGCCAACTCCTCCTAGGAGTCTTTTTGACTCTCGTGGTCATCAAACAGCTGTTCTTTGAACACGTTCTAAAGTTCCTCTGCAGACTGGCCACCCACACCTCTCTCTTCACCTCTACATGAGGAATAGCAGTTTAATCATGCGTAAGTTAATATTTTTCTGAATCTGTGCTCCTTAGACTCCAGGATGCTTTGCAGTGTGTATCAATGCAAAGGGCATCATCACCATCACTCTTTCTTGGCTGGAGGGGGATTAGGGGGTGGGGTAAAAGATGTAGGGCTCCTGTAGCCAGGGAGAAGCCCGATGAATTGTCATTCCTCCTGATAAAGGCACGTAGATCAAAGCTATGATGGCAATAGGAGGGAATAAGACACCTAAGCTCATAAAGAGAAAGCAGTCCCACCTATCCTGTAATTAAAGAATAGGAAATTAATACAACAGGATGTGCATCTCTCACACTTACTACCTGGGTGGCTTGAATGAGCCTGGTAACCCTCCAGAGCCTAGTTTGTCAACATGGGAAATAAAGAACATAAAACCAGGCATACAGACCTGTCCAGAGCATTGTTCATGTAAAACCTGGCATATCATGGAGGAAATGGTGTTGTAATGTCCCTGGTCATGGGGTGCATCATCTGCTACAATTCTTTTTTTTTTTTTTTTTTTTTGAGACAGGGTCTCACTCTGTCACCCAGGCTGGAGTGCAGTGGCAGGACAGGATCATGGCTCACTGCAACCTCCACTTCCTAGGCTCAAGCTATCTTCCTTCCTCAGCCTCCTGAGTATCTAGGATTACAGGTGGCGCGCCAGCACTTGGCTTTTTGAGATGGAGTCAGCCTGTCACCCAGGCTGGAGTGCAGTGGCACGATCTCAGCTCACTATAGCCTCTGCCTCCTGGGTTCAAGCAATTCTGCCTCAGCCTCCCAAGTAGCTGGGACTACAGGCACGTGCTGCCATGCCCTACTAATTTTTGTATTTTTAGTAGAGACGGGGTTTCACTCATGCTGGGCTAGGATGGTCTTGATCTCCTGAACTCGATCCTCACTTCACCAGCCTCCCCCCAAATGCTGGGATTATAGGTGTGAGCCACCACACCTGGCCTGTATTTTTTTGTAGAGATAGGGTTTGGCAATGTTGCTGAGGCTGATCTCAAACTCCAGAGCTCTAGTGATCCGCCCACCTCTGCCTCCCAAAGTGTCAGGATTACAGGTGTAAGCCACCACACCTAGCTTTGCAATTTTTAAAAAATTAATAAAACTGAAAGTTGGCCAAATTGAGGGCAAACAAGTAAAATAATAATGATGTGCACTGTTATAGAATATGTAATCCTTTAAGGGCATTGGGTCATACATGCTCCGAATTCCCTAAATATGATCCATATAATTTGTTACATTAATTATATTGATTATATTCTGATGAATTTGTGATAAGAAAACAATTTTAAAATGCCCTATGTGTCATGATTATAAAATTATAAAAATTAAGACAGTGCCTGGTTGTATGACTAAGATCAAAGTGTAAGAATGGGAAGTCTAGTTACAAAGCACACATATATGCAGTTACCTGAAAAAGTAGCAGTGCCACACACAAGAAGAAATGGTCTTTTTGGTTGATGCTAAGCCAAGTGATAGGCCAACTGGATATCCATTAGAAAAGATGCTTCTGACCCCAATTTCACACTAAACACAAAAATCGATGACAGATGGAGTGCAGATCTAAATGCAAATGGCCGAACAATAAATCTTTTAGAAGAAAATATAGGAGAACATATTCATGACCATGGAGTAGGCACAGATTTCTTAAACAAGATCTATAAGATGTTAATTATAAAGGAAAAATTGATAAATTAGAACCACATTAAAATCAGGAACTTCTGTATATCAAGACACCATGTGAATTGAGAAGAAAACTCAATGAATGAGAGAAATTTTTGAAAAATATGTATCTGAAAAAACCCTTTTATCCAGAATATATAAAGAACTACAAATCATCAAGAAAAAGGGAAGACTACCCACTGTGCATTAGCAAAGGACTGGAGCAGGCACTTCATGAAAAAGGACACTCCAAAGAACAAATAGACATATGAAAATATGCCCAACAAGGCTGGGGAGAAATAGGAACACTTTCACGCTGTTGGTGGAAGTGTAAATTAGTTCAGCCATTGCGGAAGACAGCGTGACGATTCCTGAAGGATCTAGAATCAGAAATACCATTTGACCTGGCAATCCCATTACTGAGTATATACCCACAGGATCATAAATCATTCTACGATAAAGACACAAGCACATGTATGTTTACTGGAACACTATTTACAATAGCAAGGACTTGGAACCAACCCAAATGCCCATCAATGATAGACTGGATAAAGAAAATGTGGCACATATACACATGGAATACTATGCAACCATAAAAAAGAATGAGTTCATGTTCTTTGCTGGGACATGGATGAAGCTGGAAGCCATTGTTCTCAGCAATCTAACACAGGAACAGAAAACCAAACACTGCATGTTCTCACTCGTAAGTGGGATTTGAACAATGAGAACACATGGACACAGGGAGGGGAACATCACACACTGGGGCTTGTCAGCGGGTGGGAGGCAAGGGGAGGGAGAGCATTGGGACAAATACCTAATGCATGCAGGGCTTAAAACCTAGATGTTGGGTTGACAGGTGCAGCAAACCACCATGGCACATGTATACTTATGTAACAAACCTGCACGTTCTGCATGTGTATCCCAGAACTTAAAGTGAAATATATATATATATATATATATATATATATATATATATATATATGCCCACGAGGCAACAGACAAATGTGCTTAAGACCACAGGAAGATATCACCACACAGTCATTAGAATGGCTGAAGTGCCAACGATGAAAAGTATGGACGTGGAACCAATGAAAACTTCTTACACTGCTGAACACGCTATATGCCTGTGGCCCAGGGTTTAGAGCCAATAGAATCAGACAAGTGTGTTCATAAAAGACGTGTAAAAATGTTCATAGTGGCACTATTTGTATAGACCCAAACTGGAAACTACTTAAATGCCCATCCACAGTAGAATGGATTAAAAAATTGTAGTGTATATTCACACATCGAATGCTATGTAGCTGTGATAATGAATGAGCTACAATGACACGCAACAACACAGACGAATGCCACACACAACAGTGAGGAAAGGCAACCAGACATAGCAGGCAAAGGTCATCTGCTTTAGAAGTCAGTAGTTACTCTCAAGCAGGGGAAAGGAGATGTCAGGGGATCCTCTGATTATGTGTTTGGTAATGCTGTGTTTCTTCTGGTTGCAAGGTGTGTTCAGTTTGTGAAAACTCCTTGAGCCATATCCTTATGATTTGTAGCATTTGTGAATCTTTATGGTTTTTGTGTCCTTTTCTGGGTGTACGTTATGCCTCAATAAAAAATTACCCCCCAAATTACAATACATATGGAGACACACACACACACACACACACACATATATATATATATACACACACACAAACACATCCAAGCTCGCTAACACCAGATTGGAGAAGCAGTCTCAATGTCTCAGTCCTTCCCTGTAACTCCTGCAGTCCTTCTAGCTGCTAACCCACAGAATACTTCATTTTCGACGCATTCTGCCCCAATGGATCTTGCATCTGAATTTCCTTATTGTCTTATCAAATGAAAGATATATCAAACCTTTTAATTAGAGTTTGTTTCCCATCAAATCCACTGCTCCATTCCAGGTCTGGGCTTAAGACGCTGATTGGCGGGATTGCCAGCTGAGCAGATCTCAGACACTCCTGCTCCTCTTCTGGTTGAATCAGTAGGTCATGAATACTTATTGACACCAACTGAGCTCAAAATCATTGCCGTCATTACCAGTCCACGGAATCCAAAGAGACAGAGTCATCCACATTTCCTGCAGCGATTGGTGAGGCATTAGAAAGGTTAGATTTCCACAGGGTGAGGCTGTGGAAATGACTTGAAAAATCTCAGTGGCTAACTGATAAAAAGGTATGCCTTCCTTGCACCACAGGCTCTGCTCATCTTTACTATCCAAGAACTCAGGTGGCCCAGGTTTCCCTGTTTCCATCATCAAGATGGGAAAGCAGCAGGTGCTGGTTCTTAAAGCTTCTATCCAGAACACTTATATCTCATTGGCAAAGACAAGCTCGAGATTCTCCTCAAGGATGTGCCATCCTCCACGGGAGGGGCACTGCATACTGTGGATTCCGGTGCCTCCCACCGCAGGGGCAGCTAGGGGGTATCAGCAACACATGATGCTGACAAAAATCACATTTTCTTCCCAGGTGTGGTTTGGAGGAGCACTTTGGGTAATGAGGGAAAGGAGGCACAGCCAGCCAGTCAGCAGGATCAACCCTGGTCTTCAGTGGGTGATATTCCATCCAGTCAATTTTATATATACACACATATATACATACATACATATATAAACTCTTATTAAGGAACAAAAGTTGGGCTGGGCATGGCTCATGCCTGTAATCCCAACACTTTGAGAAGTTGAGGTAGGAGGATCACTTGAGCCCAGGACTTTGAGACCAGTCTGGGCAACAAAGAGAGACCCTATCTCTAAAAAAAATTAAAAATGATAAAAACAGCCGGCCATGGTGGCACACACCTGTAGTCCTAGCTACTCAGAGGCTGAGGTGGGTGGATAGCTTGGACCTGAGAGTTGGAGGCTGCAGTGAGCCATGATTATACTTACTGCACTCCAGCCTGGGTAAAAAAGCAAAACCCTGTCTCAAAAACATATTCAAAAAAAAAGGAAAGTTATGTAATGATATTTGCTATCACTGCTAAAACCTGGTAAGACTTTCTTCAGGATCATCTTGACAGGCGTAGGGACTACTGCAATGGGATTTTGCAGTCTGGGAGAGAGATTGGGCTCAACTCTGAATACAACCTGGACAAGTGGGAATTTCTAGCCCAGGAGCATGGTGGGGGTCAGTTGATGGAAAATTACCAGGAAGAAACATCAAGGGTAAGGGGAATTCTGGCTAAGCCAACCTAATGGGATTCTTACTGAAGACAGGCCAAGGTGATCAGACTGTATCTGTGGAATGGTGGAGGTGGAAGATCTTGATCAGACATAGACGAGATATTGAGGATGAGGAGTTCCTGCTAAACTGACTTGGCTGGGATCTTGCTAAACTGAACTTTACAAGGAAGTGCACAGATGGGCCCAGGAGAAGGTTCAGGAGCCTGACTAAAGTTTAATCAAAAAAGAATCTTTGCCATTCTGCAAGCTCAGAGGGGCTCCTGGGTGATCAATAATAATTTAGCTCCATTTTCTTTTGTTTGTCCAATGTTGTACTTTAAAGAACACCTAAAGAAAAAATAAAATACAATCAAAATTTGGAGAAATAATTTCTCCATAAAGATGTGAGGGGCTCTGTATTTATTTAACTTAAAGATAAGAAATAGAGTCAACAGCCATTAAGTAAGTGACTTGATAATACATAAACACATTTCCTCATTCCTCTTAGAGATGACACAAGAAGAAATTATTTATTTAATAGCAGAGCCATCTTAGGCTAAACACTAGGAAGAGCTGACTTTGCATTTTGTTCTCTAGGGAGATTGTGAGGTGTTAATAAGCCCCTGAACGTAGTATCATTGAATTAATTTGGGGATTCCCCCCACCCCCCCATCACATTTAGAAACATTTATTGAGGCTTTACTCATTATATAGTAAAGTTAACCTCCTCTTTATAAGAGAAGTGTACTGAACATATGCAAAGTATTTGCAGTTCTATAAAGTTTAAAAGGAAACAAAATAAAAACGAAGTTTATACCGCAGGTGACGGGGGCTCAATATAAGTTGTTAATTTTATTGGGTGAATTATTTTACCATAAAAGTAAGTTTCAGCATTTTCTAGAAACCCTCATTTTGTCTGAGGATCTGACAGAGCTGCTCTCAATACTTACGCGGCTCAGCTGGCAAAGGGAGGACAAAATGATTGTAAATAGCTTTGCTTTTCCTCACTCAAAGCCTTTTTAGGCTTTGAAGCCTCTAATGAAGGGAGAAGACACTGGCTCCACACTCCAGGTACAGAGCTGTTTGTGATAAGATGAAAAGGATGTTTTTCTTACCAGATATCATTCTCTTCAAAAGTCGTGTTTCCTACACAAAGCGATTGCATGCCAAATGTGCCATTTATCTCTTCAGAGCACAGTGACTGGCTTCTTAGCTCCTGATATAATGGTTAGCTCTGGATTTTTTTCGGTATTTTCTGTATCTCTGTTTTCCTCTCAACTGTAATATTCCTGCATCAGAAGACGAACTCAGAAGTTGTGGTTCTGCTAATGAAATTAGTTTCCACTGTGAATTTTATTTTCTTATCAAATCGTAGTAAAATAACTATTCACAACAGTGTTTTACCACATTGTTCTCAAATTTGGTGAAATTTCATTTCGTTCTTCCCGTTGATTTAAAACATAAGGTATATTGGATGCCTAATTATTGTTGCAATTATGTTCTGAAATACATAATATAATATTGACCAACCGTATTCTCTATGGTGGTAAAACACAGAGAATGCACACTGACCATTTTAATCCTTCCAAGGTGTACTATCAAGCTGTGGTTATCTTTGACAGATGACACCATCCTACGGCAGGAGACCATCTCCCCGGTTCACACCAGGACTCCAGAAGGGATACCCCAGGGTATCCTACTGTGGAGAACATAACTGGATGCTAAAGAAGAGGTCTGCATTAACTGACTGCCCAGCAGCTTCTTCCCCAGCTGAGCTCATTGCCATCTAATCCATTGCAAATATACAGGAGCGTGCCTTGGCTGTCTCTTTCGAAGTGGAGAAGCTTGACATTTGGATACGATCGGTTGCAGAAGTTAAGAACTAAGTTTCACTTCTTTATTTAACCTGAAAGTTCTCTTATTTCCCTGCATCATTGTGCCAATAATTCGGCCTTCTGTGACTTTGCTGGATGAAGAAGACATCTGGATTTGATTCTAGAGAAAGAAAAAGCCAAGACAATAAATAAGTGTGTTTGTAAATGTAACTTTTAGGTCCGTTACATGGTTTTGTCCTGTTTCTTCCCACCCCACTCCCAATTCCCCTTCCTGTTAAAACCTCAAGTCAAATCACAAACCTATCTGGCTGCTTTCAAATGTAAAAGAAGACTTTACATCAAAAATACAGACTTCTCTAATGGTCCAAACTACAACTTTAAAACTTAAATCGTTCCTATGGATGCAAATACTTAAGAAATCGGTCGTAAAATAATCTCTCTTTAAAATATAAACCCTAGCATTTTATAATGACAACAAACCATGTTTGTCATGGGCAAAAGCACTGTTTCCAAGTCTCTCATCTCACAAGAATGAGAGTCTCACTGGTCTCCCCCCAGCACCTAGAGCAGAAACTGGCAAAGAGCTGGCCCTCCTTCATTATCTGCATGATGAATAACTCTCCATGGAAACCAGTGCCACTATGGTCAGTGACAACATGCTGTAACTTACTCCGAAGACAGCAGGGGCGGGGGTGACACCGGGAGCTCAGGCAGTTTGCACTAGGCTCTCTCTGGGTCTTTGTTCATGCCCCTTCCCCTCCCTCCTCCTCTGTCACTTTCCTCTCCATATGACGTCGCTCCTTTTCTTCCCCTCCTCATCATGGCTTTTGGGCCTTTTCTTCTCCTTCCCCTTAATTTCCACTTTCTCCCTTTGAGCTTTCTCTTCCCTTCCTCTCATTTTCCATTGTTCTTCTCCCCTTTCCACCTTCTCCTTTATTTAGTAAAAACATGGATCTGGCGTGTATTTTAAATTCACATTTTAATATCCTATCAGCCTCCATTCCTCATTTTTCTCGTGGAGCATATGAATTGTATAGGTGTTTACCTGCCAACAACTACTTTTTGCTTGTTTGTGGGCAAAAAAAAAAAAAAAACTGCCACGATGACAAGTGCCTCTTGCCAAGTCGGGTGTGCAGGTGCGGAGTCACACCCAGCTGCCCTCAAGGTCCACACATGGCCCAGTCATCTGGCAGCTTTCTGTCTATCCCAAGCATCCTAGTGCCTGCGATAAGGGGAATAAGTAACCCTATTGCCACCACTCGCAGCCTATGAGAACACAGAACACAGAGCTCAAGGGAAAGGAGAATTCTTTTGCAGACAAAAGATAATTTTGTACTTTTAATCTGGATCCCTGAGGTCATGTCCTCCCCCCAGTGACCATCCCCCATCTTTACTGAAGTACAATTGATTAATACAAATTGTATATCGTTTCGGTGGACAATGTGATGTTTTGGCCTGTGAGTACACTGTGATATGATCACTCTAATCAAGTTCATCAGCATATCCATCGCCTCACATAGTTGCCTTTTTTTTTTTGCCTGTGTATGGTGAGAACATTTAAGATCTACTCGCTTAGCAATTTTCAAGCATACAATGCAGTGTTGTGCCCTTAGTTAAAAGACTCGGCGGCTTTGTGAGGTCTGAATCCTATTGATTATCCAGTGCCTGACTTTTCTCCCTTCCAGTTTTTCTGTTCAGTTAATGTTGGTGCCACATACATTAAATTGAGTATGTGGACAGCAGAGTGTAGTTCCTGAATGAAGAGAAGAAAGAGAATATGAATATCTATGATTTATTTCTTAACAGGAATAAGTGTGAGGTTTATTTCTGATACTTTCTATAGGACAGTCAATACCTGTTTTATCAAATATCTGCCTCCTTAATTAAGAGCAATAGCTGACAAAACTTAATCAGCAACGTCAACATGACCCTGTCATGTTGCCCTGCTCTGACTTCAAAGAAAATTTAGATAATGTTAAAGGATTAGAAAAGAATAACAGGAAGTCCAGTATGCCTACTTTAAAACACCTGAGTTTTCAAGTTCTCCAGATATGTTATATATAACTTTTTATTATGTAACATATAATCTGGGAAAAACCTTCTTTCTTCTTGCTAATATCATACACATTTGTACTGTTTCTTTTAAAAACTTGTAGAAAACTTGGAGGGGAAAGCATTTCTAGCCTGTCCTGTTGGTCAGTGGATTAATTTGCTTCCAGTAAGTGCCTCTGTACCGTCATTCAGCCTATCCCTTCTCTGGCATGAAGCTTTCCCTTCCTGGATGCTCAGGACATGTGATTTGAGGATAAGTTTACCTGGGCTTTTCAGGTGTCTTTGTTTCCTTCTGTTCATTCCAAAGCTTTTGCTAGGAACAGGGAAGCTGACATATCAGCAGGCGAGGATCCTTCAATAGTGTGGAGGGTGAGGGAAGGTTGAATAGCTAGAAAATACAAAGGGAAGAAAATAACATACTTTGCCATTTCTATAATCTTAATACAGTTTTAATAAAATTTTTCTTTGGAGGCTACAAATTCATTTCTTTAAATAAGAAGCTTTGTTGAGCAAAAATATTCTTACAATTGCCATTAAGGGCACCATTTTGTTCAAGATGAATCCATTAAACATTTTCTTTATCATAATTAAGCCCAATATACCAAATGCCAAAGATTAGCTATCAGCTTAGCACGAGCCAGGAAGCTGAAGAATAGCTGTATATTCAGTGGGCCCCAAAGAGTTTGTTTCTGTTTTGTTTTGATGCTGAGGAAAGGCAGGTGGCTCAAACCCAGGGCAGTGCCTTTGTCTCTGCAGGATAAGCCTATTTAACTCAGCTTAGTTCATCTCTTCAGATGCAATCCTTGCCAGACCAGCGACCTCGGGGAACCCTAAAGCCAGACAGACCACCTGCAGAGGAGAGCAGAGGATCAGAGGAAGGTCACAGGTGGCATGAGTGGTGGGCTCTGACAGGAACAAGCCCCATTAATGGGCTGTTATGTAAAGAAAGCTGGTCACCTGGCCTCCCACCCCTGGCCAGGAAAACTTGGACTGCAGTTTCAATCCCATTGCACGGCATTTAGGTGTTTGTCTGCTGTGCTATCTGTGGGGTTCTTGAACTTGTGACTTTTAAAGACAATACAAGGATAGACTGGTAATGACTGACATTTAGTCGAATGAAAATTACCCAAAAGTTTACTAAGCAATAAACTTCAGTCTAACTACCCAATAAACTGTACACAATATGCAAATACGGAACTGACTGAGAACATTAATTATTTTCCTGTGGTCCAATTATGAAAGGAAAAGAAGCTTTTTTCCTTTTCTCTTACCAAATGCAAAGTGGTTATTGGGAGGAAAAAAGGTGGGATTCTTGCAAGCGAAGCAGTAAAAAGAAGGGGTAGGTAAAGGAGAGTGGATGGACCTGCTCAGAGAAGGATTCACTGGCCTGAGGAGTGGTAGTGATGGGGGTTCTCCTGGGCTGGAGACCTGGACTCCCAGCTAGCACCCCACTTGTGGGTCACCTATGAAGGTAGCTTGTGGTGACTTGAAGGCTTATCTCTAGGAGCTGTGACCTTTGAGGCTGCATCAAAGACCCAAATTATCAAATTAGTCACAAGAGAGTAGATGCTGTGAAGAGCAGGTTGTCTACTGTCGGGTGGGCTATGGAAAAGTCAGCAAACATGGCTGATGGGCCAAATCCGGTCAGCCTCCTGTTTGTGTAAATAAAGTTTTAGGCCGGGCGCGGTGGCTCAAGCCTGTAATCCCAGCACTTTGGGAGGCCGAGACGGGCGGATCACGAGATCAGGAGATCGAGACCATCCTGGCTAACACGGTGAAACCCCGTCTCTATTAACAAATACAAAAAACTAGCCGGGCGAGGTGGCAGGCGCCTGTAGTCCCAGCTACTCAGGAGGCTGAGGCCGGAGAATGGCGTGAACCCGGGAGGCGGAGCTTGCAGTGAGCTGAGATCGGGCCACTGCACTGCAGCCCGGGCGACAGAGCAAGACTCCGTCTCAAAAAAATAAATAAATAAATAAAATAAAATAAAATAAAGTTTTATTGGCACATAGCCACACCCATTTGTACACTTATGATCTATGGCTGTTTTCATACTTCAGAAGCAGAGTTGAGTAGTTGTGACACAGACCCTATACATAGTCTGCAAAGCCCAGATTATTGACTAGCTGACTCTCTACCGAAAAAAATACTGTGACCTTGGGCCAGTTAGTGTGGACTGTGGGCTGAGAGGAGATCGCACCCGCTGTTCTCCTCTTAGCCTGGAGTCAGGAGATCCTTTGCAAATTTTTTGGATCCCTTGAGCCCTGCAGGATACTCCAGTGATCCGAGGCCAATGAACGATGACTCATCTCCTCATCTTCCCAATTCTCACCAGCTTAGTTCCAGACTTAAGTATGAGATGATATTTTATATTTATAAGCAGTGTAACACAAATGTATACCTCCTAGGTGCGACATTGGTTTCCTATTGTTGCTGTAACAAATTGCCACAAAATTAGTGACTTAAAACAACACAAGTTGATTATCTTACATTTTGCAGGTCAGAAGTCCAGAATCACTCTGTGTGAACTAAAAATCAAACGGTCAGCTGGGTTTTGCTCCTTTGGAGGCTCCGAGGGGAGATTCAGGTCCTTACCTTTTACAAGCCGCCTCTAGTCCTCAGCTTGTGGCCCCGTCCTCCATCTCCAAAGCCATCACGATAGCATCTTCTCTCCTCTCTGACCTCTGCTTCCATTGTCACATCCCCTTAGACTCTGATCCCCATGCGTCTCTCTTACCAGGATTCTTGTGATTACGTTCAACCCACCTGGATAATCTCTCCATCTTAGATCTTTAATGTAATCATACCTGCAAAGCCCCTTTTGTCATGTAAAGTCACATTCCCAGGTGCTAGGGATTAGAATGTGGAAGTCTTTGAGGGGCATCATTCAGCCAGTCACACATAGAGAACTTTGAGGCTTTGATGCTAACTTTGGCTTCATAAAGAATTGCTGAGACGCCATGGATGTCTAGGGGGAATGGGGCTATTGTGGTCCTGTCTAGAGTCTCTACTTTCTATTCATTCTCAACTCTCATTCAGGAAAGGGATGGATGGGAAACAGCACAGGCAGTCACTGGTTCATAGCTCTCATCAGCACTGCCTGCCAGGCGAGAATGGCCAGGGACCCAGGCGTGGCAATGGACTGGGCACTTGGACAACCTTATTTAGTAAACTTGGAGGACTCCTCTTGTCCTCTACAGCCCTGACTCATATTTCCACTCCCTGGGAGGGGCTTCCTTGTCCACATCATCTTCCCCCATGGCCATACCTTAGATGGACGTTGGGGAGAATGCCCTTTCTAGGGGAAGCAGGTGTAGGTTTTGCAGTGCAGTACTTGTTTCAGGCTTAGGGATCAGGACACTGCCGTGAGGGCTCAAATACTCAGAGGTTATTTGTGACCAGATTCCAACTAGCTTTACAGTTTTCCTTTAAAAAAAAATGCTTCTGATTTGTTATGGACTGAAATGTGTTCCTAATTCCTAGTATCCCAAAATGTGACTCTATTTGGAGGTAAGCTCTTTAAAAGGTAGTTATGTCAAAATGAGGTTGGATGAGTGGGCTGTCATCCAACATGCTGGTGTCCTTATAAGAAGAGGAGATTGGCCGGGCACGGTGGCTCACGCCTGTAATCCCAGTACTTTGGGAGGCTGAGGCGGGTGGATGACCTGAGATCAAGAGTTCAAGACCAGCCTGGCCAACATGGTGAAACCCCATCTCTACAAAAATGCAAAAATTAGCTGGGCATGATGGCAGGTTCCTGTAATCCCAGCTACTCGGGAGGCTGAGGTGGGAGAATCCCTTGAACCTGGGAGGCTGAAGTTGTAGTGAGCCAAAATTGCACCATTGCACTCTAGCCTGGGCAACAGAGTGAGACTCCATTTCAAAAAAAAAAAAAGGAGAAGAAGAAGAAGAGGAGATTAAGACACCAACACATGCAGAGAGATGACCATGTGAGGAGGACATCAGAAGAAGATGGCCACCTACAAACAAGGAGGGAGGCCTCAGAAGAAACCAACCCTGCTGGCACCTTGCTCTCAGATTTCCAGCCTCCAGAACCATGAGAAAATAAATTTCTGTTGCTTAAGCTGCTGAATGTGTGGTGCTTTATAGTGGCAGCCTGAGCAGACTAACACAGATTCTAAGCAATGGAAACTCTGTCAGGTGTGTGCGTTGGGGGAGACATTAGAGAACTGTTAGTAGCTGACACTCACAGCGGCTGCAGGCACTGGCCCAGGAAAGGGCTTCTGGGCAGCCACAAAAACAGCATCTACCCCAGCGGGCAAGTCCCCAGTCACAAAAAGGCAGTGCAGATGCTGGAGAATCAAACAGAATAAGAGCTTTTGACTGCTCTAAGCTATGAAACACAAAAATTGGGACACCACCAGGACCTTTTGAAGTTGGAGCTTGAAGTCTCTTTGTAGGCAGAATATGTTTTGCCTTAAAAATAGCACCCAATGATAACCCTTATCAACACCCATTCTGCAGATAACAGGCCTCCCTCAGAGACCATATAGGTGCCATTCTCTCCCCTAAAGTCAACTGTAGCCTCAAAGAGCCTCAAAGAGCCATTGAATTCATAAAGCAGCATGGAGATACAGGTCATGTTTTCTCCTCTCTAAACCTAGAAGCTTGTAAGGCTACATGCTTTCTAGACACAAAATACCATATTTCCTTTGCATCTTAATCCATTCAACTCTGGTTGCAGTCATCTTCTTATTATTCACTCCATACCAGATAGATGAATTTCCATGATTTTCTAGTTTCCATTCTGGTTCTCCTGTTCCTGGTAGGGATAACAGAGAACACTATCTTTCTCTTTCTTCAAAGATTCTGTCCCGTGAGAATGTTCCTCTCCAGTGATCTAGTATAAACTGCACCATCCAGCTCTATGCACGACTTCGCTGACCACAGATTATTTGTGACATAGATTCTTATTTCTCATTTCTCCTGTGATGTTATACCCTGTGTCAAGCACAGAAGAAATAATGGAAACTACATTCACCTTTAGTTTCCATGCTTGATAGAACTACAGTGATGTATAGCAGTTGGCAGCAAAAGATGAAGGTACAATGAGACATTTGGTTTAGTAATCAAAGAGGTGAATGAAATAAGATGGAACACCAAGTTTGAGACTAATATTTACACAGTGGTATAACCCAATGGTGAGTTGGATATGTTTTTTTAAAAGCCTATACATTTTCTTCTGCATAGGATATCAGACAATGAAATACAAACATGTAGAGTTTTGTTGTTGTTGTTGTTGCTACAATCAAAGCTAGAAAGGTTTAGAGTGTTTTCTTAGTAAACAGTCTTCATATGGTTAGGAAGAGGTCTTCAGGCAAATGTACCATTTCTCTATAGGAGAAATTGCTCTTTCTTCTAACAACTGCTGAATTTAGTTTTCAGATATTAAAGTGTGGAAACCAAATGGACGTCCATCAAAAGGATTGAATTGGTGCAAAAATGAGTGACTTCTGGACCTCTCTTTATGGTTGCTTTGAGAACTACTGCATCTAAAACTGGACTACAATAGAAGGTATAGATCCAGCAAAGGAACACACTGGGGACTAAGAGGGGCAATTTTAAGCATGTAGGTGATCTCAAGGAGGCTGATCTCAAGTAGGCAGACCACAAAGGATCTAGAGTCACCAACAATGTTGCACAAAGATGTCAAGAGACACTTACACGGGTCCTGCATGGATGATCATCCTTGCAGGTCTATGAGTGGGGTAGGGCTATCAGAGGCTCCCAGTTCAATAAAGAGAGGCAAGTACAGAGAAGAGGGCCTCTGTTATTCAGAGGACCAATACTGAAATCAGTTCCAGATACGTTCCAGTAGTAATAGTTCAACAAGAGATGGATTCCATGGGAAAGAAACTTGCAGAAGACTAAGAAGAGAAGCAAGTTTATCAATATGCAATCAGGACTGTATCCCACAAATGAATGCTATAGTTCATCTCTTCTTTCAGGACTTACTGAGGATTTGCTACGTGCATTCACCAGGTCAGCACTCGGCATCAGTGCAGCAGTATCCCTTCAGCGGTATCCCTGAAGCTAACGTTTCAGTGGGAGAGCAGGTGGTGACCCTTCTGTAAAGCAGGTGAGGGGCTGAAGAACAGAGAGGAAGGGGGTGGAGTTTTCCATAGTGTGTTCATGGAAGGCTTCGCTGAGTGATACAGTGAAAGGAAATGAGTTATGCAAAGATCTTGGGGTGAGACGGGAGGAAGAGGGAATATTCCAGGCAAAGAGACTGTGACAGTTAAATTTTGGTGTCCACTTAACTGAATTAAGGAATGCCTAAAAGCTGGGCAAGTATTGCTTTTGGGTGCATATGTGGGGGCGTTTCCAGAGGAGACTGGCATGTGAGTTGGTGGACTGAGTGGGGAAGGGCCACCCTCAATGCAGGTGGGCACCATCCAGTCAGCTGGAGGCCCGATAGAAGAAAAAGGCAGAGGAAAGGTGAATTCACTGTCTCTCCTGGAGCTCGAACACCCTTCTTCTCCTGCCCTTGGACATTAGAATTATAGGCTTTCTGGCCTGTGGACTCCAGGACTTGCACCAGTGACCTCCTTGGATTCTCAGGCCTTTGGCCTCAGACCGGGAGTTACACCATTGACTTCCATGGTCCTCAGGCCTTTGGACCTGGACTGAACTTGTCTAGTTCTTCAGCTTGCGTATGGCTTATTTTGAGATTTCTCTACTTCCATAATCTCATGAGGCCCTTCCTTTAATAAATCCCATCTGTCTGTTTATCTATCTAGCTAATCATCATCTATTTTTATTGTATTGATTCTTTCTGGAAGACACGGACTAATACAAAGAGTAAGTGCAAAAATCCTGACTTGACAGTCAGAGTTGCAAGTTCCAGCAACAAGAACATTGGTGAATCTGGGACAGGGGTATTGAAGGAGATGATGTCAAAGAGAGAGACAGTGGCTGGACATGTGTGGCTCTGTAAGGGCCTCCCACCCTTCATGTGATGGAATTCCACCCTTCAGTGTGGGTTTTGTAAAGGGAAGTGATGCCATTTGATTTCTCTATTAAGAAGGTGGCTACAGCTGCTAATAAAATCCATTCTGAGATCACCAAGTGTAAAACCCCGTGCATTTCATGAAGCGTTTTACTTGATGCTCACGGCAACCCCATAGGAGCTCACTTATTATATTCTTGCCTGGAGTCACACAGACAGAAAATGACTGAATTTGGAGTCAAACCAAGACTTGTAGCAGTAGAATAGCCACAGTACAGCATTGCATCACAAGGGAGTATGGGTGAAAGGGCGAGAGTAACTCAGCACAGAGACAATTAGAAAGAAGTGAGGTCCAAGGGTTGGTCTCAGCTGCCATCACCAGACAGCACTGCAATGGGGATTGGGACCTGAAACCCTGGAATGGGCTCTAGTTCCATTAGCTCGTACTAGTTTGCTGGCTGAGATAAGCCATTTAAATCAATCTGGACCTGCTGCTTCACAAACAAGGTTGCTGAACTCCAAGACCCCAAGTTACATTTTGCTCTCAATGATCCATATACTGTATAAATGAAGTATTACATTATCAAAATATTTTATATTGAATTTTATTATCGTTTATTAGGTTTTATAGAATTAAAAATTATAGGAGTAGAAAGGTCTCAATCAGCTAGCTCATTTTATTTATTTTTAGCTTTGTGGATGAAAAATAATGAAAACCACAAATAAATAAAAATAACATCTTTGCAGCTAGGCACGGTGGCTCATGTCTGTAATCCCAGCACTTTGGGAGGCTGAGGTGGGTGGATCATCTGAGGTCAGGGGTTCGAGACCACCCTGTCCAATATGGTGAAACCCCATCTCTACTAAGAACACAAAAATTAGCTGAGCATGGTGGCACACGTCTGTAGTCCCAGCTACTTGGGAGGCTGAAGGAGGAGAATCTCTTGAACCCGGGAGACAGAGGTTGCAGTGAGCTGAGATCGTGCCATTGCACTCCAGCCTGGGTGACAGAGTGAGACTCCGTCTCAAAAAAAAAAAAAAAAAATTGCAAATATGTATTAATATACATTGCATACACAGACATGTTTCATGTACAGACACACTTGTACACCCATACATGCACTCCCCCAGCCACCAATACTTCTGTGTCATAAACTCAACTCCAGTGTGACTGGTGCTTCCTAGAGCTCCACCAAAGAGTTCCTGCCACAGCAACCCCTGATTTTACCCTCCGGAGACAATCACTGTCTAAATAGGTTGGCTCTCTCTCTTGTGGACACTGACCATGTTTTACTGGCTTCTCAGCATCTTCGAACACCCTTGGGTATGTCTGGGGAATTTCTAGCCTTGCGAGTCCCACCTTCCCAAAGCAGACCCCAAAGGACTGAGAGTTGCAAATTTGACAGCTGGGTCCCAGGAGTTTCCAGGCTCCACCAAGCTGATCCTCACTCCCCAGACTCTCCTTTGGGAAGGATCAGCCTGAGGAAGGAGGCTCCACTGGAATCTACCTTTGGTGGGGGCATCTGACTCCTGGAGGTGACAGCTTGCTGTTCTAGCCACTGGGAGCAGATGCAGCATGAGACGCAGGGCAGCAGCAGCTGTGTCCAAGTTTGACAGCAGGGCAATCTGTAGCATCCCAGGCTTGGGGGTGGCGGGAGGGGGTGGGAGGACTCTCACTGTCAGGCCAATTCCTGCAAGCAGAGAGCCTATTCTCTAGGCCTCTTAAGGATGTCGTGGACTCCCCAGTCTACTCTTTTTAGCTGAATCCACCATAATGAACTATTTTTTACTTGTAGCTAATAAAACGGTGTGATCCTGACTGCCCAACGCTTGTTGAAACGTGTCTCCAGAGCCGATACACATTTAAGCAACATGTATTTTTATACTTAACAATGGAACTCAGCTGTACATCCTGGAAAGCTTAGACCCATTCTTTCTTTCTGACTGCCCCATGGTATTCGATGGTATTGTATTGGTGCCCCATACTTTGCTTAACAAGCCCCCTATTGCTTTACATTTAAGAGATTTTTCTTATTTTTACTGTTCTATACAATGTAGCCTGACACACATTGGTCGTTTTCAACTCACTCTGTGGCTTTTGTATAGATTACTAACAGTAAGATTGCTGAAAGATTATATACGCACAGTAAAATTTTTAACATATAAAAACAAATTTTATTTTCAAAGGTTATTCTAATTTATACGTGTACTAAAGATTTATGAAGACACCGATTTTTTCCCCATACTCACTAATACTTGATGTTATTAGTCCTTTCAAATGCTGCCATTTTGAAAGGCAAAATTTCACCTCATTTTAATTTATATTTTAAAATTATTAGTAATTTTGAGCGTATTTTTACATAGTTACTGGCCATTTGTATTTTTCTTCTGTTTTGCCTATTTACATTTGCCCATTTTCTAGTTTTTTACTGATAGAGATCACATTATATATCATACATAATATATAACACATATTGCAAGTAATTTATGTATATTCTGTTGCAAATATTTTCCCTAAGTCTCTCATTTATCCTTTAATTTTATTTAGGGTATTTGCTACTACACAAAAGTTCTATTTAGCACTTGCTGGAATGATTCAACTTTAGAGAATTTAACAATATAATTAAGTAAACTAATCAATAATTTGAGTTTAAAAAAATCACATCAAATCCAAAGGAAAAAATAATGATTGAATTGAGACAAAATTGATCATTAAAAACTTTAAGTAAAATAAAATATTTGATTAAATACTTTAGGTAAAACTTTAAAAAAACTTCTTAAGATGAGTTTTGAATGCTATCAGAAGTCATTATGAAAACACTACACTAAATTGTAAAATCCTAAATGCATTCTGACTGAAGTTGGAAGCACGACAAAGTGTAGAGTATCTCCTTACTATAACTCAATCGTGTTTGGGAGGTTTTAGCTAATGCAATCAGATAGAATTAAGTGACTGATGTAAACTGAAAAAGAGATAAAAGCAGTATCACTCTTTGCAGATAATATGATTTTACTCCTAGAAAATGCAGGAGGTAAAACTAAAAGAAAACCTTTTATAACTAATTTTCCTTTAAAAAATTCATGGGAAGGTATCACTGTGTTAAGTAGTGACTTTGAAATCCTCAACAGCTTTCCTCTATGCTAGTAGTAACTATTTAGAAATTAAAATGGTAAAAGTTTCTATTCATGACAGCTACTAAAAGTACAAATGGCCAAAAATAAATTTATCAAGGAAAATACAAGAGTAGAATGTATACTTCAATATTAACATTTTATTGAAGACATAAAGACTCCAGTAAGTGGAGACATGTCATATTCCTGTATGGGAAGACTCAACATCATAAAAGCTTCTCAAATCAATGTATACATTTTATGCAATTCTAATCAGAATTCTAATGGATTGTTTATATATTATGGTCCTGCCTTTGAAACTGGATAAATTGATTGTAAATTTCATATGGATGAATTACCTTGATAATTTCTGAGAATGTTTTGGGAAATTATTTTTCAGATATTTAAGTGTATGTTAGAGCTACTCTAGTCAAAACGATATGTTACTAGTATAGAAATAGACAAATTGATGACCAAAACAGAACATAGAGTCCATTAACCAATCCCAAAATACTTGTTTTTTTATGGTAAATGGTACTTGAACAAATAGCTAATAGTTTAGAAGAAAAAATATGCATTTATACTAAATTACAAAATAATTTTTAGCTAGATTAAAGATCTAGTGAAAAGATAAAATCCATTTAATGTAATAGTAAAATATAGGAGTTATGTTTTTGTTGTTTAGCCAAGTCAGGGAGGTAATTCTCACTAAGTCTGATAACCTGGAAGACATGCAAAAAAAAAAACAAACAAAAGAAAAAAAAACTCACCTGATCTCTTTGATTATCTATTAACCCCACCATATTTTAGGTTAGGATATAAGACCTATAAGTGGAAATAAGTAACTCATGCAAGATCACTCAACTTGGCAGACAGAGAAAATTAAGGGCTAATCAGATGGTCAGAATGTTTAAGTGGTATGAGTTACACATTTTTCTCTTTCCCAGTCGTTCATAAACTTTAATGAACATTAAAAACCACCTGGAGTGCTCATTAAAATTTACCTGACTCCCATTTCCAGTTTCTAATTTAATAGATCAGATTAGGGACTGAAAATTTACATTTTTAATAAGCTCACAGGTAATGTCGGTGCTGCAGAGTGTAGCCTCACTTGGAGTAATAATTTGCTATGCAACTTCCTTCAACAAAAAATCATGCTGTATGTGTGTATGTGTATATATATATATATATATATATATATATATATATATATATATAAGCTTGGATGTAATCAAAGAGCATACATTTTATTTCAAGTTATTTTAGGGGTATATCCATGTTATGGGCTAATGAAAACTTAGGCTGGAGGGGTAAACACGTACGAAGAGTCAACATCAAAGTCCATCAGGGACAGAAGTATCAGGTCAGGTTGAGGTTACATAAAAACAACATAATTAAGATATTTTGTTTATCAAAAGAAAGTTATATGATATTAGTGAAAATGGCAGTGCAATGACATCCAAAAATCTCTTCTCCATAAAAGTGATGAGAAAACTGGTAAAAATTGTCAGAATCAAATTTTTCTGAACTCTGGAAATTAACCAAGGCTTGGAGTAACATGGAGAGGGTTCATTCAAGAATAAATGGGTGAATTTCAGGAAGGCCAGTGAGCTTACGGCATTTAATAGTCTCATTCCCTGCTCTCCAGGTGCACAGCAATCTTGTAAAATGAAACTCTGCATTCCTACTGCAGCCTGGCAGAACCCCCAGAGGTAACAGAATGAAGTTGGAGATCTTACAAAGCTCCACTTCCAAATAATTGCTCTTTAGAAAGAGACCTATTTCATGGTTTCCTGGAATGTTCCCACTTACAAGGCTGTCTGTATCTGACCTGACTTAGAGACTGCCCGATACAGAAAGCCTTCTCCCCAAGGAACATTTGTTGAGGACAATTAACAGGCACATATTTTAACTTTGTAGCTGCTTGAGGTGGTGAATAGCATTTGAAACAACCAATACGCTAGCCAAAAAAGCTGTAAAAAGAAAAGCTGGGGCATGAGACAGTCCTAGGAACTTAGAAAATCCTGACCTATTCCTGGGAATCTAGAAGGTCATGTGTATGTCAGTATTGGCCACATGGTCCAGGCTGTGTGCATGCTGAGGAAAGACCTGAGAAGGCCGTCTGCTCTCACCTCTGGCTGACCTTGAGGCTCTGTGGAAGCAGAAAGGGAAAGCTAGGCAATATTGTCAACTGCCTGACTGAGTGTTGAAGAAGTGTTCTAACACATGAATATAGCTCCTTGGCAGAAACAGGAAGATTTATTTGTTCCAGACATTTGAGGAAACCTCTATCTAATCATTAGCTGTAGAGACTTTAGTAGCTACACACGGAAAAGAATACAGACTTTGCAGAATTAGTTTAGAAAAATCCCTAAATAAATAAAAATAACTAACAACTACAAGCAGCAATAGCTATAAACCTGGAGTGGGGAAGGTGTAATTTTTCTGGCTGTCAAATTACATTATTTTAAATGTCTAGTTTCCAACAAAAATTGTGAGACATGCAAAGATACAAGAAAGCATGGTTTACATGCAGTTGGAAAAACAAGCAATCAGTAGAAATTGTCTCTGAAGAACCCCAAATGTTGTGTTTACTAAAGAAATACTTTAAATAAGCTGTTTTGCTCAAAGAGCTAAAAGAGAAAATGTGTCTTTGCTTGAACATTTTTGAATATGTTCAAAGAGCAAAAAGAGACAGTGTCTAAAGAACTAAGGAAAAGTATGATGTGTCAGCAAATAGAGAATATTAATAAAGAAATAGGACTTTTATTTGGAAAAATCAAATAGAAATTCTGCAGTTAAAAAGTACAATTAATGACATGAAAAATTCACTAGAAGGCTCAATAGCAGAGGTGAGCACACAGAGGGCGCAATAGCAGAGATGAGCATGCAGAAGATAGAATAACAGAACTTGAATATAGTCAATAGAGATTATGAAGTATGAAGAACAGAAAGAAAAAAGAACAAAGAAAAATGAACACAGCCTCAGAGATCTGTAGAACAACATTAAGATTACCAACAACATGTGAATAATGGGAAACTCAGAAGAATTGGAGAGAAATAATGGGGCAGAAAGAACGTTTGAAGAATTAATGGCTGAAAATTTCTCCAATTTGTTAGAAAACATTTAGCCACACAGACAAGTAGCTCAATGAATTGCAAGTAAGATAAACTCAAAGAGATCCACAGGTATATACATCATAATCAACCTTCCAGAACCCAAATACAAAGGGATAATCTTGAAAGCATCAAGAGAGAAGCAATTGACCATGTACAAGGGATTCTCATTTAGATTACAGCTGATTTCTAATCAGAAACCACAGAGACCAGAAGGTAATAGGATGACATATTCAAGGTGCTGAGAGAAAAAAAAAAAAATGTCAATTAAGAATTCTATATATGGCAAAGCTATGCTTCAAAGATAAGGAGAAATTCATATTTTTCCATTTTTAGGAAAACTTTGTGTAGCCACCATGGCTCTGATCTCATCTTGAATTGTACTCTCATAATTCCCACATGTTGTGGGAGTGACCCGGTGGGAGATAATTGAATCATGAGGGCGGTTTCCCCCACACTGTTCTCATGGTAGTGAATAAGTCTCACAAGATCTGATGGTTTTATCAGGGGTTTCCACTTTTGTGTCTTTCTCATTCTCTCTTTGCCTGCTGCCATCCATGTAAGATGGGACTTGCTCCTCCTTCCCTTCTACCATGATTGTGAGGATTCCCTACCCATGTGGGACTATAAGTCCATTTAAACCTCTTTCTTTTGTAAATTGCCCAGTCTTTGGTATGTTTTTATCAGCAGCATGAAAACAGACTAATACAGGCTCGCACCTGTAATCTCATCACTGTAGGAGGCCAAGGTGGGAGGATCACTTGAGGCCAGGAGTTTGAGACCAGCCTGGGCAACATAATGAGACCTCATTTCCATAAAAAATTTAGAAATAGCTGGGCATGGTGTTATGTTCCTGTAGTCCAAGCTACTTGGGAGGCTGAGGCAGGAGGATCACTTAAGCCCAGGAGGTCGAGGCTGCAGTGAGCCATAATCAGGCCACTGCACTCCAGCCTGGGCGACAGAGTGAGACCCTGTCTCTAAAAAATAAATACACACATACAGAAATAAAACTTAAAAAACAAGATAATTTGTCACTAGCAGACTTACCTTACTAGAAATACTAGAGGGAGTCCTTCAGGCAGAAATGAAAAAACGCTGGACAGTAACTTGGATTCATGTGAAGAAACAAAAGAGCAACAGTTAAGGTGATAACACAGGTAATATAAAATACATGATCATTGTAAGTTTTATTTGTAACTCTTTTTTGTTTTCTAATTTAAATGACAAGTGAATAAACAATTATAAATTTGTTGATGTATAAACAACAGATAAGGATGTCACTTGTGATAATAACAGCACAAAAAGGGGAGAGAATGAAGAGCAAAGTTTTGTGCACTGTTGAAATGAAATTGGTATGAATCTGAACTAGTTTGTTATAAATTAAGATGTGACTTGTAATCCCCAGAACAATTTATATGAAAATCACTATAAATATATGGTAAAATACATGAAAAGAAAAGTAAATGATACACTAGAGTATATTTAACAAAAGAAGGCAGGAGTAGAAGAACAAAAAGACATGAACATATAGAAAAAATAGTGAAATGTCAGACTTAAAGACAAGGTGAACATTCTTGTCTGTGGTACAAGGATTGAGATGGATTGATGCAAACAACAGATTGCCAATACCAGGAGATTCATAGGGATGAGGAAGGAGCAGGAGAGAAATACTCCTAGAAGGAAATCCATTGTGTTAAATCCTGTACCTCAACCCCACCAGGTAGTCCCATTTGTCCCCCCTGCAGGCTCTTGAGCTGTTCCTACCTGCTCCAAGGCTGGCTCCCACTCAGTAGTGGGTTTACCATAACGAGAATGAAGCTTACAGTAGGAGACTTCCTTCAGAGATTCGGGGATGTGGCAGATTCAGGCACCGGCCAGGTACATGGAGCACTGCCCCAGCCCAGGAGTCAGTCACCATTACACCTTGCTGGTGAGAGGCTACAGGAAAAGCCAGAGCACTGGCAGCATTGCCTTGGATCTTGCAGCCCCAGTAACAGTCTGCCCCTTTTGGACTGATGGAGCATCCCGAGCTGGTAATTTACTTCATGGAGATGGATCTGAAGGATGCTGCTCTTCTCCCTGCTTGGGGTGGACCAGTCCTGCAAGAACAGGAAGTTTAGGGCAAGGGTGTGGGAAACTGGATGGTCACATCCTGAGAGATTGGGAAATTAAAGGCCCAAGTCGTCTGAGGGCTTGGCCTAATTCTCCATCTCCCACAACCCCCTAGAGCCTCTGCTCCCACTAGAGGCTCTGAGGGCTTCCTTTGACTCTGCACCCCTCCTTAGTCCCCAAAGAAGAACCCGCTGAGCAAGAAACTGCACAGAAAGTCACCATTGTGCATTAACCAATTATGAGAGATAAAACTGAAAGAAGCTTTTCTAAATGATCAATAATAACAAAAATTCTGTCAACCCTGCTAGAGGAAAGATGGAATTAGCTTTCTATTCTCTCTGCAGAAAATGATATGACAAAACTGTTGTCCTAGGAAGAGGCAATAAAAGAATATGCAGGAAAAAAAAAAAAAAAAACCACAGAGAAATGAGTATTACCGAAGTGTGTCAGGCAGTCAATGACAACTGCTAACAATTTCATGTTATTTTTCTGGATTTAAGATGTTTGTGATATTTGGTAGCTTTTTAGTATTTAAATTTGCATGATTTTTTTTTCTTGTTCATTATCTAATTCTGTAATCTTTTTTTTTCTAAAGTGGCTTACAAATTGCGTAAGCTTTAGACCACAAACACCTCCAGCTGGGCCTCTTCCCACTGCTTATGGAAGACCCCTCCAAGGGCCCACAGGGGAAAGCAGGCCTCTCGTCTCAGCAGAATCTCCCAATTTCTTGTTATTTGGTTGGTCAGTGTAGTCACTTATAATTTAAAAAACATTTTACCTTACCTGTTTTGTCTCCTTTGTAGTCACTGGTATAATTTGTTTTTGTCTTCTTCTTCTTTATTTAATAAGCTATGTCAGATTATTTATTTTATGAGATTTTCTTTAAAAAAGTTTTTGCTTTTGTAGATTTTGTTTCCTTGTTATCTAATTCAATTTCTACTATTATCCTCTTTTACTCTTTCTGCCAAAAAATACAGACCAGATTTTTAAAATCAAAACAAAAAGCTATGGCTACAGCAAGGATGAAGGCCAAGTCTTCACTCCCATGGAAATTTTCTTCCAGCTAAGGTGAGGTAAAAAAACAAATTAATAGCTGAATGTGTAATTTATTCTTCTAGCTAACGTGAGGTAAAAAACAAATTAATAACTGAATGTAGAATTTATTGTCAGGTGGTGACTGGTACTGTGAAGAAAAATACATGTAGGTAAGTGGATGTGGAATGACAGAGGTGGCATCTGCTTTAGATGGGATGGTCAGGGAAGCACTTTTCAAGAAAGCGATACCTGAGCAGAGACCTGAGTAGGTGAGGAAGAGAGCAAGACTGTGTGTGTTCTGGGCAAAGGGAGAGCAAGTGCAAAGGCCCTGTGGTAGAAATGGGATTGGAATGTCCTAGGACTCGCAAGAAGGCCACCGTGTGCCATGCAGATCAAGTAAGGAAAGCAGAGAGAGAGGTTCCAGAGCTCAGATCTTATGTAACCCTACGAACTATAGGGAGAGTACAATTTTTATTCTAAATACAAAAGCAAGACAACAGAGTGTGGGGCTGGAGAGCGCTGAGGCAGATAGACGTATAAATCTACAACAACCGCTGGTAGGAAAACCTCCCTTGCATTTGATTCTGCTTCTCAGAACTTGCTTGTTGGTCCTAGAAGCACAAAGGAGCTGGGTCCCACCAGGAACAGCTGGGCAGCAGTGAGTGCTGGAAAATGAGAGAGGAAGAGACAGATGGATGAGGATTAGAGGAATCCTCCAACGGGTCCAGCTTTGAATGTGAGGCGGAAAGTGGGAAGGTGAATGGAGAGTCACTGACACAGGGACAAGTTCTAAGACTCGGAACAGGGGGCAGAAAACGCTCAGCAGAAGTTAGAAGGAGTCTCTCTTTTGCCGTTATTATTCATTTGTTCCACAAGTAACACACGCCATTTGTAAACTTATTAGAAAATACAGATAAAGAAGAAAAAAGTCATTTTAAATTGCAAATCTAAAGATTGTTAGACTAAATTGCAAACCTAAAGATTGTTAGATTTGCAATTTAATTGTTAATATTTTGGTCTGTACAGTTCCATCTTTCCTACATATTTACGTATATATAAATGTGTATATATATATATAATGCATGATTTTTACACAAAATCATATTTGCATTATACTCTAATTTTTGCATTAAATATTTTATAAACATCCTCATGTCAATAAAGGTAGGTTACTCTTAACATTTTTAATAAGTGCAGGAAGATTGCTCTGTATATTTTTACTATAGTTTATCTAAACACTTCCCTGGTCATTTAGGTTTTTTTCACATTTTGCCTTCATAAACAGCCACGTAACAGAGCTCTCCAAATTTAAATGCTGGGCACTTGTTGTTTCTTGATACTAAATACCTAGATAGGCTATCGCTAGGTTAAAGAAGTAAAGATTTCAAACCTCTAGATATATCGGCAAACAGTTCTCAAAAAGTATTGACTTAAAACTTCCCCCAACATGGTGTTCCTACTACCCCCACACCATCACCAGTACTAGCTACTTCACTATTTTGCATTTTTGTTATCATCAGGTCAACTGTGACACTACTTAATTGTTGTATTAGTTTTTACTTTTGTTACTAATTTTCATGTACTTATTCGTCTTTCTGGAACTGCCCAGTTCATATCTCTTGCCTACTCTGTTGGGCAGGCTTTTCTTTTTCTCATTGTTTTTGAGAGTTCATATTATGTTTATAGTAATTCTATTACATATGTTATGATGGTTTCCCAATTTTTAAAAGAATTTTTTTATACAGAGTCTCACTCTGTTGCCCAGCCTGGAGTGCAATGGCACGATCTCGGCTCACTGCAACCTCCACCTTCCAGGTTCAAGTGATTCTCCTACCTCAGCCTCCCGAGTAGCTGGGAATACAGGCGCCCGCCACTACATCCGGCTAATTTTTGCATTTTTAGTAGAGATGAGTTTGGTAGAGATGAGTCACCATGTTGGATAAGCTGTTCTCGAACTCCTGACCGTGTGATCTTCCCACCTCAACCTCCCAAAGTGCTGAGATTACAGGCATGAGCCACCGTGCCCGGCCCCAATGTTCTATTACCATGGTGAGATTTTATTTTCCTGTAGAGATAGTTTAAATTTTTTATGTAATCAGACCTATGAAGTTTCTGATTGTAACGTCCAAGTTGGAAAGACTTCCCCTGCCCCAGAGGTCTATCAATACTCATTTTATATTTCTCCTGGTAAAGATTTATATTTACATTTTAACTTAACTGGCTACCCTAGTCCTACTAGCATTACAGTGAGAAACAATTTAAAAACAAAGTCACCCCGTTCCACCAGCCTCCCTCCTTACACCAGCATTCCCCGTTCCACCAGCCTCCCTCCTTACACCAGCATTCCCCGTTCCACCAGCCTCCCTCCATACACCAGCATTCCCTGTTCCACTAGCACTCCTTGCGCACAAGCTCTCTTCCTGACTCTGTCTTTTTCTCGTAGGTTATAGAGTGTCCTGAGAGTAATTAATCTCTAGCTCTGACAACAGTGAGGCTCAGCAGGCTCCAGTCATATAAGGCGCAGTCCCAAAGGCTTGCTTCTATCTTTCCTCAGGGGAGGGCTGTCCCCAGCTCCTAGAGTGGCCCCTTGTGTCTTCTCACACACACAGGGAGGAAAAAGATGAAGGAATGACACTCCTCTTAGCCTGTCCATTTGACTTGACCTTTCCCTACATCTGTCTAAAGTCATGATGGATGGCCATACTGGAGTCACTGCTAGACTCTCCTCAGAAGACTGTCTGGACCACCAGTGACCCTTAACACAGACAAGTATGTGCTGTGGAAGAGTAGCTTCTAGACTTTTCTTCTTCCTCTGCAGCCACCCCCATTTAGTATATGCCCCCAGAAGGCAATCAGGGTATCAAATCATTCTGTTTGAGCTTTAAAAACAGTGCTTTTTAAAAACAATGAATACAAGGAAGAGGTAAACGTCTTAATCCCCACAGACTGTTGATCTTCTCTTGAGATTTCTGTTCAAATGTCACCGTGAATTTTCTACTCCCTAAATTTATTAAACCAACAGCATTCCCAGAGCACATGTACATACTCGGTATTACTGAAATGCTGTCACTTTGGGGAGAGAGCAGCTGTTTCTTGGAGGCAGTAAACAATGGTTTTCAACAGGAAGCAGGAGAAAATATGTCCGGAGAAAACTTTCTGGGAGAAAAACAAACATTGACTAAGTTTGATTCTGGTCAAATGACACAGTTTTGTTTTATCTAGAAAGTGATATCACAGAAACTCCATGTTCTAATATTTAATTATGTGATTAATACAATGAGCACAGATTACTTCATTACAAAATTGTTACTCTACATATATACTGGTCCATTTGCAAAGTAAAACACATGAGTTCCTCTATCAGTGTTGTTCTTGAAGGCAGGGGTAGGGTGGGGTGGGGGGAGCAATTTTGCCTGCCAGGGACATTTGACAATGTCTGGAGGCATTTTTTTAATTGTGACAACTGGGAGGGGTGCTACTGGCATCTAGTGGCTAGAGACCAGGGATGTTGCTCAGCCTACTACAATGCTCAGGACAGCCCCTGCCGCTGCTCCCATCAAAGCAAAGAATGACTAGCCCCAAATGTAAATAGTATCGAGAGAAAAGCCATCCAGAGCAATTAGGAAAGGCATCTCCTACACATTCTCTCTGATTTTCTCGCAGTTTAATGCAGGAAGAAAAACATCGACCTATGCCCAGAAGGACACTAGTGATGCAGGAAAAGTGGAACCCTAGGAGGCAGGAATCATTGCCTGCTGATGGGAAGGTCCTGGGAACATGGAGTATTAGAACCATGTTTATGGGGGCCTAGTCCAGTCCCTCACCCCGGGTCTTGTTCCCTCCATGTCACGACTTCAGTGCCCTCCACACTGTAAAAGTCACCAGTGAATGGCGTGTGAAACTTTCCAGACTTTCTTTGGTTGGGAGCATAGGCGCATGTCAAGTGTTGTTGAACCCTGGTCTCGGGTAGGCTCAGCTCAGCAGCTTGAGCTCCTTATCAAGCTCCATCTTCAGCTCCTTATCATGCTCTTCCTCTCCACCTCCTTTCTTCTTTTCTTCTCCTGGTTAAGGTTAAGAACCTGCAGTCCCATCCACCCCTGCTCCAGGAAAACCTCAGCAACACTTCTCTGGTCTACTCAATCCCTTCTTTCCTAGGGGCTCTTTCTCTTCATCTGTGATCTCCCTGGAAGCAAAGTTTCCCTTGAACCCATCTACCGTCCTCTCCCCAAGGCTCCAACTCACCTTCTTGCAAACATGGTTTCAGCTATCTCCTCTGTCATTGATAATAATGTGTGCCATGCACTGTGCTAAGAATTTGACCCTCGATACCCTAAGGAGGTCAACATTGCTATTCAGCCCATTGTAGAGATGAGTTTGAACACTTGGGTTCAAACCGTGGCTGTGGCAGTCACTTAGCCTCTGAGTCTCAGATTCCCTATTTGTAATGGGACCAATAACATCTTCCTTGGGACTCAGGTTTTTAAAATATAGGATCAAGTGAATTAAAGCACATTATCATCATCATCACCATGAGTGCTTTCATGTATTGTTGATTCGATATTAATTTCTAAAGAAACCAAATAAGGAGACAAGGTAAAATCATTTAACATATTCCTGACTTCCTATCTATGTCAAGACTGAAGAAATCACACACAGGGTCTGTTTCCCTATGCCCAGCCCATCAACAACAAGCCCTCAGAGCAGGGACTGTGCAATCTGATCACCTGAGCCAGAATCCTCATGGCTGAGTGACTGCAGGCAAATTATACCTTCCAGTAATCCTGTTTTCTTATCTGGAACCTGAGGATGAAAATAAGGATGCCTTCCGTGCTGTTGGGAAATTCATTCAATTAATCTTTTACGATGAGCTGAGGACAGAGCCCAAACCATGTTACACACAAGGTATGTAGCCAATCTTACCACAGCTCTAGGGAGAACTTGCAGTAAGCACCGTCACTCTCTGAAACATCCATGCTTATGGCCATGAGCCTTCTCTGTCCGCCACAAGCAGCCCCCAAGTCTCTGGCCTCTGCTGTGCCTCTTGGAGAATTTCTGTCTCCTTCCATGGCCACCCAGGCCCAGCATGCATTGGCATCCCCCATGTGCCAACCTGCATGCCAAAGGCAGATGTGGAAGGTCCAGTGACTTGGGTAATCTTGGCAGGACACAGGGGGTGCAGAATCCTTCACATGCTAATTTTGGAGGTCTCTAACTTGCTGAGATTTATTGAGAAAACGTAAAAGCTAATTAGGTTCTATGTCAGGCCCTAGGAAAAAGGCTTAAAAAATGAAGATGAAAAGCAAAAGTTACTGGATAATTATTTTAAGAGAGAGATTTGCAAATTAAAGTCTCTCTCTTTGCACCTATTAAATTAGCAAATGTTAAAGAATAAGATATTAACTAGCAATGTTGGCCAGGATATAAAACACCAGCACATTGGTGCACGGCTAGTGGAAATGCAAATCCATACGATTCCAATAAAAAGAAATTTGCCACTGCATTTCGTAGCCATTGATCCAGTAATCCTCACTCTCAGAACCTTTGTTAGTGAAATTGTAAACAGTAAGAAAAAAATCCACAAAGATGCCCACTACATATTATACATAACACTAAAAATGGGAACAAACGCAATGCCCCTAAATAAGTTGATAAGTAAATCTATTAATTCATATTTCCAACAAATATTTACAAATTCCTCCATTTCTGAGTTCTCTGCTATATCAGCTCAATAAAATATCTTGCAGTCATTAAAATGATCAATAATAAAATATTTAACATAAGAAGTGAAATGAAATTCATAAAAATACACTTTTGCCATGATTATAATGATGCAAAAATTAAATATTTTTATTTGCAGTGTTTGAATGGGAACATGGACAAATCAAAATTGCTCATTTATTAAGATGGTGAATTCTAGATTATTTTCTTCTCCACTACTTGTTATTCATTATTACATTATTTGGAATGAAGAAAAATCTTATTAAAGATGTAAAAAGGCCGGGCATGGTGGCTCACACCTGTCATCCCAGCACTTTGGAAGGCCGAGGTGGGTGGATCATCTGAAGTCAGGAGTTTGAGACCAGCCTGGATGACATGGCGAAACCCCATCTCTACTAAAAATACAAAAATTAGCTGGGCATGGTGGCAGGTACCTGTAATCCCAGCTACTCGGGAGGCTGAGGCAGGAGAATCGCTTGAACCCGGGAGGCGAAGGTTGCAGTGAGCTAAGATTGCACCATTGCACTCCAGCCCGGGCAACAAGAGCGAAACTCTGTGTCCAAAAAAAAAAGATGTAAAAGTCCCCATTCTTGCAGCCCTGTGTGAGCCCTGCTCTGAGACTCCCACTGCCGATCATAACTCTCTGCACATGAGTAGCACAAGCGGCCTGGGTCTTGCTTGACCATGGCCACAGGAGGGCTCAGCCTGTGGACCTGAAGCTACTTTCCCTGGAAGGCCCTGCTTGTTTCTCTGGATTGCTCTGCTGTACTTTATTTTTGCTCTCTCAAATACGATTTAAAACCCCAAAGAGAATACATTGGAGAGTCATTTCACAAGAAGTCTAGTCATTCTATTCCTATAAAAACAGGGAGATAGCCGTTCATCCTTGGGATCCCTCTGGGCATTCTTTAGAAGCAGCAAAGCTCAGCCTATAACTGACAGGCTCCGCTCCGCACATTCCAGTGGATCTGGGTGCAAAAGCTGACCAAGCAGCTGCGATTTGCAGGGGGTGGAAACCTGGAATGTAACAAAATACAAAGCATGGGAAAAATGTGTGGCATTTTCAGTTTAAATTGGCCAGCTGAGCTAGCTGAACTAAGCCCTGGCTAAACTCATACGGTGGCAAGGGCAGCTATCCCCAAAGATAAGCCCTCTGAGAGTGCCTTGAGGGGGTTTATAGCTATAGATATGGAAACCAGTCCCACCTAAGAAGGCATTTTAATTTTTAACATTCTGGAAGCATGCCATCTGTAATGAGTTTGTTCACTCTGAATGAGCTCGAATGATTGAATCAGTCTTTAAAATTCTTGATTACAGGCAATCAAGCACAACTTTGACCCCCGAGGGGTTAGAGTTTCTATTCCCTGACCATTTGCTCCAAGCACCTTCTGTGAAAGAAAGGAAAGGAAAGGAAAGGAAAGGAGAGGAGAGGAGAGGAGAGGAGAGGGAGGGAGGGAGGGAGGGGGAGGGGAGGGAGGGGAGGGAGGGAGGGAGGAAGGAGAGGAGGGGAGGGGAGGGGAGGGAGGGGAGGGGAGGGGAGGGGGAGGGGAGGGGAGGGAGGGAGGGAAAGGAAGGAAAGGAAAGAATGGAAGGAATTAATTTTAAAGACAATGTGTCCATGGACTGCCTTCTTTCAGTTACATTTCAATCACTGCACGTGCTTGTGTTCAATGGCCTGTAAAATGTCTTGTGTACTCGGAAAGGAGAAGGAGTTCATATTGGAATGGCCATTGTCTATTTGGATTCTAAAAGTATCTGGGCGCACAGTATTTATCTGTTAGCCTAAACACAGTATTTATCTGTTAACCTAAACATAACCTGATTCTAATGGGGAAGACTAATTGAGGTTTAATCGTGAGTTCGTTCACAATGGAGATTCGGTCACCTGTGTTTTCCCTGTGAACAGGACCAGAGTATCCTGGTAGAAGTACACCTCGTTCTTCTCCTTTTCTTTTTTGGTAGAATTATATTTTTTATTGTGGATATATATATGTGTTATATATTGTGTATACATATACACACAATAACATTTACCATTTTAGTGTATAGGTCAGTGGCCCTCAGTTGTGTAACTATCGCTACTATTTCCAGAAGGTTTTCACCATTCCAAACAGAAATTCTCTATCAATTAAGCGATCACTCCCCATTTCCCCTGCCCCCTAGCCCCTTGTAACTTCTCTTCTGCTTTTTGTCTCTGATTTTGCCCTCTATGTAGGATGGTACAATATCTGTCCTTTGTGTGTGGCTTATTTCTTTTAGCATCATGTCCTTAGGGTTTATCCATGTCGTGACATGTATACAAACTCCGTTCCTTTTTAAGGAGTGTTCCATTGTATTAACATGCACTTTGTCTCTGCATTCATCTGTTGGTGGACATTTGTTTTATTTCCACCTTTTGACTACTGTGAATAATGCTGTCATGAACATGGGTGCACATGTATCTGTTCCAGTTCCCGCTTTCAGTTCTCTTGGATGCATATCTAGGAATGGAATTGCTGAATCATGTAGTCATTCTATGTTTAACTTACTGGGGAACTGCCAAGCCACTTTCCATAGTGATTACACCATTTTACATTCCCGTATGGGAGGATGATTTTATCCCTTCTCTGAGGAATTCCATATCTCTCCTTTTTACACTGCGCTTGGCTGCCTGATTTGCAAGTGGATATGACAAAAGTTTTAGACCTCCCCAGTCCCCATTGTTTTCACTCTTTCCTCTAGCCTGTCCCAAACAGGAGCTGCTCCTGCAGGAGTGTGAACAGTAACAGGGCTGCTGTACAGCCACAGCCAGCGCACAACACAAGTGAGAATGAACCTGTGTCTTGGAGGTGCTGCCGTCCTGGCGTCATTTTGTCCTGCAGCAAAAGCAACTCCACATACCTTTGATTGTTCCCTTGGCCTCTCCTCTTTTCACTTGTGCATGATTCTCTGTGGGGTTTCTGCTTCCTTTCTTTGCCAGGTACTTTTACATGTGCTGTTTCCTTTTTCTAGAATTAGCTGTCCTCCGAAACCTGTGACTGATTATTAGGAGGAAGCATACAAAACTGTCATCGTTGCAGATGGAAAGTCATCAAAATCTAGCAGTTTCCTCCGGCTAACATAACTAAAAACAACAATGGCAGCAGCCAGGCATTGTGCTGGGAACTGGGTTCCACTAACCCCTCAGCTCCTCTCATTAAGCTTGGAATGATTCCTAACCCCATTACGAAGATGAGGAAATGCGAGGCTCAGGCTCATCAGGTCACTTAGCTCATTAGTGGTGGATCTAGACTCCAAATCAGGCTCTTAATTAGGCCCCTCTATTGTTCAACGTTTTCCCTCCTGTGCACTCCTCTCTTCTCTGGAGGGGCTGCTGGGGATTCCTCGTGACAGTACTTATTATAGTCCCCATTACCTGGAGGTTACATTCATGTGTGCTCACAATGGTGAAGAAGCTTAGCCAAGCATGTGGTATGTGTTATTCTTAATCCCATTTTGCAGAGGAAGAAATTGAGACTCAGTTCATGACAGGGCCTACTGCATTGCACAAAAGTTGCCTAAATCACCAAAATAAGCAGGCATGGTTCCAGGGAGGAGAGCTGAGGAGACTGGGTTGCTGGCTTTGTCAACGCAGCGCTGTGACTTGCCTACGGACTAATGACTTTCCTCTCAACAGGACTATACCTATCCAGTCAGCCTCCCAATCTAAAATGTCACACTCTAGGTTCCCTCTCTCATCCCACAGAGCTGCTTCTGCACACCCACCAGGAACCGATGCTACTGAAAACATCCTATCTCATTATCAAAGGCATAAGCCCTTAGTTCAGGAATTTCAAATATTTTAGCAGATAAGCAGTGGTATTTTGGAGACTATTAATCATGAAACTAAACTTCCTGACCAAATCCTATATCTGGTCAATGTTTCTAGAAGCCACCAGGCTGCGTTTCAAGTGAAGTAAGACTTAGTAATTTACAATCGCAAATGCAGCATCTGCTGTTCAAATGGGTGGGTTTTTTGCCAGAGGACATTCCATGTATTTAGTGATATAAGATCCTACTCCACTGTTAGTCGCTTATTTAATTTCTACACTCCTTTTCATCTGTTCATCCTCAGAAGAATCTGAAATTTCCCCAGCAGTTGTGGAACTGGGGTCATTCAAGCGGTGCCCACCAAGTGCCAAGTCCAGTCTAGCTACAGGACTTAGTCCCTGCACGCTCCCGAATTCAAATTCCACCCGGCACACTTACGTGCGTGCTTATCTTGTAGGACTTACACCGATCCATGGGAGGGAGAGAGTTTAAGTCATGGATGCGAAAGATCTTTCTAAAGAGCATGCATCCCAACTTCAAAAATAGAAACAGAGTTACGCTGTACCTTTTTTCCTCAGAAACGTTGAAGTTTAAACAAAATGAATTCTTAGTATTTTAAAAATTGACCTGGGCCAGGCACGGTGGCTCATGCCTGTAATCCCAGCACTTTTGGGAGACGGAGGCAGGCAGCTAACCTGAGTCTGGGAGTTTGAGACCAGCCTGGCCAACATGGTGAAACCCCGTCTCTACTAAAAACACAAAAATTAGCTGGGCATTGTGGCACACACCTGTCCTAGCTACTCAGGAGGCTGAGGCAGGGGAATTGCCTGAACCCAGGAGGTGGAGGTTGCAGTGAGCTGAGATCATGCCATCACACTCCAGCCTGGGTGACAGAGCAAGGCTCTGTCTCAAAAAAAGAAAAAAAAAAAAATTGACCCGTTGTCAGAATTTTAAGTCAATTTTTGATTTAATATTATGTTTATGATCTTGTGGAGAAATGTTTAAAATAGAAACAATATAAAATGCCAAAAATAATAAAAGGAAATCCACACTTCATTGATTTCATTGATATAAATACGTTTTCAATTTTAGGATACAATCGCCAATTCCTGATCCCCAGTCAAAAAGATTAAGTAGATCCAGATGTCACAGATATGAATCCACATGTTTATATCACATCTTGAAAACAATCATTATTTTAATCCTACCAAGGTATAAGTTGCTGTATTAGTGAGGGAGAGAGACTAGTTTTGTGTAGAAAGACAGCAGTGAAGATGGCAGTGAAACACATGTCCATGAGGTATCTTGAATTTGTATTGACTGTCCCCAAATCTTAATGTTTTCAGCTTATTGAGGAAATTTTCCTAGTACATAACCTTCTCCTGGCATAAAGTTTTCCTAGAGAGTCTGCAATTTTTAGGTAACAAAGAATATTAATAATAAAAAAGGAACTTTCTACTGATCTCAAGTTTGTGTTAATACAATGTTCAGTCTAACTCCAAACTCATTCCCTAGCAAAACCCTCTTTAAAACATGTGGGTCTCCCTGCCCTCGTCATTTGGATTTTTCCCCATTATCGGTGCCATCACTCTGTAACATCTGTCTCCCCTTTGATTGCCAATGTGAATTTTGATGGTCTGGCTGGTTTCTTCCTCTCCTGCATATTTCTGAGTACCTGTTTCTCTTCTCACCCAAAGAGGTATAACTCTACAAGGACAAAAGTTATGGAAACTATATTTTCAAACCTAAAATCACAATATCCTTAGCATGAGAAGTATGCCTGTACTTAAACATACAATGGGGCAAAACATTTGAACTGTCTGAAACACCTAGGATGCCTGGTCATCAGCCTGAAGAAGACAGATGGCAGACATTAGATGTCTTTCTAGCACCTTCTTGTCTGGAGCACTGTATCTTCAAGTAATTGTTACACTTGAATGAGTGGCTGAGAATTTAAAGGCATTTATCATTGGTGAGGCTTTTGAACTTATGTTGAACATTCAAATTTTGACTCTCTCTATATATAGACACATATAATTTATTTTTTTTAGAGTCTCACTCTGTCACCAGGCTGGAGTGCAGTGGCACGATCTCAACTCACTGCAACCTCCGCCTCCCAGATTCCAGTGATTCTCCTGCCTTAGCCTCCCAAGTAGCTGGGATTACAGGTGCACACCACCACACCTAGCTAATTTTTGTGTTTTTGGTAGAAACAAGATTTTGCCATGTTGGCCAGGCTGGTCTCGAACTACTGGCCTCAAGTGATCCACCTGCCTTGGCATTCAAAGTGCTGGGATTACAGACATGAGCCACCACGTCCGGCCAACATTTATATTCTTAACAGTCTATTTCTAGAGCCACCACGCCCAGTCAACGTTTATACTCTTAACAGTCTTTTTCTATAAGCATACAGATTTAGCCTTCTCTGTTGGTGTTATCATGTTCAGTCAGTGGAGATTGTGCAGAACCCCTGGGACTGGGGACTGAAAGAGCCAATGATAGAATAGAGACTGGGACAGAGTAAGATAGCCCTTCTCTCCTGATTTGGGTCTGCTCATTGAACTTCCATCTAAAGTGGAATGGAAAAAGACTGCTGGTTCCCATTTCACTAAGAGTCAGCCTCCTAGTGCAGAGTCTATTTGGAAGCCACAACCAGAAGCCACTTAACTGAGCAGCAAGCGCTGAATCTCCTCAGGGAGCCACAGGATGTAGAGGAAGTGTGGCACCACCACGTCCTGCAATCAGCAGTCAACTGCCCTCACCTACGGGCATGCCATTCCACAGCCAAGACTCCCCAAGGCCATAATGTCCAGCCCCATCTCTAAAACTACAAGAGTGCGTACAAAAAGATGTTGCACCATGATAGAGGTCAACCCACTGTTCAATGTGGAAAAAAGCAATTTGGCAAAGCTGGTGAGTGCAGATAAGCGTGGCTCCAGAGAGACAAAGGCTCAGTCTGTTTTGCTTCTAAATTTGAGCAATTAGTGTCCTATGCAATACTCATCAACTCAATAGCTAGGCAACATTTCTGGAAGAAATATATTTCTAGGAAAGTAGACTATGAAAATGTTTTTAGAATAGTTTGTTTTATTATGAATTCTTTTTAAAGCATTTCTTGATAACAGTATACGAACCTAGTCATCCTTAATAGTTATCTAATTAGCTAACATTATTAAAGCTGGAGTTGCATGAAATAGAATCAGAATTTAATATCAGAAGAAAAAAAAAACACATGAGACTTGTATCATGACAAATTTCTCCCTGAATGTTTGAAATTGCTCCCACTCTTTCAGGTACACATATCACAGGTTCAAGGAACAGGATATTCTCCGAACTTGAGACAAATAAAACTGACTTTTCTTTGTCCTTTCCCGCAATCAGAAGCAATAATTACATCCAGGATACAACTGATCTTCCCACAGTTGGCTTCCTGAGTGCGTGATTAGCTACAAACCTTCCTACCTAGTGGGATGTGGGAAAATGAAATAGCAGGAAGATGGAGGCTGACATTTTGCTCCTTGGGGAATGAAGTGTGAAACCCGTGGGAAGTTGAGAGTACACTCAGAGCTTAGTTCCCATGCCCAAGAAGATAAGTATGTCCCTGAATCTTCTGAAGCTAAATCCTTCATTTGTGTATTATAACCAGGCCTGCATGGCTTGGGTTAGAAAAGCTGTATTTGGGTTCCTATTACTGGTGATGGGCAAATCTAAACCTAAACCTACTTTGCAGCATCACACCTGAACTACAAGTTACAGCTAAGCTTAAGAACATTTTTTGCTTCATTTACTTGTCTGGAAGCAAAATGGTTCTGAAGCTGTTTTGGAAATACATAAGTATATCTATCTCCATAATTATCTATCTGTCTATCTATCTGTCTGTCTATCTATCTATCTATCTATCTATCTATCTATCTATCTATCTATCTATCTATCTATCTCTTAGTATTCAAAATCTCAACCAAAGAGAAAATGCATATGTGACTTCAAGCAGATGGAGACACCCCCAGCCCCACCCACCTACTGATGTTGCTTCATTGGGAAGACATGCAATGCAGGAGGAGTTCCAAATTTCCACCCTTGGCTGAAAGGGTCTCAAAGTCAGGCACACAAATACAAAGTAAAACATCTTTGCAAGTTATTGTCTGTTCAGAGTGCACAGCTAGGAGAAATGGAAAACAGGCATTCAGCCCTCGACTCATCCTCCTCCTCCTCCATCTGTCTTCCCCTTTATCCTTTGATTGGCCATGTCACCATGGCATCTAGACTCTCTGCAGAATGAAGTAGAAGAATATGCTTATAAGGATGGAGAAGGCCTGCTTGTCCTTGCTTCGTTTGTGATCTGAGGAGAAAGAATGGCTCCATTGCCTGCAACTCCAACAAACAGAGCAGAAATAATATCCAGGTAGACTAGAAATGAACAGTCAGCCCGTTAAGGTCAGGATAAATCATCGAAGACTAGGCGTCAGACAGTCATGGACCATACAGCATTCATGTGTCCTTCTGATATCACAAGTTCAAACATGTGCTTTTCTTTTTCACCAAACTTTTGACTATGAAATAATTGTAGATATGAATGCATTTGTAAGAAGGAACACAGAAAGACCCTGGATCATTTACTCAGTTTTCCCAATGGCAACAACTTGCAAGATGATAGTACAATATCACAACCAGGATATTGACATTGATGTAATCCATCAACATATGTTGTGCTTTCAAAATCAGTTTAACTGCTTGAAAAGTAGCAAATCCATAAAAATACCTCAGGCTGGATAAACAGCCTGAAGGGGATGTGTTGTATATTTATGAACAGGCTGCTTTGTCTGGCTGAGGGAAGTGTGGCCGGCGTGGGTAAATCATTGAATCATGGGTTCTATGAACTGATCAAAGTTCTCTCTCACTGACAGCACTTTCTGTGGCAGAGGAACTTTTTTGTATTTTGTTTCAATTTAGGATTTCCTAAAATTAAGATGAGAGAGTGTCCAGAAGGGTATGTACCAATCACAAGGATGCAGAACAGAAAGATGAACCTTTTGACATGAAACTTTAGAGAAAAGAGAAAAGCTTTTATCAAGTAGTGGGAGATGTAGAGGATCAGGAAGGACAGGATGGACAGCAATGCGCTGATGTGGGCACCCCTGCCAGGAACCCTGCTGCCAGCCACTGTGTTTCTCATTTGCCGGGTATGCCTCCCCAGAGAGAAAATCAAGAGCAGAACAGCAACAAGGAAGATAAGTAATGGCACTAAGAGCTCAGCAACAAAAGAGAAAATCTGTATAGCCTGTTTAACTTCTGTTTGAATTGTGGCATTTTGGAAGAAAAGGTTCCTTAAGAAGTACGGGACCATAAACCCTGTATATTTGCTATGGAAAATACAAATCATAGATACATATAGCAGAGACCCCAGGATCATCCACGGGACTAACTTGGATATCCTCATCTTCAACCAGATGAAGAGTGGGTGAGGGACGCTGGCAACCTTGGCACAGTAGAAAATGCCGAGCCATGTGGCAAGCCAAAGTTCCAATTCATTTACAAATACGAGAAATGCACAACTCGCAGAACACGTGATGAATTCTATCAAGAAGATAACAACCACATTAATGTAGAAGATGAACAACTGCAGAAAAATTCTAGAAACCGCCAGGCAAGAAAGAAGAAGATCCAGCGGAGCCATTTTTCTGTGCTTGATCAAGTCAATGCCATTCACCACCACAATGATGCCATTCGTGAAAGTCCCAAGAAGAAATTGTATCACTGCAAAAAGAAAATAGATAATCAGGTGTGACTCTAGCATTTTAGGAATAAAAAATTATTTACTTAAAAAATAATGCAGTTATAGAGCTTTGGACCAGCTGGGTTATTCACGTTATTCTTCAATTAGATCAGGATTCCTCTGGAGAACAAGACAAACAATAAAGGCATGAGGCAGGAAGGTTGTGTATATTTGTTTATGTCACTGCTTTCTCAATTTAGTTCTGAGACAGTCAAATAAGGAGGAGATACTCTAGCAACAATTTGCTTCTTATTGATGGCTTTTGCATTTTACAGGTTTACCTAGCTTTCAAAGTCATCACAGGCAAATAATGCAATCAGACACCTTTAGATGGCTGGGAGAACGGCTCCTCCACAGTAATTAGTCAAAGATACTCAATTCTTCATCTCTACTACAAATAATTGATTTTGTCTACAGGTGTGATTCTACTTAATGTTATCTGTGTACTCTTTTAAAATACATATTTCTGAAATTTTCACTTCCGTTACGATGATATAATACAACCAGCAACATAGGACTCCTGAGTAGTTCCCCAATATGCAACGGTTGAGCAATTCAAAACTATCTATAAAATAGTTATAGAATAAAACATACATAATAAAACAAAAGTATCACTAAGTATAAAAGCAAAGTAATTAAGCTTGCACATACGTGTGTACACCAGGTCAAAGGCCTAAGGGAAAGTAAGGTGCAATGAAATGAAGACAAGCACTCAGCACTGCTCACCCTGGTCAGCATCTGCAGGGTAATTCAGGGGTTAAAACCTTTTCTCTCTTATTTTTTCCAAAACTATGAGAGTTTTATGACATGAGCTAGTTGTTCTAGTAGAAAAGTAAAGATAAAATAGTACATGATTAAATTTGTTGCTTTCACTCTCTAACGCACTATGAAAAATTAACTTGGTATTTCTTAATATGTATACCATGCTGCCTGTAATGCTGAAGTGGGTTTTTTCAGTCTTCACACTATTGAAATTTTGAGCTAGATAATTCTTTGTTAGGGCAGGGGCTGTCCTGTGCAATCTAGGAAATGTAGAGTGTCTATGACATTCCTGTCCTCTACCCACTAGATGCCCTCCCCAGGCTGTGACAACTAAAATATTTCTAGACATTGCCAGATGATCAACAGTGGCAGAACCACTATGAGGGGACAAAGGTAGATAAAGAATAGTTTGTATCTTCCAGTTATTCCAAGACTAAAGGCAGAGCAAACCACATATATAATGTGATATAAAACTAAGTTCTCTCTCTCTCTCTTTAGAGACAGAGTCTTGCTTTGTCACCTAAGTTGGAGTGCAATGGTATAATCGCAGCTCACTGAAGCTTCAAATTCCTAGGCTCAGGTAATCCTCCTGCCTCAGCCTTCTGAGTAGCTAGGACTATAGATATGAACCACCATGCCTGACTGCTTTTTAAAAAACTTTCGTAGACATGGAGTCTTGCTACATTGCCTAGGCTAGCCTTAACCTCCTGACCTCAAGCAATTCTCCTGCCTTGGCCTCTTCAGGTATTAGGATTATAGGCATGAGCCACCACTCCCAGTCAAGTTAGTTCTTTAGACAATTCATCACCAGAGCACAAAGTGGGGACCAATTCAATAAACATTGAGGGAATTAAAGCATCTCCAACTTAGCACTTAATCAAAAGTTACCTGGCAGACCCGATAATGAGACATATGTCTTAATGAACGTGTTACTTTGTCTAAATTTGTCGTAAAGAATACTTAAGATTAATCTTACTTTTAGAAAACTGGAAGGGAAGTCATATTTAAAAAAATTAGTAGTGAGAGTAAATCTGTAGGTTCTTTTATGGCTCTTCTCTGAATAGGACCGTCTATGCCATCTTGGGCTCACTTTATTCTTCCTGACACAACTACAGTGAGATGAAGGAAAGAGACAGGATCATCTTCAAGGAAGCACCAAGGGAGGCGTTCATGAGCAGATGCTATCAGAATAGGTCCAAATCCAAGCATGCCAGGAGGATGAGCCTTGTTTTCCCTCGAGTAGAAAGAAGAAGCAGCTTTGAAATTTCACATTCTGCAGCTTAGAAAAACAAAAATATAAGGGCATGCAGCTATGAAATACAAGCATACTTCCATAATCCTGTGCATTCAATTCTAGACCACCAAAATACAAGAATATTGCAATAAGGCCAGTCACACTAATTTGTTGGTTTTCCAAGACATATAAAAATAATGTTTATACTAAACTATGGTCTATTAAGTGTGCAATAGCACTATGTCTTAAAAAAAAGATATACATACTTTAATTGAAAATACTTTATTACCAAAAAACGCTAATGATCATTCGAGCCTTCAATGAGTCATAATCTTTTTGTTGGTGGAGGGTCTTGCCTCAATATTGATGGCTGCTGACTGATCAGGCTGGTGGTTAATGAAGGTTGGGTGACTGTGGCAATTTCCTAAAATAAGACAACAATCAATTTTGTGCATTGATGAACTCTTCCTTTCACAAAAGACCTCTTTGTAGCATGTGATGTTGTCTGACAGTATTTTACCCATGGTAGAACTTTCAAAATTGGAGTCAGTCCTCTCAAACCATGCCACTACTTTATTAACTAAGTTTTGAAGTGTTCTAAATCCTCTGTTGTCATTTCAACAATGTTCACAACTTCTTTACCAGGAGTAGTTTCCATCTCAAGAAATTATTTGCTCATCTGTAAGAAGCACTTCCTCATCTCTTAAAAACTTCATCATAAGATGACAGCAATTCAGTCTCATCTTCAGGCTCCACTTCTAATTCTAGTTCTCATTCTATTTCCACCACATCTCCAGCTATTTCCTTCATGGAGGTCTTGAACTCCTCCAAGTCATCCAGGAGGGCTGGAATCAAATTCTTTTACACTCCTGTTATTGTTGATTTTTTTTTACCTCGTTCCATGAGTCACAAATGTTCTTAGTGGTATCTAAAATGGTGAATTGTTTCCAGAAAGTTTTCAATTTACTTTGTTCAGGTACATCAGAGAAATCACTATGGCAGCTGTAGCCTTATGGAAAGTATTTTATAAATAATAAGACTTGGATGTCAAAACTACTTCTTGATCCATGTGTTGCAGAATGGATGTTGTATTGGTGGGCATAAAAACATTTATTTCCTTGTACATCTCCATCAAAGCTCTTAGTTAATTAGATGCATTGTCAATGAGCAGTACTATTTTTAAAAAGCTATTTTTTGCTGAGCAATAGGTTGCATTCACTTTTTATGGCTTAGCATTCCATGGGGTGTGTGTGTGTGTGTGTGTGTGTGTGTGTGTGTGTGTGTGTATATAAATTTTCTTTATCCACTCATTCATCGATGGACACTTAGGCTGGTTCCATATTTCTGTATTTTCAAATTGTGCTGCTATAAACATGCATGTGCAAGTGTCTTTTTCATATAATGACTTCTTTTCCTCTGGGTAGATACCCAGGAGTGGGATTGCTGGATCAAATGATAGTCCTACTTTTAGTTCTTTAAGTAACCTCCATATTGTTTTTCACAGTGGTTGTACTAGTTTACATTCCCACCAGCAGTGTAAAAGTGTTCCCTTTACACCACATCCACACCAACATCTATTATTTTTTTATTTTTTTAATTGTGGCCATTCTTGCAAGAGCAAGGTGGTATCTCATTGTGGTTTTAATTTGTGTTTCCCTGATAATTAGTGATGCTGAGCTTTGTTTTCAAATGTTGTTGGATATTTGTATATCTTCTTTTGAGACTTGTCTATTCATATCCTTTGCCCGCGTTTTGATGGGATTATTTGTTTTTTTCATGCTGATTTGTCAGAGTTCCTTGTGATTCTGGATATTAGTTCTTTGTCAGATGCATAATTTGTAAATATTTTCTCCTGTTCTGTGGGTCATCTGTTTACTCTGCTGATTATTTCTTTTACTGTGCAGAAACTTTTTAGTTTAATTAGGTCCCACCTATTTATTTTTGGTTTTGCTGCATTTGCTTTTGGGTTCTTGGTCATGAACTCTTTGCCTGAGCCAATGTAAAGAAGAGTTTTTCTGATGTTACCTTCTCGAACTTTTATGGTTTTAGGTGTTAGATTTAAGTCTTTGATATATCTTGAGGTTGTTTTTATAAGGTGAAAGAAGAGGATCCAGTTTCATTCTTCTACATGTGGCTTTCCAATTATCTCAGCAGTAATTGTTGAATATGGTGTCTTTTTCCCACTTTATGTTTTTGTTTGCTTTGTCAAAGATCAATTGCCTATAAGTATTTGACTTTATTTCTGGGTTGGCTATTTTGTTCCATTGGTCTATGTGCCTGTTTTTATAACAATACCATGCTGTTTTGGTAACTACAACTTTTTAATATAGTCTGAAGTCAGGTTTTGTGATGCTTCCAGGTTTTTTGTTGTTGTTGTTCTATGGTCTTGCTTTGGCTATGTGGTCTCTTTTTTGTTTCTATATGACTTTTAGGTTTTTTCTAGTTCTGTGAAGAATGATGGTGGCATTTTGATGGGAATTGCATTGAATTTGTAGATTGCTTTTGGCAGTATGGTCATTTTCATAATATTGATTCTACCCATCCATGAGCATGGGATGTGTTTTCATTTGTTTGTGTCATAGATAATTTCTTTCAGCAGTGTTTTGTATTTTTCCTTGCAGAGATCTTTCACCTCCTTGGTTAGATATATTACTAAGTTTGTTTGTTTTTTTTTTTTTTTTTTTTGGCAGCTGTTGTAAAAGGGATTGAGTTCTTGATTTGTTTCTCAGCTTGCCCATTGTTGGTGTATAGCAGTCCTACTGATTTGTGTACAATGACTTTGTTTTCTGAAACTTTACTGAATTCATTTATCTGATCTAGGAGCTTTTTTGATGTGTCTTTGGGGTTTTTTAGGTATACAATCATATTACTGGTGAACAACAACAGTTTGACTTCCTCTTTACTGACTTGGATGCCCTTTCTTTCTTTCTCTTGTTTGATTGCTCTGGCTAGGACTTCCAGTACTATGTTGAATAAAAGTGGTAAAAGTGGACATCCTTGTCTTGTTTCAGTTCTCAGGGAGAATATTCTTAAGTTTTTCCCATTCAGTATAATGTTGGCTGTGGGTTTGTCATAGACGGATTTTACGATCTTGAGGTATGTCCCTTCTATGCCAATGTTGCTAAGGGTTTTAATCATAAAGGGATGCTAGATTTTGTCAAATGTTTTTCCTGTATCTATTGAGATGATCATATGATTTTTGTTTTTAATTCTGTTTATGTGATGTATCACATGTATTGACTTGTATATGTTAAAATATTCCTGCATCCCTAGTATAAAATCCACTTGATCATGGTGGATTATCTTTTTGATATGCTGTTGAATTTGGTTAGCTAGTATTCTGTTGGGGATTTTTGCATCTATGTTCATCGGGGATATTGGTCTGTAGTTTGCTTTTTTTGTTATGTCCTTTCCTGGTTTTGATATTAGGGTGATACTGGCTTCACAGAATGACATAAGGAGGATTCCCTCTTTCTCTATCTTTTGGAATAGTTTTAGTAAGATTGGTACCAATTCTTCTTTGAATATCTGATAGAATTCAGCTCTGAACCCCTTTGGTCCTGGACATTTTTGTTGGTGATTTTTTTTTTTTTACTACTGTTTCAGTCTTGTCACTTGTTATTGGTCTGTTCAGAGTTTCTATTTCTTCCTGACTTAATCTGGGAGGATTGTATATTTTATCCACCTCCTCTAGATTTTCTAGTTTTTGTGTGTAAAGGTGTTCATAGTTGCCTTGAATAATTTTTTATGTTTCTATGGTATCGGCTGTAATATTTCCTGTTTCATTTCTAATTGAGACTATTTGGATCTTCTCTCATCTTTTCTTGGTTAATCTCACTAATGGTCTATCAATATTGTTTATCTTTTCAAAGAACCAGCTGTTTCATTTATCTTTTGTGCTGTTTTTATTTCAATTTCATTTAGTTCTGTTCTGGTCTTTGTTATTTCCTTTTTTTTTTTTTTTTCTGCCAGGTATGGGTTTTGTTTGTTCTTGTTTCTCTAGTTCCTTGAGGTGTGACCTTGGATTATTTATATGTGCTCTTTCAGACTTTCTGAAGTAGGCATTTAATGCTAAGAACTTTCCTCCTAACACTGCTTTGGCTGCATCCCAGAGGTTTTAATAAGTTGTCTCACTATTATTATTTTTTTTTTTTAACTTTAATTTTTTTTTATTATTATACTTTAAGTTCTAGGGTACATGTGCACAATGTGCAGGTTTGTTACATATGTATACTTGTGCCACATTGGTGTGCTGCACCCATCAACTCGTCATTTACATCAGGTATAACTCCCAACGCCATCCCTCCCCATCCCCTCTCCCCACAATAGGCCCCGGTGTGTGATGTTCCCCTTCCTGAGTCCAAGTGATCTCACTGTTCAATTTCCATGTATGAGTGAGAACATGCGGTGTTTGGTTTTCTGTTCTTGCGATAGTTTGCTGAGAATGATGGTTTCCAGCTGCATCCATGTCCCTGCAAAGGACACAAACTCATCCATTTTTATGGCTGCATAGTATTCCATGGTGTATATGTGCCAAGTTTTTTTTTTTTTTTTTTTTTCTTTTTTTATTTCAATTTTTTTTTTTTAATTTATTTATTATTATTATACTTTAAGTTGTAGGGTACATGTGCATAACATGCAGGTTTGTTACATATGTATACTTGTGCCATGTTGGTCTGCTGCACCCATCAACTCGTCATTTACATCAGGTATAACTCCCAATGCAATCCCTCCCCCCTCCCCCCTCCCCATGATAGGCCCCGGTGTGTGATGTTCCCCTTCCTGAGTCCAAGTGATCTCATTGTTCAGTTCCCACCTATGAGTGAGAACATACGGTGTTTGGTTTTCTGTTCTTGTGATAGTTTGCTAAGAATGATGGTTTCCAGCTGCATCCATGTCCCTACAAAGGACGCAAACTCATCCTTTTTTATGGCTGCATAGTATTCCATGGTGTATATGTGCCACATTTTCTTAATCCAATCTGTCACTGATGGACATTTGGGTTGATTCCAAGTCTTTGCTATTGTGAATAGTGCTGCAATAAACATACGTGTGCATGTGTCTTTATAGCAGCATAATTTATAATCCTTTGGGTATATCCCCAGTAATGGGATGGCTGGGTCATATGGTACATCTAGTTCTAGATCCTTGAGGAATCGCCATACTGTTTTCCATAATGGTTGAACTAGTTTACAATCCCACCAACAGTGTAAAAGTGTTCCTATTTCTCCACATCCTCTCCAGCACCTGTTGTTTCCTGACTTTTTAATGATCGCCATTCTAACTGGTGTGAGATGGTATCTCATTGTGGTTTTGATTTGCATTTCTCTGATGGCCAGTGATGATGAGCATTTTTTCATATGTCTGTTGGCTGTATGAATGTCTTCTTTTGAGAAATGTCTGTTCATATCCTTTGCCCACTTTTTGATGGGGTTGTTTTTTTCTTGTAAATTTGTTTGAGTTCTTTGTAGGTTCTGGATATTAGCCCTTTGTCAGATGAGTAGATTGCAAAAATTTTCTCCCATTCTGTAGGTTGTCTGTTCACTCTGATGGTAGTTTCTTTTGCTGTGCAGAAGCTCTTTAGTTTAATTAGATCCCATTTGTCAATTTTAGCTTTTGCTGCTGTTGCTTTTGGTGTTTTAGACATGAAGTCTTTGCCCATGCCTATGTCCTGAATGGTACTACCTAGGTTTTCCTCTAGGATTTTTATGGTATTAGGTCTAACATTTAAGTCTCTAATCCATCTAGAATTAATTTTCGTATAAGGCGTAAGGAAAGGATCCAGTTTCAGCTTTCTACTTATGGCTAGCCAATTTTCCCAGCACCATTTATTAAATAGGGAATCCTTTCCCCATTTCTTGTTTTTCTCAGGTTTGTCAAAGATCAGATGGCTGTAGATGTGTGGTATTATTTCTGAGGACTCTGTTCTGTTCCATTGGTCTATATCTCTGTTTTGGTACCAGTACCATGCTGTTTTGGTTACTGTAGCCTTGTAGTATAGTTTGAAGTCAGGTAGCGTGATGCCTCCAGCTTTGTTCTTTTGACTTAGGATTGTCTTGGAGATGCGGGCTCTTTTTTGGTTCCATATGAACTTTAAAGCAGTTTTTTCCAATTCTGTGAAGAAACTCATTGGTAGCTTGATGGGGATGGCATTGAATCTATAAATTACCTTGGGCAGTATGGCCATTTTCACGATATTGATTCTTCCTATCCATGAGCATGGTATGTTCTTCCATTTGTTTGTGTCCTCTTTGATTTCACTGAGCAGTGGTTTGTAGTTCTCCTTGAAGAGGTCCTTTACATCCCTTGTAAGTTGGATTCCTAGGTATTTTATTCTCTTTGAAGCAATTGTGAATGGAAGTTCATTCATGATTTGGCTCTGTGTTTGTCTGTTATTGGTGTATAAGAATGCTTGTGATTTTTGCACATTAATTTTGTATCCTGAGACTTTGCTGAAGTTGCTTATCAGCTTAAGGAGATTTTGGGCTGAGACAATGGGGTTTTCTAAATATACAATCATGTCATCTGCAAACAGGGACAATTTGACTTCTTCTTTTCCTAACTGAATACCCCTGATTTCTTTCTCTTGCCTAATTGCCCTAGCCAGAACTTCCAACACTATGTTGAATAGGAGTGGTGAGAGAGGGCATCCCTGTCTTGTGCCAGTTTTCAAAGGGAATTTTTCCAGTTTTTGCCCATTCAGTATGATATTGGCTGTGGGTTTGTCATAAATAGCTCTTATTATTTTGAGGTACGTTCCATCAATACCGAATTTATTGAGCGTTTTTAGCATGAAGGGCTGTTGAATTTTGTCAAAAGCCTTTTCTGCATCTATTGAGATAATCATGTGGTTCTTGTCTTTGGTTCTGTTTATATGCTGGATTATGTTTATTGATTTGCGAATGTTGAACCAGCCTTGCATCCCAGGGATGAAGCCCACTTGATCATGGTGGATAAGCTTTTTGATGTGTTGTTGAATCCGGTTTGCCAGTATTTTATTGAGGATTTTTGCATCGATGTTCATCAGGGATATTGGTCTAAAATTCTCTTTTTTTGTTGTGTCTCTGCCAGGCTTTGGTATCAGGATGATGTTGGCCTCATAAAATGAGTTAGGGAGGATTCCCTCTTTTTCTATTGATTGGAATAGTTTCAGAAGGAATGGTACCAACTCCTCCTTATACCTCTGGTAGAATTCAGCTGTGAATCCATCTGGTCCTGGACTTTTTTTGGTTGGTAGGCTATTAATTATTGCCTCAATTTCAGAGCCTACTATTGGTCTATTCAGGGATTCAACTTCTTCCTGGTTTAGTCTTGGAAGAGTGTAAGTGTCCAGGAAATTATCCATTTCTTCTAGGTTTTCCAGTTTATTTGCGTAGAGGTGTTTATAGTATTCTCTGATGGTAGTTTGTATTTCTGTGGGGTCGGTGGTGATATTCCCTTTATCATTTTTAATTGCGTCGATTTGATTCTTCTCTCTTTTCTTCTTTATTAGTCTTGCTAGTGGTCTGTCAATTTTGTTGATCTTTTCAAAAAACCAACTCCTGGATTCATTGATTTTTTGGAGGGTTTTTTGTGTCTCTATCTCCTTCAGTTCTGCTCTGATCTTAGTTATCTCTTGCCTTCTGCTAGCTGTGGAATGTGTTTGCTCTTGCTTCTCTAGTTCTTTTAATTGCGATGTTAGAGTGTCAATTTTTGATCTTTCCTGCTTTCTCTTGTGGGCATTTAGTGCTATAAATTTCCCTCTACACACTGCTTTAAATGTGTCCCAGAGATTCTGGTATGTTGTATCTTTGTTCTCATTGGTTTCAAAGAACATCTTTATTTCTGCCTTCATTTCGTTATGTACCCAGTAGTCATTCAGGAGCAGGTTGTTCAGTTTCCATGTAGTTGAGCAGTTTTGATTGAGTTTCTTAGTCCTGAGTTCTAGTTTGATTGCACTGTGGTCTGAGAGACAGTTTGTTATAATTTCTGTTCTTGTACATTTGCTGAGGAGTGCTTTACTTCCAATTATATGGTCAATTTTGGAGTAAGTACGATGTGGTGCTGAGAAGAATGTATATTCTGTTGATTTGGGGTGGAGAGTTCTATGGATGTCTATTAGGTCTGCTTGCTGCAGAGATGAGTTCAATTCCTGGATATCCTTGTTAACTTTCTGTCTTGTTGATCTGTCTAATGTTGACAGTGGAGTGTTGAAGTCTCCCATTATTATTGTATGGGAGTCTAAGTCTCTTTGTAAGTCTCTAAGGACTTGCTTTATGAATCTGGGTGCTCCTGTATTGGGTGCATATATATTTAGGATAGTTAGCTCTTCCTGTTGAATTGATCCCTTTACCATTATGTAATGACCTTCTTTGTCTCTTTTGATCTTTGATGGTTTAAAGTCTGTTTTATCAGAGACTAGGATTGCAACCCCTGCTTTTTTTTGTTCTCCATTTGCTTGGTAAATCTTCCTCCATCCCTTTATTTTGAGCCTATGTATGTCTCTGCGTGTGAGATGGGTCTCCTGAATACAGCAGACTGATGGGTCTTGACTCTTTATCCAGTTTGCCAGTCTGTGTCTTTTCATTGGAGCATTTAGTCCATTTACATTTAAGGTTAAGATTGTTATGTGTGAACTTGATCCTGCCATTATGATATTAACTGGTTATTTTGCTCGTTAGTTGATGCAGTTTCTTCCTAGCCTCGATGGTCTTTACATTTTGGCATGTTTTTGCAATGACTGGTACCGGTTGTTCCTTTCCATGTTGAGTGCTTCCTTCAGGGTCTCTTGTAAGGCAGGCCTAGTGGTGACAAAATCTCTAAGCATTTGCTTATCTGTAAAGGATTTTATTTCTCCTTCACTTATGAAACTTAGTTTGGCTGGATATGAAATTCTGGGTTGAAAATTCTTTTCTTTAAGAATGTTGAATATTGGCCCCCACTCTCTTCTGGCTTGGAGAGTTTCTGCCGAGAGATCTGCTGTGAGTCTGATGGGCTTCCCTTTGTGGGTAACCCGACCTTTCTCTCTGGCTGCCCTTAAGATTTTTTCCTTCATGTCAACTTTGGTGAATCTGGCAATTATGTGTCTTGGAGTTGCTCTTCTCGAGGAGTATCTTTGTGGCGTTCTCTGTATTTCCTGGATTTGAATGTTGGCCTGCCCTACTAGGTTGGGGAAGTTCTCCTGGATGATATCCTGAAGAGTGTTTTCCAACTTGGTTCCATTTTCCCCCTCACTTTCGGGCACCCCAATCAGACGGAGATTTGGTCTTTTTACATAATCCCATACTTCTTGCAGGCTTTGTTCATTTCTTTTTCTTCTTTTTTCTTTTGGTTTCTCTTCTCGCTTCATTTCATTCATTTGATCCTCAATCGCTGATACTCTTTCTTCCAGTTGATCGAGTCGGTTACTGAAGCTTGTGCATTTGTCACGTATTTCTCGTGTCATGGTTTTCATCTCTTTCATTTCGTTTATGACCTTCTCTGCATTAATTAGTCTATCCGTCAATTCTTCCACTTTTTTTTCAAGATTTTTAGTTTCTTTGCGCTGGGTACGTAATTCCTCCTTTAGCTCTGAGAAATTTGATGGACTGAAGCCTTCTTCTCTCATCTCGTCAAAGTCATTCTCCGTCCAGCTTTGATCCGTTGCTGGCGATGAGCTGCGCTCCTTTGCCGGGGGAGATGCGCTCTTGTTTTTTGAATTTCCAGCTTTTCTGCCCTGCTTTTTCCCCATCTTTGTGGTTTTATCTGCCTCTGGTCTTTGATGATGGTGATGTACTGATGGGGTTTTGGTGTAGGTGTCCTTCCTGTTTGATAGTTTTCCTTCTAACAGTCAGGACCCTCAGCTGTAGGTCTGTTGGAGATTGCTTGAGGTCCACTCCTGACCCTGTTTGCCTGGGTATCAGCAGCAGAGGCTGCAGAAGATAGAATATTTCTGAACAGCGAGTGTACCTGTCTGATTCTTGCTTTGGAAGCTTCCTCTCAGGGGTGTACTCCACCCTGTGAGGTGTGGGGTGTCAGACTGCCCCAGTGGGGGATGTCTCCCAGTTAGGCTACTCAGGGGTCAGGGACCCACTTGAGCAGGCAGTCTGTCCGTTCTCAGATCTCAGCCTCCGTGTTGGGAGATCCACTGCTCTCTTCAAAGCTGTCAGACAGAGTCGTTTGCGTCTGCAGAGGTTTCTGCTGCTTTGTTGTTGTTGTTGTTGTTGTGTAGCTGTGCCCTGTCCCCAGAGGTGGAGTCTACAGAGACAGGCAGGTTTCCTTGAGCTGCTGTGAGCTCCACCCAGTTCGAGCTTCCCAGCAGCTTTGTTTACCTACTTAAGCCTCAGCAATGGCGGGCGCCCCTCCCCCAGCCTCGCTGCTGCCTTGCCGGTAGATCACAGACTGCTGTGCTAGCAATGAGGGAGGCTCCGTGGGCGTGGGACCCTCCCGGCCAGGTGTGGGATATGATCTCCTGGTGTGCCTGTTTGCTTAAAGCGCAATATTGGGGTGGGAGTTACCCGATTTTCCAGGTGTTGTGTGTCTCAGTTCCCCTGGCTAGGAAAAGGGATTCCCTTCCCCCTTGCGCTTCCCAGGTGAGGCGATGCCTCGCCCTGCTTCAGCTCTCGCTGGTCGGGCTGCAGCAGCTGACCAGCACCGATCGTCCGGCACTCCCCAGTGAGATGAACCCAGTACCTCAGTTGAAAATGCAGAAATCACCGGTCTTCTGTGTCGCTGGCGCTGGGAATTGGAGACTGGAGCTGCTCCTATTCGGCCATCTTGCCGCCGTTGTCTCACTATTATTGCTCAGCTCAATGAATTTTTTAAATTTCCATCTCAATTTCATTGTTGGCCCAAAGATTATTCAAAAGCAGATTATTTATTTCCATGTATTTGTATAGTTTTGAGAGTTCCTTATGGAGTTAACTTCCAGTTTCATTTCACTGCAGTCTGAGAGTGTACTTGATATAATTTTGATTTTCTTAAATTTATTGAGACCTGTTTTGTGACCCATCATATAGTCTATATTGGAGAATGTTCCATGTACTGAAGAAAATAATGCATATTCTGCAGTTGTTTGGTAGTATGTTCTGTAAATATCTATTAAGTCCATTTGTTCTAGGGTATAGTTTAAGTCCATTTTTTCTTTGTTGACTTTCTGTCTTGATGAGCTGTCTAGTGCTACTAGTGGAGTATTGGAGTCCCTCATCTATCTCGTTTCTTAGGTCTAGTAGTAATTGTTTTATAAATTTGGGAGCTCCAGTGTTAGGTGCATATATATTTAGGATTATGATATTTTCCTGTTGGATTATCCATTTTATCATTATATAATGTCCCTCTTTGTCTCTTTTCTACTGTTGTTGCTTTAGAGTCTATTTTGTCTGATATAAGAATAGCTACTCCTGCTTGCTTTTGGTGTCCATTTGTATGGGATATCTTTTTCCACCCCTTTACCTTTAGTGAGTTCTTATGTTTGGGTGAGTCTCTTAAAGACAGCAGATATTTAATTGGTGGATTTTTAATCCATTCTGCCATTCTGTGTCTTTTAAGTGAAGCATTTAGGCCATTTACGTTCAATGATAGTATTGAGATGTGAGGTACTTTCTATTCATTGTGCTAGTTGTTGCCTTAATACCTTGGGTTTTTTTTCCATTGTGTTATTATTTTATAGGCCCTGTGATATTTATGCTTTAAGGAGGTTCCATTTTGGTGTATTTCAAGGTTTTGTTTTGAGATTTAGAATTCCTTTAGCACTTTTTGTAGTGCTGGCTTAGTAGTGGCAAATTCTCTTAGCATTTGTTTGTCTGAAAAAGACTTTGTGTCCTTCATTTATGAAGCATAGTTTTGCTAGGTACAAAATTCTTGGCTGGCAATTATTTTGTTTCAGGAGGATAAAAATGGAACCCCAATGCTTTCTGGCTTGTAAGGTTTTTGCTGAGAAGTCTGCTGTTAATCTGATAGGTTTTTCCTTTAAGGGTTATCTGATGCTTTTGTTTCATAGCTCTTAAGATTCTTTCCTTTGTCTTGACTTTAGATAACCTGATGACTACTTGACTAGGTGATGATTTTTTGTGATGAATTTCCCAGGTTTTCTTTGAGTTTCTTGTATTTGGATGTCTAGATATCTAGGAATGCCAGGGAAACTTTGCTCAATTATTACCTCAAATACTTTTCCAAACTTTTAGATTTCTCTTCTTCCTCAAAAACACCAATTATTCATAGGTTTGGCCATTTAACATAATCCCAAATTTCTTGGAGGCTTTGTTCATTTTTTAAAATTCTTTATTTGCCTTTTTCTGATTGAATTCAAAAGCCTTGTCTTCAGGCTCTGAATTTCTTTCTTCTACTTGTTCAGTTCTATTGTTGAAACTTTCCAGTGCATTTTGTATTTCTCTAAGTGTGTCTTTTGTTTCCAGAACTTGTTATTGTTTTAATGATATATATTTCTCTGGATAATTTTTCATCCATAGCCTACATTTTAAAAATTTCTTTTAAGTTGGTCTTCAGCTTTCTCTGGTATCTTCTTAAGCAGTTGAATAATCGAACTTCTGAATCCTTTATCTGGCTCTTCAGAGATTTCTTCTTGGTTTGGATCCATTGCTGGGGAGCCAGTGTGTGTGATGTTTGGGGGTATTATAGAAACCTGTTTGTCATATTACCAGAATTACTTTTCTGGTTCCTTATCATTTGGGTAGACTATTTCAGTGGAGAGGTCTAAAACTCAAGGCCTGCTGTTAAGATTCTCTTGTCCCATGGGGTGATCCCTCAATGTGGTGCTCTTTTTCTTCCCCTAGGGATGAGGCTTCCTGACAGCTGGACTGACTGCAGTGATTGTTGCTGTTCTTCTGGGTTTAGCCATCCAGCAGGCTACCAAGCTCTGGACTGGTATCAGGGGATGTCTGCAGAGTCCTGTGATGTGATCTGTCTTCAGGTCTCCCAGGACATGGATACCAGTACCTGCTCTGGTGGAGGTGTCAGGGAAGTGAAGTAGACTCTGTGAGAGTTCTTGATTGTAGATAGGTTTAGTTTGCTGGCTTTCTTGAATGCTGGTTATACTAGCAGTGAAGTTGTCATGTGGACAGACTCAGGGCCTCTGCTTAGCCCAGGATATTGCAGGCAGTGGAATTAGGTGTTGTCTTCTCCTTCCTGGGGTCAGTGTTATTCTGTCCTGAGTTGCTTTAATGGCCTGAGTTGGTTGCCCTCCAGCCAGGAGATGGCACTTTCAAGAGAGCACCAGTTGCAGTAGTAGTAGGGAGCTTTAAGCTTGCCCTAAGATGGCCAGGGTAATTATTTTGGTTTCTCAGGTGATAGGTGGGGCCATAAAGTTCCCAAGAATTTCTATGTCTTGAGTTTGGCTACCATGGAAGGTAGGGAAATACCATCAGGTGGAGGCAGGGTTAGTGGGTGTGGGCTCAGACTCTCCCTGAGTGGGGCTTGCCACAGCCACTGTGGGGGATGTGGGCGGGGGAGGGGGTTCTCAGGCCAATGGGGATATGTTCCAGAGAGAATCTTGGCTACCTCTGCTGTATCATACAGTTCACCAGGGAAGTAGGGGATAGCCAGTAGCAAGAGGCCTGACCCAGCTCCCACACAGTTGGTAAGGCCAGTCTCACTCCAGCAGTGCTCCCACTCAGACCTTGCCCAAGACCATGAAGTACTCCCCTGGGAAAGCAAGCATGGCTTTCAGACCTAACCCCTCTCCAACTGCCCACTCCATTGGCAGCAGCTCCTGTGCTTGCTTGCTTATACCTACAGCAGCTCCCACTCACCCCCCAGACTCTGCTCAAGAAAATTTGTACCCAGTCAAAACTATTACCAATTTCTGATGGGAACTTCCTTCACCCCGCAACCCCTCCCCAGTTGCATTGGCTGCCTTCCCCAAGGGACCCTGTGAGATACAGTGATGCCTTCCCTGGGCTCCAGCTGGAGACTGGGAGTGCATGCAAGGCACTACCCGCTGCTACTTCTACTTTTATATCTGGCACAACTTCCTAAATCCACTTTATCCCTAGGTAGGTTAAATCCTTCTTCTGTGATCTGGATTTTCAGATTCCCCAGTGAGTATGCGTGTTCAAAGGTAGGTTTTCCCCCTATCATGCTTTGCGAACTCACAGTTTGTTGCCTGTTTTGTGGAATTTGCAGCAGCAAACCACTTCTTTCAAAGGATCTGTGAATTATTTTGGTTTTCCTGGCATGTTCTTGCAGTGGTTCTTGGAGCAAAAGATCATGATGTTAGTCTCCATACGCTGTTCTGCCATCCATGTGGAAGATGCACGTTAGGCCTTTCCTTTATTTGCCATCTCCCCCCAATCTCCTATCCTAGCTAAATCTTCTGAATTGCTGCAGCTTCTACATAAGCAGTTGCTGCTTTACCTTGTACCTTTATGTTATAGAGAAGGCTTCTTTCCTTAAACCTCATGATCTATCCTCTGCTAACTTCAAACTTTTCTTCTGCAGCGTTTTCACCTCTCTCAGCCTTCATACCATTGATGAGAGTTAGAGCCTTGCTCTAGATTAGGCTTTGGCTTAAGGAAATGTTGTGGCTGGTTTGATTTTGTATCAGAGCCCTAATACTTTCTTCATGTCAGCAATAAGGCTATTTTATTTTCTTATCACTTGAATGTTCACTGGGGTAGCACTTCTAATTTTCTTCAAACAGTTTTCCTTTGCATTCACAACTTCAGCATTTGGCCTATCATGGCTTTCAACGTGCCTTTCTCACTAAGATTAACCATTTCTAGCTTTTAATTTAAAATAAGAGACAGACAACTCTTCCTTTCACTTGAACACTCAAAGGCCATTTTAGGGTTATTAATTGACCTCATTTTAATATTGTTACAAGTCAGGGAATAGGGAGGCTCAAGGAGAAGGAGTGCAATGGGACAGCCAGGTAGAGGATCAGTCAGAATACACACAACATTTATCAATCAAGTTTGCCATCTTGTTTGGACACAGCTGGTAGTGTCCCCCAAACAATTACAATAGGAACATCAAAGATCATTGATCACAGATCACCATAATGATACAAAAATAATAAAAAAAAGTTTCAGATGGTGAACGAATCACCAAAATATGACAGAGACACGAAGAGAGCACACGCTGTTGGAAAAATGACCCCGATAAACTTGCTTGACACAGAATTGCCACAAACCTTCAATTCCTTAAAAAAAAAAAAAAAATCTGTAAAGCACAATAAAGTGAAGAGCAATAAAATAAAATGAGGTATGCTTGTAGGAAAGCCAAGAACTCTCAGAAGAGCAGTTACTGCTAGTTCCTTGGTTTCTCAATCAAGCGTCTATCATTGCACCTGTCCTTTCTATTGCAAATCTTGGTTAACCCACCTGTGCCCTGCAAGACTCAGCTCTGTGAAGCAGATTTGTGCTTTCTTCTCATCCTCAGCACTCTTCATTCATTAATTCATTTAGAGTTTAACATATGGTGGGTTTGTTAAGTATAACCAGACTCAATTACACAAGGGAGGAAAAGAAAAATAAGTATTACCAGAAGAAAAAAGTAAATATTACCAAGCCACTTTGAAAGACAGTCATTGTTTTGTAGCTCTCTCTTCCTAGAGAACCCAGGCCATAATACCAGCATGGAGTTCATCCCTGTTTGCTGTCATATTGCCATGACATTTATATACTGATCCCGTGGTGTGCGCCTTCAGCAAGGTCCTGGCATTTCAGTATTGCAAGAAAAGTAACAAGAACACTAAAGTGGGGAAGTGAAAAAAAAAGTTCACATCCTGAGTCTAGGATAGCAATACAGTTTTTCAGCACTGACAGAAAACTAGCAGAAATAATGCATATTGCACCAAAGACTTAAAAGAAATAACGAGTCCAATTCTATTTGTTAGCATGTTATTTGGCTTTTGGATTCTAGTATCCTGAGGGGCCATCTGGTTCTCAGATTATAACTTTTGTTAGAACTAACTTGGAGAGCAGAGACAGTTCTTCATAGAGAGCTTTATTTTGTGTAGAACAGGTCTTCTGAATGGGAATCCACGGAGTGAAAAATAAAAATTCGTAAGGCTTGTGCTACATTTTTTTCATTACATAATTCCTGTCACTGTCTCTTCCATGAGCACACACAGAGGCTGCCAAAGATTCACCGTTCCTCACTCTCTTGAGACTCACTCTTCTTACCCTGAAGGATGGAAGTATGAGAGATATCTGTCTGCAGGTGTGCAGCATTCATGTGACTGCTAAACTAATGTCCCCTTTTGCTTCCTGAATGAGCCTCCTTTCAGTGCTGGGGTGGAGACCTCTAAGGACATGTTCTCCAGCCTTCCTCTGAGGATTCTACTGCATCAATCAAGCCACAGATATTGGTCATGCTCTTGCACTAAGCAAGAGTGAACTAAATATTTTAACAATCAACACAACAAATACAATTTTTAAAACAATGGTCCTGAGTATAAAATCCTTTTAGGTCTTTAAACAGTTTGCTTAGTAAGAAGGGCACATCAGAGAATTTCTGGCTCTCAGATGAAAAACGTACATGTCGGGCCTCACCTGTCAGTCAGTGGCTCGGAACGTTGACAGTTTTACATGGACAAATGGCTTGGAACAGATGGGACAAGACCTGATGTGGAGAAATTCACATGATTATTACCCCGTATTACCCTGATTAAATCCATTCACTTGCACTCATCTTAATGAGCAATCATTAAAGGAGACAGCACTAAATATTCTTGAGGTAACTGACAGGCGGAAAGAGTTGCTTATTTATATTCAAATCATTTAGCTCCTCAAAAGAAAGTGCGAATTTTTTTCACATGCAGTTAGATTGACGTTGGAAAGCTTTTCATCAGGTAGAAGGCTGTAATGTTCATCTTTCTGCTTTCCAGCAGCACTTGGACATTTGCTTTGGTATTAGAGGCATCCTGAAAGTGAGCGGTGGTTTTAATACCTTTCCCAAGTGGGCCCTCACACTTCATTATCAAGGGAACAATTCCTGCTTTAAGAAACATGTGCATGTATTAACATTGTTGTATATTTAATAAGACCATTCAATAAGAAAGAAATAGACCCTGAGCAAACCAACCCAGACATCCTTTCTGAATCTTCCCTGTAGCAGAGCTCGTCCCTTGTAAAGCCTATTTGGAATTTATTTCATTTAAAATTCACAACATCTTGGTTAAAAAGCACCAGATTCTTTCAGGCTAATCATTCTTCAAATCTATTCATTTGTTTCTCTCCACTTGAATTTGCAGTTGATCTTTTAGACTAAAATTTTTGTCTTTAATATTCAGATCACCTTCATATACTTGTCCCTTCCCTTGCTCAATTTATTCTAGTAATATATTTCTGTGCTTTTTCTTACTCCACTCAATATTCTGAGATGTATTTGCATTGCAGCAAATAGAATAATGGAGCAATGCAATACATTGAATTTAAGTCTTCCACATAAAGAACTCAAAGTGCTTTACAAACAAGAATCCCTTGTTAGTTACAATGAGGAAACAGAAGCCACAGATGCGGCAGTTGAATCATGGGAATAGTCTCTAGTCCTCACGATTTTGTCTTCAGCTCTAAACTGAGTTCCTCTGTGGAATTTCAAATCCTTCCTTGCTTCTTCCCTCCCTCCCTCCCTCTCTCTTCCCTTTCTTTCCTTTTTCCTTCTTCACTCCCTTTTTATCCTTCCTCTCTTCCTCCTTCCCTCCCATACCCCAGCACACACTTATTGTTTGTCTTATGAACTAGGCACTGTTCTAAACACACAGCATTTACAGCCATGCACTGCTTAATCACAGGGATAGGGGATACACTGTGAGAAAGTAAGCCATAGACAATTCCATTATTGTGCAAACATCATAGAGTACACTTACACAAACCTAGATGGTATAGCCTGCTACACACCTAGGCTGTATGGTATAGTCTATTATTGCTCCTGGGCTACAAATCTGTACAATACGTTACTGTCCTGAATGCTGTAGGCAGTTGTAATACAATGGTAATTATGTATTATTTGTGTAGCTAAACATAGAAAAAGTACAGTAAAAATGGGGTATAAAAGATGAAAAATGTCATATGTGTGTGGGGCAATTACCATGTATGGAGCTTGCAGGACTGGAAGTTGCTCGGGGTAAGTCAGTGAGTGAGAGGTGAGTGAATGTGAAGGCCTAGGACATTACCCTACTATAGACTTTATAAACATCATACACTTAGGCTACCCTAAATTCATAAAAAATAAAGTAATTGTGTTAGGACATTACAATGGCTTTGATGTCACTAGGTGTTCGAAATTTTTCAACTCTGTTATAATCTTCTGGAACAACCATTGTACACGCAGTCCTCTGTTGGCCTAAATGTTGTTATGTGGTGCATGACTATAGTAATGAACAAGACAAAGCTTCTGTCATCTTGGGAATTACGCTGTAGTGGGGAAGAGGAGAGTTGAACAAGTGAAGAAATAAATAATTCCAGGTAAAGTAGAGAGAGGTGCTATATTAGAAAATACCTCCCCTGACCTCCCCAGAGAGGAGGTGATAAAAGACCTGGATGGAAGATCTGGGAATGAACACTTCAGGCAGAGAGAGGAGGAAATGGTATCCTCACTCCCCATCCCATCAATAAAAGAGATCGCAGCATTCCAGGAATAAACAAAGCCCAGCAACCCCGCAATGTGTGGGGCAGAGCAGAGAGGAAGTTCGAGGGGAAGGCACGGAGACTGCATCTCACCCTCAATTGAATGGGAACCCACTGAAGTGTTTGGGTGAGGGGGAAGCTTTGTTATAATTACATTTGTATCCTACAACATTTACTCTGACTGCTGTTATTTAAAGAAAGGCATTTACTCTGGAGAACATACGTGGAGGTTGGGAGAAGGCAAGTGTGGAAGCAGAAAGAACAATTTGAAGGCTGTTGCCGTAGACCAGGCAAGGCATGTTGTTAGCTTAAATTAGGTTGGTGGTCAAGATGGGAAGAGGTGGCTGGATTTGGAATAGATTTTGATGGCAACACCAACAGGAAATTCAGTTGGCTCTGAACGGGGAGTGAGGGAAAGAGAGGAATGAAGAATTACTCTTGGGTCATTGGCATTATCCCCTGGTGAGCAATGGAGCCATTTTTCAAGAAGGGGAAGGTTGAAGGAAGGGTAAAATCAAGAGCTCTGTGTGGACATGCTCCTGAGATGGCTACTGCAGGTAGAGATGTTATTATGTAGGGGATGGTAAGTTTGGAGTTTGTGGGAACTATCAAGTTTGGAAATATGCATTTGGAATTTGCTAGCATATAGAGGATATTGAAAGCCATGAGGTTGGATAAGATTATGTAGGGATTAATTGTCAGCTGGAGTATCTGAGCACTGTAAATAAGAAATCACATTTTGTGCATTCGTGTCTCTTCGATTGTCCTGTCTGATGCCATCTCTTTGTGGAAGGAAGCCCTGACGAGAGCAGAGTAGGTAAGTCAGAGCTTGCATTCCTGAAAGCAATTGCGGAACTAGTACAAGTCATGGTTTCCTAATCTCTTTATGTATGGCTGATTTTATTTGCTGTTTCATTTAGAATTCTTCCTCCTTCTCTTATAAGGAAGATTGGTCTGTAGATTTTTATTGGTGCTATATTTAATAAATTTGATTATCTATGTTATGCTGGATTTATCAAAAGATTGTTAAGCTTTTCTTATTTCTATGCACCAGAACAAATTAAATAACATGGGAATTATCTGTTTATTTGTGGGATGGAAAGAATTCACAGTGAGAAATTCTGGTGCCAGAGGCATTTGGGAAGAAGCAGAATACTTACCATTCATTTAGTGCTAAAAATGCTAAACAATTGAAAGGCATAACATCAATTTGCCCTCTTGACAACTTTATGAAATCAGTATTCTTTCCACTTTAGAGATTATTAAGTTGAGGTGCACAGAGGTCTGGAAATTGCCCTCAGTCATGCAGCTAAAAAGCAGTATTTCAAGATGTGGACCACAATCTGATTTCAAATGCTCTACGTGCATTTAGCCATTAAGCATCACTGTCTCCTATGTTAATACCCACAGTGAGGGTGAAGATTCCTTCCAGTGGTTCAGGCATAAAATTTGGGCAGCTGCCATTTACTGCCCATCCAGCTTTTGTCCCCTTGTCTTCACCCTGACTTTGTTTGCAGGAACCACTCTCCTCCACCCTTGTTTATGGGCCTCACTTAGGGCTCACTCCATCCCTGAATCCAGGAGCAGTCACAGAAACCCAGGTGTGGCAGTCAATACATCCACTCACCTGAGCAAAAGAGATGTATTCAGGGATAAACATGAGACCCAAATTCATCAAGTCAGAACTAATCCCAAAACTTCTCACTGGGTAAGCTCTCTGTAGATAGGATGGTTGCCTGGCACATCCATCTTGCCACCGTGAGAGAAGGACTTCAGCCTGCCCAAGAATGGATTCTATCCAGAGGACAAAAGTGCCCAGAAAAGAGAAAGCAAGACCATATTCTGCTCAGAATATGTCAGCCTCAGAAACAGCCCTCACTTACTACTGGCCTTGACATTTAAATGAACCCGTAAATTCTCGGTTGTTACTGCAGTGGGTTCCCATTCAGTTGAGGGTGAGATGCAGTCTCCGTGCCTTCCCCTCGAACTTCCTCTCTGCTCTGCCCCACACATTGCGGGGTTGCTGGGCTTTGTTTATTCCTGGAATGCTGTAAGTTCTTTTATTGATGGGATGGGGAGTGAGGATACTGTTTCCTACTCTCTCTGCCTGAAGAGATGGTATTTGGTTGAGATATTTTTTGGCTGTGCTGCAATAGTTGTGGACTATTATAGAAAGGTAATGATGTATTTTCTATTTCTCATATTTAGTCATGGGAACCAGATAAGTTATCTGCCTAATGCCAGTCATTTAGTGAGGTAACTAGGGCCCATACCCGTGACTTCTATATTAGAGTTTTGAGTATTCTATTTACTAGATCATACAGTTTTCTCAAACATATCTGTGGAAGAGTTATTTAGAAAAAATAAAATACAAATTTCTTTTCTGGAGTCTTTCCCTATACATTTAGTTATTCATTTTCCAACACTTAGTTACTCTGACAGCTCAGATTTTACTGTGCTATAGAAGAGTTCTCAAAGCATAAGGTTACCATATGGGCATCAGAAGTTTTATTCATTCCAAACCAAACAGAATGTCTTTGGCATTGACTAGCTATGCTTTGTTCAACAGATGTATGGCCCAATATATTTTAATATGCATTTGCATATATGTGGCTGCAACCATTGGATTGGACACATGGAAGATGATAATGTGTGCTCTTGAAACAAGCAGTGCCTTTTCTGCCCTGGTCCAAACTCAAATGGTTCTCTTTTGTCCTAGGAGTCAAATTTACTTTTCCTGACCTTCAAAGATACAATACTTGCTTACCAATTACCTCGCAATGATAGAGCTGGCTATCCCAGATTTTTCACATACAGAAGCTGCCCTAGGTCTTGCTGCTGCCTCTCCCCTTCAAAGCAGCCACCTCCAGGTACAGGTCTGTCAACTTCCAGAAGACCAAAATTGTGGTGTCTTGCTTTGTTTTTCCAGAATCTGGGACCAGGCTTTGTGGTTACTTAGTTCATGTGGTCTGGGGAGACTGAAGCTATCTCTTGCACCCTGGAATAGACATAAATGTCTGGGTACAAATAGGGATGCTCTAGAAACAGCTGCTGAACTAACCATGAAAACAAATGAATACAATTTCTCATCTTTAGGAAGTCATTGCTAGCCAAACTGTTACTATGCAAACTATGTAATGTCTGTCATAGCACATAAAATATTATTCTATCTACCCGTATTTGTGGACATTTGTAGCAAATAAGTGGGGTGAAGGATAGGGATTGTGACCAAGATATGGCATGAATCTCACTGACTCAGAGGAAATGAAAAACCATGAACTTGGCTTTTAAATTCAATACAGTAAACTTAATACAGAGCCGCATCAAATCAGATCTGTAAAGAATATTAATGATTATTTGTGTCAACTCCTTACCATATGTAAAAAGAGAAAATAGAATTCCAACAAAGATGCATAAGACCCTGCACCTTGACCCAAGGACTATTCAGATGTCTTTTATTCTAGAAAAAGGAATATTGTGGATTTATTTGCTTTAGTTTTAACCAGTACAGCCTCCACAGAAGCATAGTGCAACACAGTGGGTGGATGGGACAGTGGTAGCTGTTATCACCCCAAGGCAAGGCTAGTGACCATGCTTTTGAGGAGAGCTGTGCAACCTCACATACATACATCTGAATCTCACCACAGTTGACTGAAAAACCTAGATATAGGAGTTTGCAACTCTTCCTTAAAATGTGAGAAAAGTAAAAAACATTTAGCAATGATACTCAACGTCCTCCAGCCATTTGAATAGAGTAAAATTGGTCCAATATATTTCAAACTGCAATAGCAATATATTAGAAAGGGAAATATGAGGGAAACTTTTAGTTATAATTTTCTGTAGACATTTTTATTCTTGTGTACATCAGACTTTCTACAGATAGATGCCATAATATAGAAGATTCATTTTATAAAATATTCTTTCTCAATTATTCACAAATCTGAATGTTGTCTTGTTATAGTTAAGTACATAATATGAATTTATTATCTATTCTCCCTGCCTGGCATGAAACATAATTTAGATAATCATAGATTCTACTGAAGAGGAGGAAATTTGAATAATGTTAACAAGCAGTTCATAGTGGGGGCTTTTGCTAGGTTTAGTCAACTTTATTTTTCTAGTTTGACTTAACATAGTGACTCACAAAGTTTACTTCCTCCTAAGAATTCACATAACCATGAAAAAAGTACTTTTGGTCATAAAACAGGATGAGATCAAATATATCTCAAAAGCAATTATTATCAGCTATATTCAAAATGCATCATTCTTTGATCTAAAATGGAGAACGTAAGTGTGGCCATGGCTACACAGCAGTATGGACTGGGGAGAGGATACTTCAACATGCAAGAGAAAAATGTTATCTTAATTATAGGGACTTGTAATTAATGCATTTCAGGCCTTGATATTCAGGTTGCATTTTGGTAACTTTTAAGTACATAAAAATTTTAAATGAATAAAGCTTTTAAGTAGTTTTTAAATAAATAATTTAAAACTACGATAAGAAATCTGTGTTTATGCCTTTTATTTTTTCCAATCAATCAAATCGACAATTTAACAGATCTGCATTGTTCCTGCATCATTTCAGGTGGCCTGAAACTTGACAAGAAGAGGACATATGAATGTTTTCTGTAAGGTTAGATGAAGATCCCAATGCACTGAGCCAAGGTATCTGAATTGTGGGGAATATGAGGTAGTTACCCCAAGCAGAAGCACAGGCCACATCCCTCAGCCAGGTGTCCAGTGGCCCCACATTCATTCATATTGGGAGATAGAAGCAAGGAATGATACTTTCTTTGCAATACATGGTACTGTCAAAATGAAAAACTCAATAATCCTTTACAAGATCTCCATTTTTTTTTTTTTGGTGGAGGGGGCAGGGGCTAGGGAGTTATAGACTCTGTACTAACAATCTTTGCCCTTAACTAGAAATATCATGGCTGACCAGTGATCTTTTGGATACATTTGTACCTCAAGCCAAATACAGCCACAGCAAGGCCACAGGCTCGTGAAGAGGAAGAAAGCAGGGTCGGTGCCCAGGCATCCTTCAAAAATCTCTGTCTCCAATTTTTCCCATCTGGAAAGCCCCTGTTCCTTTTGCTCATTGTAAAGTCTGACTTAACACTCTTTTATCTGGCAGTGCTTACAATGAGTTTGACCTGAGGTCCACGATTGCTAGTTGTTGAAAGAGAATTAGAAACACTTGCTTAATTCCGAGGGTCAACATCAAAAACAAACCTGACCGAAGTAGCAGAGGAACTATTTCACAACTAACAACCACCTTAACCTTACTTCGTTTATCAAATGTCCTCAGGATTATGACACACCCAGATCTTTGGCATTGTATTTTTTGTCCACCGAACAAAACTGGGAAGCTACCAAAGCCATGCATGGAATTCATGGTACCACTAGCAGTGTGTGAGATCAGCAGAATGTTTCTGAAAGCTAATAGATGTATTCAAAGAACTGATCACAATTGCATTTGAAATAAGTTATCTGCCATGATTTCTTTTGGCCATAATGTGGCAAATGTTATACAGACAAGAAAATATTTAGTAAAAGTTGGAAGTAGTTACAAAATATTTGTGCAGAAGTTTGCTGACTTTAATTGTATGACCTCATCGTAGTTGCTCAGGGAGACTCCAGCTACATCTTATCTTTTCAAAATACTCCTGAGCAATGGCTTTCCTACAGCCTCTCTGGAATGTAGCATTATCAGCTTCTATTTCCCCAATTTCCTATAATTCAATAAAAAGTCAGCAATAACATGTCCAAGGGCAAGCTCTATCTCAAATATGGATTTTAATGAAACACAAATATGCCCATGCATGTTTCAGCAAATTGTTCTGTACCATGCAAAAATACATTAAAAGTGGAGCCACATTTACATTTGTTTTGCATTTGTTATTTAAGAGGTCAAAATATGCAAAGTGCATCCACTTTTGTCGATAGCTTCAAGGAAAAGAAAGTTTTGTTAAAGTTAGATTCATGACAAACAGATAAGTTAGTATCTGTCATTTGGGGGAAAAGGTTTGGAGAGGCTACATTTTAAAAATAATAGGTATTTATTACTTCTCTAAAACTGAGAATACTTAACAAATGTGTCTGTCTATTTTAAACCAGGTATACTGGTCTGCAGGTAAATTTCCAATTAAAAAGCAAACTTAATTATAAACAGTTTACAGCACAAAGGGAGATTGTTATATAGTCTGGAATTGGCCCTGGAAATTTTAATATAAAAAATGAAATTAGTAATAGAAGAATAAAAGACATTTAGTGATTTCCAAAAAAACTTTGAGACAATTCTTGCTCAAGATTTACAGATAAAGAATGCAATAGAAAAGTTGGTATTCTAAGATGATAGAAAACAATATATTATAGCATTGCTTCAGAGATATAATCTTATATACTTGCTGGATTTGTTTGTGGTTGCCTTTGCCAAAGGAAACTTTTTTCAAAATTAAAGTTTTTTTTTTTTCTAAACCAGCCTCTGCATTTGCCCCTGAATGCTGGAAAAAAGAAAGCGGGGTGTGCAGGAGGGGTGGGCAAAATAAAAATTGTGTGTGTGTGGTACATTTTCTATACACTCCTGACTATGTAGGATGGACAGACCCATTTCTGCAGTGTTACCTGGATTATCTATGTAGCTACAGATCTATTACATTGGGGATTACACAACTCTATGTCTCTAATATTATGTCATTCTTTGTTGGACACAGCACACCAAGGCCAGGTTGGAACTTGTGGTGTGCACATATGCCATCTGTGAAGCCTGAAGTCTAACGTGCTTAGGACGTTCCTTCTTCCAGAGTCACATGGACTCATGACCTCTCCTAATTCATCTCTATTCAAATGCCACTTCATCAAAAAAGACTTGGTCCGATTATTACACCCCATGTCACCAGCACTCTCCTCATCCCTTTCCCCTGCTTTGTTCTCCTTATTTGGTTAGTACTTACTACTATCCAATATATTTTCTGTCCCTCTTCCTAGAATATAAAGTTCCATTAGAACACAAACTATTTTTGTTCGCTGCTATATACCCAGTAACTAGATAGTGCTTGGCACATGGTGGGTGCTCACAAATTTTTGTGGAATGAATATATAATAAAATGTTTAAAATAAAAATACATCTGCTGATCAATGACATTGCAGAAAGGTCCACTAGAGAATGTAGCCTGAAGATTTGCTGGGAAATAATTAATGTAATGGCTGTTGTTTTGAACACTTAGAAAGTATCAAGATTACTTCTACCTGCTTCTGACAGACTCAGAGTATAAAAAGTATCGAAAGACTTTGCTGTGGTGTGGAGAAATTCCAAATGGAAAAATTGAACGTACTCTCTCATCAGCTCCTTTCAGACAGATGCTCTCAAGGTGATCAATTTGGCGGCCCTGGGGAGGGACCGTTTCACATACATATCACTGGATTAATCCTCATTGTGTTATTAAATCTAATTAACATAAATCTGTGCAGTGACTTATGTTTTAAATGATGGGGTAATTATTTAAATACTTTCTATTGTGAAGGGAGTTAGGGGCTTGGGTTGCAGAGACATAGCCAAACCAGAAATAGGCAACAAAAGACCTTGCAGAAGAAAAATGTGACATAGTCCAATACTATGAGCGTTACTTAAGAACACCCAATATGCTAAATACTGATCTGACAAAGAAGATAAATTGGGAAATGATGATTCACATTCCTGAAGATTTTTTTCACGGTAATATAAGCATATATAATGGAGAAATCTGTAACAGATTTTAAAGATTTCATTTTCTAAAAGATTACAACTCACATTTTTTAGAAACATATGTATGATATCAACAGAGGTAAATCCATCTCATTTGAGTGAGTGCAGCTCCAACTTTGTGTAGATCTTGAGCATCCTGGGTGAGGGCTTGAGAATGAAGAACATTCCAGAAACCAGAAGCAACTTACAACTCACCAAAGCTGACTGCCACCTAGTAGCCTTCTAAGCCCTCCATTCATTCCCATTCCACTTGAGTGCCAAGCTTCTGAGATGGGAAAGTCGCCTACAGCCCACCAATGAGCTGTGAGCGGCTGGGCGTCCATCTCCCCATCTGTACCAGTGGCACACATCACTGTTCCATTCATCCCATCTATGAACTTGATCTGATTTTTGTCATGACTGTCACTATAAAAGTCACTCTGCATGAATGTCAGAAGGAAACTTAGGGGTCTGTTGCTGAGGTAATATATTTTCAGATCAAAATGTGGGTGAATTGAAATAATTATATGTATATTCACATGACTACATATTATCATGTTAGGAGATGGGACTGATCATGGAGACGTAGTATCTGTCTGGATCCCACGAGAAATATCTTTCTTACACAGTTCCCACTGCTAGGAAGATTGCTGAACTTTCCAGAAAGACGTTCACCAAATACGCTCTTCTAGTGGGACCCAACTGCATAACGTCTGTGGCAGAGACCTACAGTTCTCATGACTATCTGAGCATCTTCCTCGTGGACACACAGCTGAACATTTCCCAGGATCCCTTGGATTATGTGTGTCTCTGTGACAAAGTCCAGCCAATGGAACATGCCTAGAATCAATGTGGGCCATTCCGGGGCTGGGCCCGTAAACACTACCCAGTTACTATCCTCACCCTCTTCCTCTTCACTGGTTGAGTAGAGAGGATTCCAAGGAGCTATAGGGAGGTGGAGCCACAAGATGGAAGGATGTGGCTTACTGAATAACGGGATGGAGATTTACCATGCCTGCCTGTCCCCACCAAACACACAATGGACAGAAATAAGAGAGAAAAGTAAGGTTTTATTGTATTAATCCATCCAAATTCAGGGCTTGTTTTACGATTAACATACCCTAACAAATAAAATGAAGTTGAATGGTTTTTCAGAATCTGTTGCATTTCATTTTCTAAAAGATTACAACTCAAATTTTTATAAACATATGTATGGGGTATCAACAGAGGTAAATCCATATCTCATTGGAGTGAGTGCAAATGAGATATGCATTTTTCTTCTGTTGCATTTACTTTTCTAAAAAATATTATTTTAATTGTGGTAAAATACACATAACACGAAAATTGCCATTTTAATCACATTAAGTGAACAATTCAGTGGCATTAAGTACATTCACATTTTAGTGTGCATTACCATCAGCCATCTCCAGAATGTTTCTCACTTTGCAAACTGAAGCTCTATACCCATCAAACAACAACTCACCATCTCCCACTCCCCACTCCAACCACTAGCATCCACCTTTCTGCTTCCTGTCTCATGATTTTGACTACCCATATACCTTTTCCAAATGGAATTATATAGTATTTTGCCTTGCTGTGACTAGCTTATTTCACTTGGCATGGTGTCCTTCAGAATCATCCATGTTGTAACATACGTCAGAATTTCCTTCCTTTTTATCACCCACGTTGTAGCGTATGTCAGAATTTCCTTCCTTTTTATCACCCACGTTGTAGCGTATGTCAGAATTTCCTTCCTTTTTATCACCCACGTTGTAGCGTATGTCAGAATTTCCTTCCTTTTTATCACTCACGTTGTAGCATACATCATAATTTCCTTCCTTTTTAAGGCTCAATAATATTCCATTTTATGTACAGACCACATTTTGCTTATCCATTCATCTGTTGATGGATGCTTGGTTTACTTCCACCTTTTGGTTGCTGTGAATAAAGCTGCTATAAACATGGGTGTACAAATATCTGTTTGTGACCCTATTGTCAAGCTTTTTGAGTGCAAAGCCAGAAGTCAAGTTGCTGGATTATGTTGTAATTCCATTTTTAATCTTTGGAGGAATCATCACTATACTGTTTTTCACAGCAGCAACACCATTTTACATTCCCATCCATAGTGCACAGCCATTCCAATGTCTCCATATACTCACTCACTCTTATTTTCTGTTTGGATTTCCTAGGATTTTCACCTCCAGAAAACATAAACAAAAGAAGTGCATGATATGGTATCATTTACTGTCTTAGATTTTAATGAATATATCTCAAAATTTGCTTCAAACTAAGAACTATTCCCAAATATTCAACATCTACTGTTCTTTCCTTGATAGGAGCCACAACCACTTTCTCCAAAGACCAAGCTTTTTGGTTACAAGTGATTTCTATGTCTGCAGGTAAGGTTACAGCTGGCTTTGTGGTTAGTAAATTATCTCTTGGTAACAGACTTGCTTCATCTGTAGGTGACTTCGTGAAGTCAGGCCAAGGGCTGAGTCAGACAGCTCAGCTGAGCTGCTCTGGTGGCATGCCTTGAGAGTGTCATAGCCATATCTGGAGCAGATTAACAAGAAATGTAAATTCCCTTCCAAAAATAGATTCCAAGAAGTAGAGAATTTTTAAAATTATTTTCTATAGGAATTTCTATGATGCCTGAAGCTCTAATTAAAAAGACTTCTGAACTCCAGCTAGCTAGGTATAGAATTTTTGAAAAACTCTTCCTGCATTCGCTATGTAAGAATAATACCTAGTGCTTTTTTAAAATAATAATAATAATATTTTGTGCTGTTATTTTCTTGGGCAAAAATTTTTAGAAGGCTGAAACAATCCTGTAATTTTATTCTCTATCCTTCCATCATTCCTTTACTTATAAAAAAATAGCATTTTTATTAAAATAATCCTGAACTCCATACAAGATGAAACACATGAGAATAGTCAGCAATCTTTTGGAATAAAAAAAAGAATGAAGAGTGACTTTCACTATCGATACCTGACTGTATTATGAAGCAACAATGATGAAAACTGAGTGATAAGGAGCCCACGGGAATAAGTGCATAGTCCAGAAAGAAAAAAAAAGTCTCTAAAATCATTTTGGTATTTAAAGCAATGGAGCAATTATGAACTATTTGATGAAGACAGTATTATAGGAACAAGTGGCTAAGCCACTAGAGAAAGAATTTACATAGAAATTAATTAAAGTATGAAACAAGTCTTAGTAAAGACACAGAACAATAAAAACTTCCATTCCTTACTGGTGAGATTGAAAATAATACAGCTATTCCAGAAAACAGCATGCCAATAAACATACATCATGTCTGTGATCCAGCAATTCTACTCCTGTTATTTGTCCAAGAAATATGAAAGCATGTTCCCACAAAAAGACTGGTATGAAAATGCTCACGGTAGGTTTATTTATAATAGCCCAAAATATGTAACAACATGGGTGAAACAAAAAACACTGCATTGGGATGAAGGCCAGACACAACAAAGAATTCACTATGTGACTACATTCATAGGAAGTTTTAGAATAGGCAAAGTTAATCTATAAAGTCAGAAGAAGGAATGGCCTGAGGCCTGCCGGGTTTATGGGAAGAATGAACTAGAAAAGGTAATGAGGGCCCTTTCTCAGGGAAGAGAAATGTTCTACATTTTGATTGTAGTCATGGTTACATGAGGCATGTATTTTCCAAAATTTGTCCGTACAAACCTTATCGTAAGTCTCATATGCATCTCAATAAAAATTAATTGGGAAGGGTTTAACATTTAAAGGAAAAGACTGACAAATATAACTACTTCAAAATTTAAATTTCTGTAGGCTCAAAAAGACTATAAATAAAAGATGAGTAATAACGAGAAGAAAATCATTGACTAGGAGACTGAGTTTAGTTTAATTAAATTTAATTAATTAAATTAATTAGTTTAATTAAATTAAACTAAATTCAAATCTCAAAACTGAAAAAACACGAAAAACTGCTGAACATCTCAAAGGAAAAATGAACAAAGGTTACAAATAGGCAATTTGTGAAAGAAATATATAAGCCTCAAACAAAATTTAAACAAAATTTTAAATGTATGATAGGCTAATATATCTCTAATGTAAAACTGTTTATATAACTAGGTAGAAAATACTGTACATTTGGATTTTTAAAAAGCAGGCAAAATATAGGAATAAACAATTCACAAGAAAAAACACATGCTCAATAAGTGTCTTAAAGTGTCTAGCCTCTCTAGAAATCAAGGAAATACAAATTAAAACAACTATATACCATGTCTGACCTTGCTTCTGCTTTTTCCTGCCTCTGTGGTTTTCCTTTTATTATTATTATTATTATTACTATTTGTTTGTTTTTTCTTTTCAGAACCACTGATTCTCAACTCAATGCCTGGGAAACTTTTATTAATGTTTAAGTTATCAACTTGGACGCCACTTCTCTGGTAGCTTCCCCTGACTCTCAGTGCTAATAGGAGCCCTGCTTTGCAATGCTATGCCACTGAGTATGTCCCCTAGCAGGGCACTCATCACACTGCACTTACTATCCAGTTTTCCTACAATACCCACAAAATCAGTTCTGTAAGGGCAATGCTACAGTCCAAGTGCCTACCAAGCACAGTACCTGGCACATATAGGTGCTTAATAAATATTCCTTGAATGTTTTATTGAGTGATGTAGCATTTTCAAATTGGGAAAAGCTAAAGAAAATTATCCAGTATTAGCAAGATTTAAGTTGCGGCACTTTTACTCACTATTGCTAGAAGCATAAACAGAATGTTTTCTGAAGATGTAGTAGATGGAGTTTTCCAGAGAAATTGAACCAATCGCATATGCAGAGAGAAATAATTTACCATAAAGAATTGACACACATGATTATGTCCAAGATCTGCAGCTGGCCAGCTAGAGACCCAGGGCAGCTGACGGGTTAAGTCCTACTCTGAGTCTGAGTCTAACTCAGAAAGCAGGAGAAGATCAATGTCCTTCCTCAAAGACAGGCAGGGAAAAAGAATTCTTTCTTGCTCAGCCTTTGATACTATTAGGGCTTCAACAAATTGCATGGGGCCCAACCACGTTGGAGAGGGCAATCGGATTGACTCAAACCTGTGATTCTGATGTTAATCTCATCCAGAAACTCCCTCTCAGACACATCCATTCATAATGTTTAACCAAATATCCAGGCACCCTGTGGCCCAGTCAAGTGGACACATAAAATCAACCATTGCAGAAGGTAATTTGCCAACATTTAATAGAAGTCATGAAAATGCTTAACTTTTTTGATCTGGCAGTTCAGTCTGGAACAATGTTGTCTAAGAAAAGTATCAGAAAAGTGTCTCTGAATACCTGTTAATGGCATCTCTTTGTTCATTGACTGTAAGATAAAAGAACCTAAAGAGTAACTGAATAAATTATAAATTACAATAAAATATAATTCAATAATTAACGATGATGTGTCATATAGACTTGCAATCATTGATATAAAAACATATTCACAATATGTTAAATGTAAAAGTCTATCAATAAAGACAATTGTAATATGATCTAATTTTAATTTTAAATATACAATATATGCAGTACAAAATATACAATAAAACTTCCAGAAACATACATTTAAAATTTAGTGTGTCTTTTTTGGATCTGAAATTATACATGAGTTTTTTTTTTTCTTTTCATTTTACTAACCTGATATTTCCTAGTTTCAATTTCAATTTAATTAATTCAATTAATTATGTAATTTTGAACAACCAAAAAACTAACCATATGCTTTGAAAGTTTGACTTAGATCGGCTACATCTCAAAAGCCTGTTCCACTCGGCGATTAAAATTAAAACAATTAGCTTAGATCCTTTTCCCTTAAGCGTTTCATTTGGGGTCTACTAAAAATACCCAGCTCTGATTGCTTTGGTCATCAGCCTAAACCATTCCTCCTGATAGAACCTCAGCAGGACAAGAGACAAGATGATGTTTAGGTAGAGGATTGAAAGTGATCTGAAAAACTGACAGGTGTGGTGTGGTATGTCCATACAATGAAATATTCAGCCTCAAAAAGGAGAAAACTGCTGACCCACGCTACAACATGGAGGACATTAAGTGGAGTGAAATAACTCAGACTCATGAAGACAGATGCTGTATGATTTCAGGAGCATGGAGTTCCTAGAGTAGTTACATTTTTAGAAAGTAGAATGGTGGTCAGCAGGGGCTGGTGCGGAGTGGGGAATGGGGAGTTACTTAATGAGCGCAGGGTTTCAGTTTTGCAAAATAAAAGAGTTCTGGAGATGTAAATGCACTTAGTGTTACTGAACTGTACACTGGAAAAAGATTAAAATGGTAAATTTTATGTTATGTTTATTTTACTGTAACTTAAAAAACAAAGCTGACATATCTGACTGGGGGAAAAAAACAGAGTCACATAGACTTGACTGGCTGAAGGATTTAGAACTGATAAGGGCTGTCACAGTGGCTCAGTCTTCCTGCCAAATCCAGGGCTCCTCCCCTTCATCCCACCATCTTTCCGATGCTGAGCTCTAGGCACATCAGAGCAATTAAGACAGATACTTCTATATTCTCAATCGATCACCCCGGGAATGAAAGCAATAATAATAGCTAACACATACAGGGTGCTATTAGCCGGGTAGTATTCAGAAAACACTTTGCATGCATTGACCAGACAATTCTCACAACTCTGTGAGGCAAGGATTATTATTAAATCTCATTTTACAGATGAGGAGCCTGTGTCTCAGAGAGGTTAAGTAATTTTCCCAAGGGCACGCAGCCTGCAGTGGGATATCTACAATGCAAACCCAGGCGTTATAGCCCTAGAATCCATTTATGTAACCTTTGTAACCATGACTCTTATACTTTAAAGAATCACCTGATAGATTTGTCAAAGCTGTTTCCTAGACTCCACCCCAAGAGAGCCTGATTCAGTAGTTGGTGTTAAGGCCTGTGAATGTGCCTCTTTGACAAGCTCACCGGTGCTGCCAGTGCTGTTTGGCTGAGAGCTGCACACAGAGTAGAACAGGGATTGCAGTACATTGTAAGTGTTGCAATAAAGCACCCCAGTTATGTTCTGGAATTAAATCTAGTAAATAATCAATAATGGATGAGTTACTCGTGGATCAAATTAATTTACCCCAAATGACTTGCTATTGATATGCACATAATTGGTAGCAACGTGAGTTGATAATCCAATTTAAAAGCTGTTACTTATTCAACTGTATTGTGGCAAGTATGAGGCAATGTGTTCTCATGACAAGCCTGCTGGGAATCTAGAGAAATGGAAAACCAAGGAATATCATTTAGTGTAAAACCACCATAACAGCACAACACTGTCTTCCAATCACTAGAGCATCATTTTCAGACATTACAGAAGATACAGTATGACTATAGCATTCCACAGAATCCTCACACTCCTCTTGCTCTCAGTCTATACCCTGCCTTTCCAGAAGAGGTTGCCTTGGATACAAGTATTGTCATGCCTGTAAATTTTATCCCCTGTGGCAAATTAGCAAATTGGCATCCAGGTTTAATAAATCTGTCTGTTATTAATGAATAAACCTAGTCTTTCTAGCAAGACTCATACCCACAATGTTTGATAACCTCTGAGAAAATGGGTAAAACCAGTTGGTGGACTCTCAAAGTGGACAATTGCACCCTACACCCATGTGACCCAGGGGAGCACAGGGACCCCATGAACTACTCCCCCCAGGGGAGTGAGTAGTATCCCTCTCTCAAGACTCTGGGACTGCAGTTAGTGAGGTTGGGTTCTGAAAAGATGCTTTCACATCCCCGATGATGACTACCACTCTAGACTTAGACCAGCTGCCCTAGGGAGAAGAAAGACAGCCCCACATTTAATAATAGATCTCAGGTTTCACCTCCCTCACTAGGAACAATCCACCCAGCTTAGAAGCTCTGGAGCTGTTTTCCCACACCCCAAGGTCTTCTATCGGTTTGAGAGCCCCTAGAGATGGCCCACGCTGCTGGCAAGGGGACATAGAGAGTCACACAGCATCACTTAGCTCCCCAGTCAGTTCTATTGCAGTATGAGAAACAGGGGAGGGAAATGTTAGCTATTCAAAGACATTATAAAGAAAAACACATGGCGTGAACATTTTTATTAGGTCATAAGGGGTCAGACTCAATAGAAGATCGTCACTTTATTACTGGATTCCGTTTTATACTACGCTGCCCGAACAAGACTCTCACGATAAGACCAACAGATTTGGCTTTAATGACTTCTCCCTTGTAATTTCCAATCACCTACACTTAAAGACCATTCCCCACCATCAGGAAAGTGATGGTGGGGAAATACTTCACTGCAGTGAAGACCCTTAAACTCCCAAGATTCAGACTCACCTCCCTGAGCCCTGAGCTCACCAGTGAGTCCCTCAAGACCGGGTAATGAATAATGCTAAGCATTCATCAGCTCTGAAGGAGTTCCTAAATAGGATGAGGTAGTTAAAAATATTTTTTTAAGAATAATTAAAAGGCATTATGGAAAATCCTGAAATATTTCTAAACAGACAAAAAGTAGGGTCAAATATGAACTCATTCTTCCTTATATAGAACAATATATATACAGGTCACCTATTAGTCACCAAGGTACTTAGATTTCTTAATTGGTTTGTTCTTTGAGCTAATACCTAAAAGATGACTAACCTGGGAAGTGAAACCCAATGGTCACAACATCCTTAAGACCCATGCATCCAATCATCCTGTGCCTCTGGGTAGTCTATGGCAGGCTGAATGATAGTCCCCCATGGATGTCCCTGTCCTAATCCCTAGGACCTGTGACTGTGTTACTATACATGGCAAAAGGGGCTTTGCAGATATGATTAAGGCTACATACCTTGAGATAGGAAAAAAATGACCCTTGATTATCTGAGTGGATCCAATCTAATTGCATGAGTTCTTAAATTGGAAGGGGAATCCAGGGTGTATCATAGAGACAGCAACATGAGGATTCAGTGTGAATGGCTGGTTCCGAGATGTAGGGACCACATGCAAGGATCTGAGAAACGTTCTAGGAGCTCAGAGCAGCCTTCACTTGACAGACAGCAAGCAAATAGGGACCTCAGTCCTACACCCCTAGGAATTAAATTTTGCCAACACCTGAGTGAACAAGGTGATCTTTTCCTTCTAGAATCTCAAGGAACACAGCACTGCCAACACCTTCATTTCAGGTTAGGGAAATCTGTACTAGACTCAAAGAATTATAGAATAATAATTTTTTGTTGTTTTAACCTACTAAGTTTTTGGTCATTTGTTATGGTAGAAACATAAAACTAATGCAGAGTTTTCATCCAAGTTTTCCTTCTAACTAAAACCTTACCACTTTGACAAATCCTATTCTTTCTAGCCACAGCCTCTTAGCATGAACTCCCGTTTCTTTTTGTAAAGCAATCCTCTATAACTTTGTATACTAAACTTTCTATATTAAAAGCATCAGTAGATTTCCTTGCTGCATTTCAGCCCAAATGAGTTGGGCTTGACTAATCACAGCAGGGTCATTTAGGAGTGATGTAATCCTAAACACAATCTGGAAGGTGAATGCATGCTCTCTTTTCTGACCTTAAAGGTGGTCTCAATCACGTCTGGCACTGATTGAAAAAATGTATTCTGGAATGCCTCAGGATGAAGGAAAGAGAAACAAAGATATTGATCTTCCAACATCACAATCTGGTTTTAATATCAGTTGTCTACAGGAAGAATCCGCTGTTAGAGAATGATTTCCTCAAGTCCATTTTTAAGATCCCTTTAATGTAGCCATCTGCTAAATTATCTTGATACAAATGAGGGGAATTTCAGTGAACATCTGAATTTCCTTGTTTATAAAACAAAAACTGGATCACATTCCTTAGCTAGCCTGGTGACAAGAATTAATTTAATGTGGAGATATATATATACACATATCAGGATGTGTACGTAAATCATATACACAGATTTATACTACATACACACAGATGTGTACCAATCAGGGTAAACTAGTTTATGCTGCGCCATTATCTTCTGCCTCAAACAAACCACCCAAACTTAGTGCCTGAAACAGCCCAGGTTTACTCCCTCCCAGTTCTGTGTGTCAGCCGTTTGGAGTGGATTCAGCTGGAGGTTCTTCTGTTGGTTTCACCAGGGATCACTCATGTAGCTGCTGTCATCTGGCGGCCCAGCTGGGTTGGCATGGTCCAAGACGGATCCATTCACATGCCCGAACGTGGGTGCTGGCAGTCAGCAGAAGTTGTGAAGCCTCAGAAGGCTTTTACTCAGAACGGCCTCCTTGCCATTTCTCAGTCCCCTTTGATGAAAGCAAGTCACAAATCCAGCCTAATTTCAAAAGGGTAGAGAAAGAAAATCTATTCCTTGACGAGAAGAGCAATAAGTCACATTGCAAAAGGGCACACACATGGTGGTGGGAAGAATTTGTGGCTATTTCAATAATCTATCAACACCCCCAAATATCAAAGATTTATTTTTATTCCCACTGCATGGCCATCGTGGTTCACTGGGGGCTCTGCTGCCCATTATTGCTTATTCCAAAATGCAAAGTGATGGATGATTCCGCCATGCAGAGCACGCTGTGCTGGTTATCAGAACCAAGGGGAAAATGTCAGAGAAGTGGCCTGCAGGAAATTAAATACTTCCAACCAGGAGTGACAGATGTCACTCCCAGCCAACTCCAAGTAAGTCATACGGCCACATCTAACTCCAGGGGAGTTGGAGGTGATTTCTTACAGGTGCCTAAAAGAGGAGAGCTGAAGTATGAATAAATAGTTCGAACAGGTAGCACAACATACATGCAAGCTCTTACACACACACCCATACTTAACATCAATCTAATAGTTTGTCACAGGCAGCTCAAACATTTGGAACTACCCAAAACTCTATCAGTGTTCTGGAAATGATATTCTCTGACTATAACTCAGTTAAGAAAGAACAAGAAGATTGATAGTGTTTTTGTCATTTCCATAAGAAATTGTGTTAGAACACTCTTTCTTATTTGTTCCAGAGATAATGATGTAAATAGAATTCACTTGTCAATACCCAATTACTTTTGATCAGACATGAAGGGATTGTATCTACAAACTGAATTGTAGATACAAAATTGTAGATACGAAAATCAATTGTCATTTTGAAGTCAGTACATTATCATTTCTTTGTAAATCAAAGCTGTGGTAGTTAGGGCTATTCTCAAATAGTCTAACTTTTTCTCCTTCTGGTTGTACTTTCATCCACTTAAATGTGGTCATGTGACTTTCTTTAGTCAATAAAATTCTACGTTACACTTGCAAGCTATTCTATACTATAAAGCATTATTATATATATTAACTCATAAAGTTATCAGGATAATAATTGGAAATTAGCTTAATCTCATGCAAACTTTGCAAAAAAGGATGATTCTACAAATAATATATGTGTTAAAAGAAAAAATGACAAGATAAATAATACTGAATTACTACAATCTCCAACTAAAATTGTCAGACTCAACTAAGGCAATCAATTTTTACAAACTGAAATCAAAGTAGAAATATGTTTTAATTGTATTATATTTCTTAATATTTTCTTATTTTTAAAGTTAGAATATTTGTAAGTCTGCAGTGGAGGAGGATAGATTTATAAATTCCAGCTGCCTCTAATAGCTCAACTTTTTCAGAGATGTAAATATTTTTCTTCTAAGAAGAAGCTTTTCACTTCATGTAGAAGGTTATACTAATATTTACCTGAACCCAGATTAGGGAAAGTTTATGTCATTGTTGTTTAACTTAATATGCTATCCACGTTAATTCACTATACTGAGCTTGCTTTCTTATTTTCTCTTAGCAACCCACATTTATAAAGCTACGTGCTATTTCTCAATAAGTTTTAGGTAGCAGTCCTTGTAAGGAGTTGACTGTGACCCTCAGAAAAATCTCTAGAACTGGTGAATGCAACTTTATTTGGATAGAGAGGTTTGTAAATGTAATTAGATTAAAAATTTTGAGATGAGATTATCCTGGATTACCCAGGTAAGCCCTACATCTAACAACCAGTGTCCTGATAAGAGACATAGAGAAGAGGGGAAGGCTGTGCACAGACAGAGGCAGAGACTGAAGCAATGCATCTATAAGCCAAGGAATGCCAACAATTGCCCACAGCTCCCAGAAGCTAGGAAGGGGTACAGTAAGGATTTCCCTCAGAGCCTCCAAAAGGCACCACCAACACTATCGACACCTTGATTTTTGAATTCTTATCTCCAGGACTGTGGGATAATACATTTCTGTTATTTTAAGTCACGGAAGTTGTGGTGGTTTGTTGCGGCACTCCTGGGAAACTCAGCAGCCCCTATCATACCATGCCTCCCTCATCACCCCAGGCTGGCTTTCCCTTCCACCTCTTCTATATTGGCATTTCCCAACAAGCCAGCAGGGCCATTATCTCTGCATTAACACTATCGAAAATTCATTTCACCATCTAGCCTCCTTTGAGTTCCGCAGAAAAGCAAAGGTTGTTATATCAAATACATCAGATGTCAATTGCAAATGTACATTTTTAACCATGCTTTCCTTTAGGTGCTGTGATGCATTTTATGCAGAAACATTTGAGCTTGGTGCTAAATGCAGGGTACAAGGGACAGGGGAGAAAGAAAAATGAGCCATGCACAGTCCCTCCCCTTCCAGGCAGCTACATGAACATATGAGCTATAAACCACGGTATATATTCTATACCGATTTCCATTTCCTTTGCTCCTGTTCTGTTTTCCAGGACTGAAAGTTGCCTCTAGAAGATGCCACAGTCTGCTATCAGTTATTTTCTTCCACCCATTAAAATGCAAATTGGTATTTCTATGCAACATGTGACAGGTTTGGATAAACCGTGGGATTCTCTCCTCTCAATTCTTTACTGATTGAATTTTAATCTGGATTCCCTATCAAAACTCAGCCTATTCCTTGAAGTTCAGATAAAGTGCCACATCCACAACTAAAGGTCTCACTGTTACCCCCTTACAATGCATTTTTTATACCTGAGAAATATGATTACATTTATTTAACTTACTATGTCTCGGGCACCATGATTTCATTTAATCTTCAGGGAACACACCTACCATTAGATACTCTTTACAAATGAGGAAACAAACTTGGCAGTGTTCAGGAACTTGTCTAAAGTAATCGTATTAGTGAGCTAGAGATGCATAACAAAGTCCCACAAACTTAACAGCTGAAAACACCAATTTATTATCTCATAGTTCTGCCGGTAAGGAGTCCAACACAGAACAGCTGGATTCTCTCCTCTGCCTCTTACAAGGTGTCAGCTGGGCCACATTCTTTTCTGGAAGATCCACTTCCAGGCTCCTACTTGTTGTTGGCAGAATTCAACGGTGGTAGGACTGAGGTCCCATTCTTTGACACATGACCTCCGTCTGTGAGTAAACCATGACATATCAAGCCCTGCTCATGCCTTGGTTCTCTCTGGCTTCCTCTCTCTGCTCTTAAGGGCTCCTGCTCCTGTGATAACATCCAGGCCATCTGAACAATACTGGATAATCTCCTCATCTCAAAATCAACTGATTAGTAGCCCTAATTACATCTACAAAGTCTCTTTTCCATGTTCAGTAACATTTCCCTGGGTGTGGCATCCTATCATCTCAGTTCCCACTGATTGGGGCGTGGAACGTTCTTGGGCCATGATTCTGCTTCCCATAGTCATTGACAATCAGTAAGAGACAGACCAGGGATTTAAATCCAAATTTGTTTTAGCCTTTGTACCATGTCCTGCTTCCTCTCTAAGACACACCTTAAACTAAAGCTGTAGACGTTGGTGAGAAGGGAGAGTGTGATGTCTAAGACCACAGCCTCTGGGCAGCCCTGCCTGAAGGCAAATCCTCAGCCCTTTCATCAGTAGAATAAGTATAAAACAATGTCTGCCTCTAGGGCTGTTATGAGAATTCAATGGCTTAATACTTGGAAAGGGCTTGTATATTACATTGTCTGGCATATAATAAGCATTGTAGAAGAGATGTTAAATAAATAAAAATAAAGGAACATAAGGCAAGAGAGAAAAAGGACAGCAGTGTAGAAGGCATTTGCCCATTTGATTACACCATGATAATTCACAACTTTTTAAAAGGTGAAATATTTGTAATTGTAACATTACCCCACTTTTGACCTAACAGTTTAAGATGTAGCCTTGCTAGGTTTCAACCTACTTTTGGGCAAGGAGTACGATTTATATGCATTAGATACTTACTAATCAATCAGGGAGTTGAACTGGATTCAGGAAAGTTATATAACAAGAACTTCATGATTTTTTTTAATATTGCCTATTTCCAGACAGATTACTAGTAGGAAAATAATTATGAGGAGAGAGTTTTAAAAATATTTTTAAAAGCTTTTGTTTTTAAAATGAATTTGGAGAGAGTTCTATTTATTGAAGCAGCTGCTCTGACTGGAAGCAAAATCAAAATCTAATTAAAAAAGAGTTACAACAATCTCTGTGACTGAAAGACCCTTGATGGGCCTAGGGTACTAGAGTTGACATAGCAACACATGCTAGGTCTGATGTGTGATAGGGAGGGCTCTATCAAACTCATATCTGCTCCTAAAGTGCCACATCCCCTGGCCACCCACAGCTATGTTCTTAATGTCTACAGAATATCTTCATTGCTATTCATTATATCTGGGAGGAACAAGGGGCTTCATCAGTGAAAAAGCATCCAGGAATTTATCAGATGGTTGAGAGGAATGAAAGCCTGATTTTTTCCTTGATGATGATACTTACAGAAAACAGATTCAAATTTGCTAGTAAAATCATAGCACTGAGTAAGAGTAGGAAAAAAATAGGTTGTATATCTATCTTCCTACTGCTGGGTGGGGTAGGGGCAAAAGAAATGAAAACTAGATCTGCAGATAATAGAGAAATGAAAGAAAAGAAAGAAGAAAACAGAAAACAAGAAACAAGAAAGCAAAACTAACAGGTTAACATCAGTTACAACAACAAATGTGAACTGAATTCCATTACAAAACAAAAGATTCACAGCATCATAAAGGAAATTCTATTATATACTATCCCAAATGTATCCCACCTAAAATAAAATGATACGTGGTTTAAAAATAAAGTGATGGGTAAAATATATTAGGCACACGAAATCAAACACAGAAAAGTAGAGACAGTGATATTAACTAAAAAGTCAAGCTCAAGGCAATTTTTTTTAAAAAAAGATGAAAAAAGATCCTTATATGAGTATAACAGATACGTTCCAAAATAAAAATACATAACGCATGAAATATTTTTTATTGACTTCTTGAGTACATTTTTTCTACAAATTCTAATACATGCACACCATGTGCCTGGCATTCTGTTAAAAACTAGAAATACATTTAAACTAGACATAAGTACAGTCAGGGCTTTAAAAGTTTAGACTTCAGCACTCCCACTTCTGCCTCAACTTGCAACTTCCTGTTGTCCAGGAAAACACTGATGGCAGGGTGGGCAACTCCACCTACCCCACCGCTCATAGCCAGGAGAGCTTTACCTGTTAGAGCTTCCAGCCTACAGGCTCTATCTCTGCCTGAATTTGCCAAAGGGTACAGCCTCCTGTTGCCCTGGAAATACCTGGATGGCAGGACGGGCAACTCTATCCAGCCTACTTCTTATAGCCAGATGGGGCACACCTGCTAGAGCTTCCTGCCCAGTGTTCTCACTTTTGTCTGAATTCTACAGGCAGGCATAACCATATACTCCTCCTGTCCCCTCTTGAACAGCAGATTTGGGCTGACCTGGAAAGGATACAGCCTGTCTGCAAGCTTTGGTTCCTGCCTGAGGGAGACACATGGAGGAGAACACCCAAAAGAAGAAATGTGGGCATAAAGATAGTAATCAAAGAGGGCTCCTCCAAGACCCAGGAGCAAACTAAAATTGAAGCCAGTCAACTGAACCCACTCTATACCACAAAGAAACCCCCAAGAGTATCAACGAAAAAAAAAAAAAAAAAAAAACTCACCCAAAGGATAACAACTTCAAAGACTGAAGGAACATCAGCCCACACAGATGAGAAAGAACCAATGTAAGAATTATGGCAACTCAAAAAGTCAGTGTTTTCTTACCTCCAAACAACCACACTAGTTCCCCAGCCACGGTTCTTAACCAGGCTGAAATGTCAGAAATATAATTTAGAATATGGATAAGAACAAAGATCATTGACATCCCGGAGAAAGTTAAAACCCAACGCAAGGAATCTAAGGAATGCAGTAAAATGATGCAGGAGATAAAAAAAAAAAAAAAAGAAATGGCCATATTAAGAAAGAACCAAACTGATCTGATAGAGTTGAAAAACTCACTTTCAGAATTTCATAATATAACACAAATATCAACAGCAGAATCTGCCAAGCTGAGGAAAGAATCTCAGAGCTCAAAGAGCAGTTGTCTGAAATAACTCAGATAAAAATAAAGAAAACAATAAAGAAGAATGAACAAAGACTTTGAGAAATATGGGACTAGGTAGAGACCAAATGTAAGACTCATTGGCATCCCTGAAAGAAAAGGAGAGGAAGCAAGCAATTAGAAAACTTGTTTGAAAATATCCTTAACTAATATTTTCCCAACCTTGCTAGAAAGGCCAATATTCAAATCAAGAAAATTCAGAGGACCCCTGCAAGGTACCTTACAAGATGGCAATCCCCAAGACACTAGTCATCAGATCCTCCAAGGTCAAAATGAAAGAAAAAATGTTAAAGACAGACAGAGAGAAGGGACAGGTCACCTACAAAGGGAGCCCCATCAGGCTAATAGCAGACCTTTCAGCAGAAGCCTTACAAGCCAGAAGAGATTAGAGGCTTACATTCAGCATTCTTAAAGAAGAGTAATTCCAACTAAGAATTTTATTTCTGGCCAAACTAAGCTTCATAAGAAAAGGAGAAATAAGATTCTTTTCAAATATGCAAATGTTATGGGAATTTGTGACCACTAGACCTATCTTACTAGAGGTCCTTAAGTGAGTGATAAATATGGAAAGGAAAAACCATTACTGACTAGCACAAAAGCACACTTAAGTACATAGACCATTGGCACTATAAAGAAACCACACAATCAAGTCTGCATAATAACCAGCTAATAATATGATGACAGGATCAAACTTGCACATGTCAATATTGACCTTGAATTTAAATGGGATAAACACCTCAATTAAAATGCAGAGTAGCAAGTTGTATAAAGAAGCAAGACCCAACTATATGCTGTTTATAAGAGACCTATTTGACATGTAATAACACCCATAGGCTCAAAGTAAAGGCATAGAGAAACACTGGCAAACAAAATTAAAAACAAAAAAAGCAGGAGTTGCTATTCTAATTTCAGACAAAACAGAATTTAAATAAACAATGATCAAAAAACACAAAGAAGGGAATGAAAGAATGGTAAAGGGTTCGATTCAAAAGAAGACCTAACTATCCTAAAAAAAATGTGCACCCAACACAGGAGCACCCAGATTTGTAAACCAAGTTCTTAGACGTCTACAAAGAGACTTTGATAACCGTACAATAATAGTGGGAAACCTCAACATGCCACTGACAGTATTAGACAGATCATCAAGGCAGAAAATTAACAAAGGTATTCAGGATTTGATCTCCATATTTGACCAAATGGACCTACGGAACATCTACAGAACTCTCCATCCAAAACAACAGAATATATATTCTTCTTATCTGCACATTTCACGTACCTCTAAAATCAACCACACAATGGCCAGCAAATTTGCCTCAGCAAATTTTAAACAACCAAAATTATACCAAACACTCTCTCAGACCACAGCACAGTAAAAATAGAAATAAATACTAAGAAAATCACTCAAACCAATACAATTACATGGAAGTTAAACAACCTGCTCCTGAATGACTTTTGGGTAAACAATGAAATTAAGATAGAAATCAAGAATTCTTTGAAACTAATGAAAACAAAGTGACAGCACACTAGAATCTCTGGAACACAGCTAAAGCAGTGTTAAGAGGGAAGTTTATAGCTGCAAAGGCCCACATCAAAAAGTTAGAAAGATTTCAAATTAACAACTAACATCACAGCTAGAGGAACCAGAGAAACAAGACTGAACCACTCCCAAAGCTGTCAGAAGGCAAGAAATAACTAAAAGCGAAGCAGAACTGAAGGAAATTAAGAAACAAACAAACAAACAAAAAAACCATGTAAAAGATCAAAGAATCTACAAACTGGTTTTTTGAAAGAATAAATAAGATTGTTAGACCACTAGCTAGACTAACTTAAAAGGAGAAAAGATCAAAACAAACACAATGAGAAATTAAAAAGGGGCTATTACTACCAACCCCACAGAAATAAAAAAAAAACCCTCAGAGATTATTATGAACACCTCCATGCACACAAACTAGACAAACTAGAGGAAATTGTTAAACTCCTGGAAACACACAACCTCCCAAGATTGAACCAAGAAGAAATTAAATCCCTGAACATGCCAACAATGAGTTCTATTAAATCAAGTTTATCCTAAAGCTGCCTCCCTATATTTTTTAAGTCTGGCCTAAAGGTTTCTCTGTACATAGTGAATTATCACCAAAATGGAGCTATAAACAGACTGTAAGTTACTCTTGGGCCAATCACTGAGTTTGGGCCAATCGAAGAGGGCAAATGTTGAAACTGTGTTTAGATAAGACAAATGCTGAGCTGTTTCTGTGCCTTACTACTGTTTTCTGTATATCACTTTCCTTTTTCTGTCTATAAATCTTCTTCCACCATTTGGTTGCACTGGCATCTCTCTGAGCCTACTTTGGCTCAGGAGGCTGCCCACTTCATGAATCATTCTTTGCTTAAATAAACTCTGTTAAATTTAATTTGGCTAAGGTTTCTTTTTAAACAGTTCCAAAACTGAAGCAGTAATAAAAAGCCTGCCAACCAGAAAAAGCTTAGAACCAGACGGATTCACAGCCAAATTCTACCAGATGTATAAAGAAGAGCTGGTACCATTCCTACTGAAACTATTCCAAAAAATTAAGAAGGAAGGATTCCTCCCTAACTCATTCTATGAAGGCAGCATCATCCTGATACCCAAACCTGGCAAAGGTACAACAAAAAAGGAAAACTTTAGGTTAATATCTTTGATGAACATAGATGCAAAACTCCTCAACAAAATACTAAGAAACCAAGTCCAGCAGCACATCAAAAAGCTAATCCACCATGATCAAGTAGACTTTATTCCTGGGATGCAAGGTTGGTTCAACTTATGTAAAACAATAAATATGATTCACCACATAAACAGAACCACAAACGAAAAGAACACGATTATCTCAATAGATGTAGAAAAGGCATTTGATATCATTCAGCATCACTTCATGTTAAAAACCCTCAACAAAGTAGGCACTGAAGGAACACACTTCAAAATAATAAGAGCCATTTATGACAAACCCATAGCCAACATTGTACTAAATGGGCAAAAGCTGGGCGCATTCCCTTTGAAAACCAGAACAAGACAAGGATTTCAACTCTCACCACTCCTATTCAACACAGTACTGAAAATTCTAGCCAAAAAATCAGGCAAGAGAAATAAAGAAAGGCATCCAAATAGAAGAGAGGAAGACAAACTATCTCTGTTGACAGACAATATGATTTACATCTAGAAAACCCCATAGTCTCTGACCAAAGCTCCTAGATCTGATAAACAAATTCAGCAGTTTCAGGATACGATATCAATGTAAAAAGTCAGCAGCATTTCCAAACATCAACAATGTCCAAGCTGAGAGCCAAATCAATAATGCAATCCCATTAACAATAGCCACAAAAAGAATAAAATACCTAAGAATATAGCTAACCAGGGGATATGAAAGATCTCTACAATGAGAATTACAAAACACTGCTTAAAGAACTCAGAGATGACACAAACAAATGGAAAAATATCCCATGTTCATGGACAGGACCTATCAATATCACTAAAATGGCCATATTGCCCAAAGCAATTTACAGATTCAGTGCTATTCCTATCAAACTACCAACATCATTCTTCACAAAACCAGAAAAAAAACTATTTTAAAATTCATGTAGAAGCAAAAAAGAGCTCCAATAGCCAAGGCAATGCTAAGCAAAAAAAAATAAATAAATAAAGCTGGAGGCATCCCATTACCCAACTTCAACACACAACAGTAAACAAACCAGCATGATACTAGTACAAAAACAGGCACATAGACCAATGGGACAGAAGATAGAGCCCAGAAATGATACCTCACACCTACAACCATGTGATCTTTGATGAAGTCAACAAAAACAAGCAATAGGGGAAGGACTCCCTATTCAATAAATGATGGTGGAATAACTGACTAGCCATATGCAGAAGATTGATGCCAGACCCCTTCCTTATATCACATACAACATTTAACTGATGATAAATCCAAGAGTTAAATATAAAACCTAAAATTGTAAAAACCCTTGAAGATAACCTAGGACATGCCATTCTGAACATAGGCCCTGACAAACATTTCATGATGAAGATGCCAAAAGCAATTGCAACAAAAACAAGAATTGACAAATGGGATCTAATTAAGAGCGTCTGCATAGCAAAACACATGATCAACAGAGTAAACAGACAACCTACAGAATAGGAGAAAATATTTGCAACCCATGCATCTGACAAAGTTCTAATATGCAGAATCTATATGGAACTTAAATTTATAAGCAAAAAACAAACGACCCCATCAAAAAGTGGGCAAAGGACATGAACAGACATTTTCAAGAGAAGACATATACACAATCGAGAATCATCTGAAAAAATGCCCAATATCACTAATAATTAGACAAATGCAAATCAATACCACAATGAGATACTGTCTCACACCAGTAAAAATGGCTATTAATAAAAAAGTAAAAAATAACAGATGCTGGCAAGGTTGTAGAGAAAAGGGAACGTTTATATACTGCTGGTTGAAACTGGTTAAAATGTAAATTAGTACAGTCATTGTGAAAAGCAGTGTGGTGATTTTTCAAAGAACTTATAACAGAAGTACTATCTGACCTGGCAATCTCATTATTGGGTATATACCCAAAGGAACAGAAATCATTCTCCCATAAAGACACATGCACATGTATGTTCATTGCAGCACTATTCACAATAGCAAAGACATGGAATCAACTTAAGTGCCCATCAACGGAAGATTGGATAAAGAAAAAGTAGTACATATACACCATGGAATACTACACAGCCATATTACGAATAAGATCACGTCCTTTGCAGCAACATGGAGGAAGCTTGAGGCAGTACCCTAAGCAAACTAATGCAGGAAAAGAAAACTACACATTGCATGTTCTCAGTTATAAGTAGGAGCCAAAGATTCATTACACACGAACACAAAGAAGGGAACAATAGACACTGGGGCCTACTTAAGGGTGGATGGTGGGAGGAGGGAGAGGATCAAAAAACTACCTCGTGGGTACTACTATTCTTATTACCTGGGTAATGAAATAATCTGTACACCAAGCCCATGTGACACGCAATTTACCTATATAACAAACCTGCACATGTGCCCCTGAAGCTAAAATAAAAGCTAATCAATCAATAAATAATTTAGGCTTAAGGGTACATTAATATGCTCATAATTTAAATATACACGCAGAAGGAAGTCAGTGGAAGGAGATACGACAAAGCCTAACTGTGTTGGCATTATGGTTTTTCTTATTTATGCTTTTCCCTATAATTTTCTACACTAATAAAGGTTATAAAACCATCACATATTTGTATCTAAGTGGCTTCTTTAAACCCCTCTATTTTTTATTTATAAATACCGAAATTCAAAGTATAAAAATCAAAATAAGTATTTTAAGAGATTTTTAAAATTATATATTTTATTTCTTGACCAATAAAGGAAGCTGGAAAAAAACCAGCTTTTTCCAGAAAAAAAGGGAAATAAAAAAGCTTAGTGTTACGAGAGGTTTGCTTTTCCAGTTCAGATCCCTCTCTTGGGGATCAGCGATGAAGGCAATAAGGGCAAGGAATTTGTGCACAAGCAAAATTCTTCTTGCTGTCCCTTGTGGCACTTCTCCATCCCCTGTCTAATGGAATGGCTCTGAACCAACTGAGGCTGCCCCCCAGGCCCAGCACAACTACTCATTCCCTAAATGTGAGCAGGAAGGAATAGCTGCAGCCCAGTCCCTGCACCCACCCATTTGCTCCCACCCAATGCTCCAGCCTCTCTGTCTAAGCCAGGAGATGCTGGAGGCTCTGCTGAAATCTGTTCATGCACTTCTGAGAAGAGGTGATCCTTCACAAATCATGACATCAGCAATATGGTCCTCTCAAAGTGTCTGGCATCTGGATGGCTATCTTCTCTAGTTTTCAATGCTGATACAGGGATTGAGCATAGACATACGTGTAACAAAAATATGGAATAGCCCCAATAACTGTATTTTATATGCCAGCTATGTCTGGACCTACTGGAGAGTCAGGTCCTATGCTCACATGCCATTCACTCTTCAATAAAGCAGTATATTATGGTAGCATATAATGGAATATTTCAAATATTTTAAAAGATATACAGAATATTATGATAAACAACAGTATACCAACCACATGGCTTAAGAAACAAAGAAGTACATCCCACATGGTCCTACACACCACATAATCCAAATACAATTAATCTTCCCCTGTTATAATGTTTATATAAAAAATTATATATGGTTAGAACCTGGGGCCAGATGGTGTAGGCTTAAGTGTAATCTCTACCACACAATTAGATAACCTTAAATAAGTTACTTTACCTCTCCATGCTTCTGTTCGTCATCCATATTATGAGCTGATAATAGTATCTACCTCACAAAGATGTATGAATATTATGTGGGTTTAATATATGTAACTGTATTTAATTACATATACATGCATTCAGTTACATATATTAACTAGAATTCTACAGTCCTGAAGATCATTTCTTAATTATACTACTTTCTTGATTAGACTACTATCTTTCTAACTCCTATTCCATTTTTCACATAACCCAGAAATTCATTATTTAAAAATTAAATTATGGGAACAAGGGAAGAACATCTCTCTCCTCACTTCTATTCGAGATTATCCTGGGAGTTCTAGCTGATGCTATAACACAAGAAAAGGAAATTAAGTGTATAAGGTCCAGAAAAAGAAAAATAAAACTGTCTTTGTAGCTGACATTCTTGTATATGTGAAAAACTTTAAAGTATCAACAATTTAAAAATCATAATGCTCATAAGCCATTATAGCAAGATTAAGGATACAAGGTTAATTTACCAAAGTTTATATATATATATATATGAACAATTGAAATTTGATATTGAAAATAAAAGCCCACTTATAACATCCAAAACTGAAATAATATATATACATCTAATATATATATGTAATTTATGTACAGAAAACTCTGATGAAATAAATCAAAGACGACCAAAATAAGTGGAGAGATATTCGATGTTCACAGATTGGAAGAATCAATGTTGTTAATATGCTAATATATTCCAATTTGATCCATAGATTCATCCTAATCCCAATCAAAATCCCAGCAGGTTATTTTGTAGATATCAACAAACTTATTCTACAATATATACATATAGAAACACAATTCATTCTCGTATGTTTATTAGTACCCTGCAACTTTACTGAATCCATTTATTATTTGTTTTTCTTTTTTCTTTTTTTTCTTTTTGAAACAGAGTCTCTCTCTGTCACCCAGGCTGGAGTGCAGTGGCAAAATCTCGGCTCACTGCAACCTCCGCCTCCTAGGTTCAAGTGATTCTCCTGCCTCAGGCTCCTGAGTAGCTGGGACCACAGGCGTGCACCACCACACCCAGCTAATTTTTGTATTTTTAGTAGAGATGAGGTTTCACCATGTTGGCCAGGATGGTCTCAATCTCTTGACCTCGTGATCCACCCACCCAGGCCTCCCAAAATGCTGGGATTACAGGCATGAGCCACCATGCCTCGCCCTATTTATTATTTCTAACAGGTCTTGTGTGTGTGTGTGTGTGTGTGTGTGTGTGTGTGTGTACAGACTCTTTGAGATTTTCCACATATGAGATCATGCCATCTACAAACAGAAATCATTTTACTTCCTCCTTTTAGAGGTGTATGACTTTTATTACATTTTCTTGTCTAATTGCTCTGGCCAGGAATTCCAGTGTTACACTGAATTAAAGTGGTACGAGTGGGCATCCTTGTCTTGCTTATGATCTTAGAAGAAAAGCTTCTAGTTTTTCACCATTAAATATTATATTAGCTATGAGAGTTTTAAATATAGCCTTTACTATGTTGAGATAAATTCATTTTATTCCTATCTTGTTGAGAGATTTAATCCTAAAAGGGTGTTAAAATTTTGTCAAATTTTTGCATCTATGAAGATTTTCATATGATTTTTACCTTTTATTTTATTAATGTGTCATATCACATTAATTGATTTGCATACATAGAACCATCCTTAAATCCCAAGGATAAATCCCACTTGGTTATGATTATGCTACTTTTGATGTGCTGTTGAATTCAGTTTGCCGGTATTTTGTTGAGGAGAAGAAAACTATATATGGAAATGCCAAAGACAGAATATCCAATACAGTGCTGAAGAAGAACAAAGTTGGAGAACTGACACTGACTTCAAAATGTACTAAAAAACTGCAGCAATCAAGATAGAGTGGTATGAGTGAAAGAACACACACAGATGAATTGAATATAACAGAAGGCCCAGAAATAGACCTACACAAAATATTCAGTTGAGTTTGACTATGGAGCAAATTTAATTCAACGAAGAAAGGATTGTCTTTTCAACAAATAGTGCTGGAACAATTGGGTATACATACATGCAAAAAAATATAGACACAGACCTTATAACTTTTACTAAAATTAATGCAAGATAGATTATAAATCCAAATATAAAACGCAATACTATAAAACTTCTAGAAGAAAACATAGGAGAAAAATCTATGTAACCTTGGATTTGGAAATAAGATTTTAGATACAATACCGAAAATGTAATCCATAAGAGAAAACTTTGATAAATTAGACTTTACTAAAATTTAAAATGTTGGCTTATGAAAAAACAGTTTTGGTGGGAGTGTAAATTAGTTCAGCCATTATGGAAGACAGTATGGCTATTCCTCAAAGACCAAAACAAGAAATACCATTCAAACCCAGCAACCACATTACTGGGTTTTTACCCAAAGGAATATAAATCATTCTACCATAGAGACACATCCACATGTATGTTCAATGTAGCACTATTCATAATAGCAACGACATGGCATCAACCTAAATGCCTATCAGTGATGGACTGGATAAAGAAAACGTAGTAAATACACACAATGCAATACTATGCAGCCATGAAAAAGAATGAGATCACAGACTTTGCAGGAACATGGATGAAGCTGGAAACCACTATCCTTAGCAAACTAAGGCAGGGACAGAAAACCAAATACTGCATGTTCTCATTTGTAAATGGGAGCGAAATGATGAGAACACATGGGCATAGAGTGGGACAACACACACTAACACCTGCTGGAGGGTGGAGGGTAGGAGGAGGGAGAGAATCAGGAAAAACAACTAAGGGATACTAGGCTTAATGTCTGGGTGATAAAATAATCTATACAACAAACCCCCATGACACAAGTTTACCTATGTAACAACAAACCCGTACTTGTACCCTTGAACTTAAAATAAAGTTACAAAAAAGAGAATCAAAAGACACGACAGAATTAAAAAAAAAATTTGCAGGCCTCATATCTTAAAAAGCATTTGTATTCCAAATGTACAAAAACTGAACCAATACCTCACCAAAGATTAGACAAACCAAAGGCAAACAAGCATGTGAAAAGATAATCAGCATCATACATCATTATGAAAATTCAAATTAAAACATTATGTTACTACTACACACCTATTAGAGTGGCAAGAATCCAAAACATTGACAGCACCAAATGCTGGCAAGAATATAGGGCAAAATGAACTCCCATTGATAGCTGACAGGAATAGAAAATGGTACAGCCACTTTAGAAGACTGTTTGACAGTTCCTCACAAAGCTAAATGTGGCCTCATCATATGATCCAGTAATGGTGCTCACAGGTATTCACCCAATTGATTAGAAAACTTATGTCCATACAAAAGCGCACATGTGAATGTTTCATAGCTACTTTATTCATAATCACTAAAAAATGGAAACAACTAGTTGGGCATGGCGGCTCATGCCTATAATCCCAACTACGTGGGCGGCTGAGGTGGGAAGATTGCTTGAGCCCAGGATTTCAAAGCTGCAGTGCAAAATTTTTGGAATCTACCTGACAAAAGTCTAATATACAAAATTTACAAGGAACTTAAACATATTTACAAAAAGACAAACAACCCCATTAAAAAAATGGGCAAAGGACATGAACAGACACTTCTCAAAAGAAGACATTAATGCAGCCAACAAACATATTAAAAAAAACTCAACATCACTGATCATTAGAGAAATGCAAATCAAAACTACAGTGAGATACTATCTCATGACAATCAGAATAGTGATGATTAGAAAGTCAAGAAACAACAGATGCTGGTGAGTTTGCAGAGAAAAGGGAATCCTTTTACACTGTTGGTGGGAATATAAATTAGTTCAACAATTGTAGAAGACAGTGTGGTGATTCCACAAAGATCTAAAAGGAGAAATACCATTTGACCCAGCAATCCTATTACTGGGTATATACCCAAAGGAATATAGATCATTCTATCATAAATATACATGTATATGTATGTTCATTGCAGCACTATTCACAGTAGCAAAGGCATGGAATCAACTCAAATGCCCATCAATGACAGACTGGATAAAGAAAATGTGGTACATATACACCATGTAATATCATGCAATCATAAAAAGCAATGAGATTATGTCCTTTGCAGGGACATAGATGGACCTGGAAGCTGTTATCCTCAGCAAACTAACACAGGAACACAAAATCAAACACCGCATGTTCTCACTTACAAATGGGAGCTGACCGATGAGAACATATGGACACATGGTGGGCAACAACACACACTGAGGCCCGTTGAGGGGCTTGGGGGAGGGAGAGGATCAGGAAGAATAGCCAATGGATACTGGGCTTAATACCTAGATGATAGGTTGATGTGTGCAGCAAATCACTATGGCACGTGTTTACCTATGTAACAAACTTGTATATCCTGCACATGTACCCTGGAATTTAAAATAAAAATTGATGGAAAAAAAATGGTGTCTTTTAATAGGTGAGTGGATAAAATAAACTGCACTGCATCCAGAAAATCAAATATTATTCTGCAATAAAAATAAATGAACTATCAAGCCACACAAACATGGAGTGACCTTTAATGCCTATTACTAAGTGAAATGAGCCAATCTGCAAATGCTACATTGTGTCTGATTCCAAATATGTGGCATTCTATAAAAGAAAAAGTATAAAGATGGTAAAATTATCAGTGGTTGTCAGGGGACAGAGGGGGAAAGGAAGGATAATGGGTGAAGCACAGGGGATTTTTAGGACAGTAAAACTATTCTAAATAATACTGTGATAGCAAATATATGACATTATGCATTTCTAAAGACCATAGAATGTTATAGCACAAAAAATGAACCTTAGTGAATATGAATTTAAAAGATCATTTTGAGATTGGGGGATCCCAGGAAGAAATTTAAACCATGACCAGAGAATCTAACTGTACTACAAATGTATTAAACATTGATAAAGGTGAGAAGAAAAAATTTCAACTTAAGTGACTTTGGAAATGAGTAAAGTCTGTGAAACAAAAGGCAACAGGAACAGCACATAAACACTGTACTCTAGTTGATAAAGTTACATACCAAAAATAAAGGCTACCAATGCTGATACTACTTATACGTACACTGGAATTGAACAATTAAATAAATGAATATCAGATGATAGAATCCAGGCTTCTCACTGTGGAAGTGAGAATTTATAAACAAACAAGGGGAAGGGGCTAGAATGATACATATGGAAAGGGATTAGAGCTAGAGACATCAGTATGACCTCATGTTTAGCTTAATATAGATCTAAGTGGTAACACACATAAATATTTATAGATACATGTACATATGAGGGTTAGTATATGCCCCTATATTCCCTTGCTGTGTCAGCTGTGCAGGTCTAAAGAAACAACACCCCAGTAGCAATGAGTACATCTAGCACCCAGATCTTAGGTTCTAATATCATTCTCCAGTGGAAGAAACCAGGGCTCCCTGGAGAAATGGCTAATTCTAGTACTGGGGCAGGAAATATACATGATAAGCCTAGAGTATCTTATAGAGTCAGATAGTAAGGAAGTGCTTAAGGGAAAACCCCATATTAATGGGAGTCTGTCAAAGGCACCCAGGAGCCACTGAAAAAGTTCCCAACGACCAAAAGTTTTTAAAGATTGTGTACACCAAAAGAGTTCTTAGTGACCAATTTGAAAAACATAATAACATTACTGGACTATAACCCAAAGCATACCATAAATATTCATGAGTCCAAAGAGGTGTAAAGAAGTGATTAGTAATTACATACATTTATAAATGGGGAGAAGAGACAGTCTTACACGTGGAAGAATTCCTAATAATTTATGTAGATATTCTTTCCTCAAGAAGGGGGAGCAGAAGTTCCACTCCCTAAAGTGTGAGTTGTGCATAGCAACTATCGTCCAAAAACTGCAGTGTGGAAAGGAAGAAAAAAAGAATAACTTTATAGAGGAGAAACTTGGAAAACACTACCTCAAACAGGTGATCAAGTTCGACATCAACAGCCACAAATCATGTTGATAATATGGACCTTTGATAAAATGAGATGAAAAATGGCACTTTACCTCTGTGGTCACTCTTCAAATAATCCGTAGCCCCACTCTTCTCATGAAAAAGTCATCAAAAAAATTCCCAATAAAGGAGTATCCTCAAAAACACCTGACCAGTATTCCCCAAAACTGCCAAGGTCATCAAAGACAAGAAAACGATCAGAAACTGCCACAGTCAAGAGTAAACTAAGGAGGCATGCCAATTAAATCTAATGTGGTATCCTGGCTGGGCATGGTGGCTCACGCCTGTAATCTTAGCACTTTGGGAGGCCGAGGCAGGCGGATCACTTGAGGTCAGGAGTTCATAACCATCCTGGCCAACATGGCAAAACCCCGCCTCTACTAAAAATGCAAAAAAAAAAAAAAAATTAGCCCAGCGTGGTGGCATGCACCTGTTATACCAACTGCTCGAAGGCTGGGGCAGGAGAATGGCTAGAACCCGGGAGGTGGAGGCTGCACTGAGCCGAGATCATACCACTGCACTCCAGCCTGGGTGATAGAGCAAGACTCCATCTCAAAAAATTAAAATAAATAAATAAATAAATAAATATTTAAAAAATAAAAAATAAAATAATAAAAATAAATCTAATGTGATATTCTGAATGGAATCTTGGACCAGAAAAAGGACATTAGGTATAAATGAAGCAAATCTGAGTAAAGTATGCATTTGAATACATAATAGTATATTTTATTGGTTCATTAATTGTAACAAATATACTCTATTAATGTAAGATGATAAAAAATCGGGAAAAATGGGTGTGGGGTGTATGGTGACCCTCTGTAATATCTTCTAAGTTATTCTGTAAATCAAAAAACATCCTAAAAACTTAAAGTCTATTAAAATTTAAGTTGGATAATGAAAATTTCCTCTAAGCCCTTTAATGTTTCCCATTCCTTGCCGGGTAAAATTGAAACTCTATCCTTAGTACTGAGTATCATCTCTTATCTTTGTCCCCTTTCCAACTCTCACTCTCTTCAACACTTCCAGGGGACTTCTCATGTTCCTGCAGAAAACAAACATGATACCCTCCCACTATTTGCTTTGGAGATATTTCTTCTGCATGACATTTGATTACCCTAGATGTCTCCAGGAAAATGGCTTGTCTTTGAAAGTTCAGCTCACTCGTTCCCTCCTCAGACAAGTCTTCTGTCACCCTACTATAATGGATTGATTGGGAACCTTTTCCCTGTGCAATTTGGCAACTAGAGATTACAATTTAGTCCTGCTTCTCAGTGTGGGCCATGAGCCAACAGCATAGGCATTACCAGGGAGTTTGTTAGAAATACTGAACCTCAACTCATCCCAAACCAAAAGAATCAAAAGTGGCATTTTAACAAGATCTCCAGATTATTTATAGACTTATTAGAGTTTAAAACGCTTTGAGTATCTAGAATCTAGCTCTCCTTAAGTCCTTAGCATATGGTTCTCTGGTTGTTTTAATTACCTGTGTCCTTGCCAAGTTATGAAAACACCTGAGTGACAAGGGTTATGTTTCATTTTTTTTCTTTATCTTCAATATGATCACGGTATCTGGAACATTCAGGGGAACCAAAATGAATTAATGACTGGCTCAAGGACATATTAAATGAAAGTATGTGTTACAAAGCTTTACAGTGTTTATAGGTTTATACCTAACACTATTTTCCTTGCCAAAATTTGTGAACAACTGATAGTCAAGAGTCTGACAGATGATGTACAAAACATCGAATTTATTGCAGACAAAGCAGGTTTGGCAGAACATGGCTTTGTTGCACAGCTAAGCAGCTTTTTAATACTTTGCCCAGAATTAGGCAGACAAAAAGCCTACCCGAGGTTTCCCTTTGCGGGTGGGGATCTGCTCTTGGAAAACCTAAGGCATGGAGGAGCAGCCCTGCCTTGTGCTTTCTGCAGGCAGAGTCCAAAGAAAGTAGAAATAGAAATGTCTTTCACTCTGCTCAGCTTCCTTTGCCAAACTCACAGTCAGCCCTCCACCCTTCCTTCTGTGTGACCCTCATGAAGAAATAAATACTCCCTGTACCCAGTGGGAAACTGAGAAGAAAAAAAGGAGGAGGAACAAAAGGATAAAAGAGAAATACAACACATGAACTATGATCATGATGATTTTAACAATTCACGGGGAAGATCATGCACCTGACACTGAGAAAGAAGACTGAAGGGCGCTTGACTTTTAGGATGAGGCCCTCCAACCTGCCAAACTGTCAATCAAACTAGAACTGCACATGTGGATTCTGAGGGTCTAAAATGCCTCATTCAGCCTACAACCCCAAACTAAAGGGTGTGGTTACAATCACTGCTTTATTTACCTCTGCCAGTGGGTTCATTGTTTTCCAACAACTTCTTCCCTTATTGACTAGAAAATTACATAATATGAAATGTAATGACATCCTTAACCTGTTCAATAAGTATCAACTCTAAGCAACCAACAGTGATAAACTAAATTCTGAGGGAGCCAGAGACGTAAAAAGATCCTTTAATGCAGTCTAATACGAAAATACAAGGGCTCAGATATTGTTATTTAAAGTATTATTTATTCTTTGCCTTTTCTGTACCATTGAATACTACAAAACTTGTTTTTTTTCCTGCAAACCTTTGGGTAATTTACATTATCGTATAATATTAATATTATGTATTATAATAGCTTAATAATCTCATACGTATTATAATCCTCAATCAGGCAGAATGCCATATTGTATAAGTTCCCAAGTCTTTTTGAAATGCCATTTAACATATGTGATTTAAGGTCCATTTGTGTATCACCCTAAGTGATTAAGATGATGATACTCACTAGTCATACACATTTAAAAAATACACACATTCAAGTATATCAACTGTCACAATTCTGAAAGTTTTGATTGCTGATAGTATTGTCAAGGGGGAACAGAGTTTTCGAGGCCGGTGGTTTTACCCATAAGCCTGCAATCCATCCTAATGCTCAAGCAGACATGCAAGGCTGGTTTCCCCTGATCCTTTGGAAAAAGATCTATGTTAAAAACAGAGGATGTGAAATACTCAGCATGCATGGCCATACACCTCTAGCTAGTGCCCTTGGCAGGCATTACTAATTGATCACAGCAGACTTCTCCCTTGACCTGGATGTTGCTTTCTTGAGCCAGAACTCAGGACAGCCACCATTAATTGATTGGAGTTTGCATGTGAAATAAAAACTATCTGATATCCCACGGGCTTCTATGAGCTGGAAACTTTCTCTCTCAACCTCCTTCTCCCAACCTCAACCCAAAACATAGCTGTATGTAGATGCCTCAGCCTCTGCTTTGGTTGTGTGTGATCTTTTTCCAATGTCAGCTCAAGGTTTCTATTCTTTACTGCCAGGTTGCCAGCATCTAGAGAAGTGTGTGGTATATATTTGTTCCAAGAATGAAGGAATAGGTAAAGGTAGGTGATGAAAATTAATGCAGGCATTATAGGAGAAGACCAGGTCTGGACAAAGTGGAGGTTTGAGCAATCCCACTACTGGGATTCATTTCCAAAGGCCATGAAATCTGTATATCTAAAGGGTATCTGCACTCTCATGTTTATTGCAGCACTATTCACAATAACCAAAATATGGAATCAACCTAAGTGCTCATCAGTGGATGAATGGATAAAGAACATGCGGCGTATGTATACAATGGAATACTATTCAGCCATAAAAGAAAATAAAATGTTGTCATTTACACCAACATGAATGAGCCTGGAGGATACTGTGTTAAGTGAGTAAGTCAAGCACAGAAAGAGAAATACTGCATGTTCTCACTCATATGTGGGAGCTGAAAAGTTGAGCTCATAGAAGTAGAGTAGAATTGTGGTTAACAGAGCCTGGAAATGGTAGCAGGGAGAAAAGGCTAAGTAGAGGTTGGTTAACAAATACAAAATTACAGCTACATAGGAGGAACGAATTCAGGGGTTTTGCTGCACTGAAGGGTGGATATAACAATAACTTACTGTATATTTCCTCCTTTTTAGAGATGGGTCTTTACTGTGTTGCTAAGACTGAAGTGCAATGGCTATTCACAAGTGTGATCATAGCTCACTGTAGCCGCAAACTCCTGGGCTTTAAGTGTTCCTCCTGTCTCAGCCTCCTGGCTAGCTGGGACTCAGGCACGCCACCATACCCAGCTAGTATATTTCAAAAAGTTAGAAGACAGGATTTGGAATGTTTCCCACATAAATAAATGAAAAATATTTGAAGTGATAGATATAATTACCCTAATTTGATCATTACACATTGTATACATGTATCAAAATCTTGCTCTATGTCGCATAAATACGTACAATGATTATGTGTCAACTAAAAGTCAAAGGAAAAAAAAAGACAAGCTTTGAAATCAAATAATACAACAATAACAAAGTTCAGGTTTGGACTGAGAGTGAGCCTAAAGTATCTGTGAAGCATCTTCCTCCCCTGACACCCTCTGCTATCGCACAGACCCCGGGAGCACAGGAGGTATGCATGGTTCAGAACAGGGCCTGGAAGCTCACACAGGTCCAGTCAGTATTTGTTGATGGAGGCTGAATTCACAAGCCCATGGACTGTATGTGCCTGGAGAGCAGAAGGGTCTGGATTAGCAGCACAGATCTGAGAGGCATTCAAGGTAAAGTCAAAGGGAGAGCTCTGGGTGAATAGAAAATAACCGGGTAGGATTCATCTTTTATTGATGAAAGTGCTGGAAAACAGTTTTATCATTTCAACAACCCAAGCTGAGACTTTAAGAAAAATACGAACTTTTGCTCTTTGAAATGGATTAATTGGCTACACAATATAACCTTGCAGAAACATAGAAAACACCCCATCGAGACTAAAACATGTCAAGGAAAAAGACTTGGAGAGCTATAGAGGTAAAAATATAATAACAAATACTTATAATAACAAAGTTATATACTGCATATTTATCACATATTATATATATCATAAATATATTTATAGAAATAAAACAGGGCAAAATATCTTTGGAAAATCAAGTACACTAGAACCACAGCCCACCATGAGTACTCAAAAATTTAAAACCTGTGTCTAAGTTTAGGCAGGCTGAGGAGGTTGTTAAGGATTCACAACAGATCTCAGAACTTTGGATGGCTTCTGTGCAAACACCTATCCAGGTCTGATGGCTGCTGACACAATGACATGCTCCAGTGTATGGCATGCTGTATGGTGTCCAGGGAAGGTTGCTAAGTATTTCTATACCTATTTTTTTAAGTATAGTGCATTGTACTACATACAGAATTAAATATTCTTAAATTATGCAGGAAAATCCTTTAGGTATATAATGCCATTTTTTTTTTTTTTTTTTTTTTTTTTTTTTTTTTTTTAGATAGAGCTTTGCTCTTGTCACCCAGGCTGAAGTGCAATGTCGCAATCTCAGCTCACTGCAACCTCCACCTCCCAGGTTTAGGCAATTCTCCTGCCTCAGCCTCCCGAGTAGCTGGGACTATAGGCATGCACCATCATGACCAGTTAATTTTGTATTTTTATTAGAGACGGGGTTTCACCATGTTGACCAGGCTGGTCTCGAACTCCTGACCTCAGGTGATCCACCTGCCTTGGCCTCCCAAATCCTGGGATTACAGGCGTGAGCCACTGCGCCCGGCCTTGATTGCATCTGTTAAGCTGCGATTGGATGACTCTTTTATGCAAGATCTTCATTTACTATTAATCTTACATCTATTTCCTAGCACCTATACAACTGTCCTGAATGCCAGCGTGTCACCAACAAGACAAAGCTCTTGCCATTGGGAAAATACAACCTAAAAAAAAGTTATCATCATTGAGGAAGAAAGAAAATATTGGTCCAGCAATAAGGATGTTATCCCTTGGCATTTCTCAGGGAGTTAGTCACTAGATGGGAAATCCAGCCCACAGTAAACTCCTTCTTACTGGTCATTCAAGAATTTCCCTGGGACTTTGCTGTCATGTAATTAATCACACACTAGATCTACAATCTGATGTTCACTTTAGCTTTATTTACAAGAGTAAGATCAAAGGGGGAAAAAAACAGAGAGAGACAGAGATGGGGGGAAAGGAGGAGAGGAAATAGGTAGAAGGAGGAAAATGAAAAGAGAAAGAAAAGGTATCACCTAAAGGGCCAACATATGGGGAAATGGGCAAATTATATTACGTTCACATGACAGAAACTATATGCCTGCCAACATTTTCTTTTCAAAAAACTTAATATAGGGAAATCCTTCTAATAAATGTTAAACTTTTAAAAGCAAAATTTAAAGTCATATCTATCAGGTAATTGCAATTTCATTTGAAAATATCATACAGAAAAATGACTATAATAGTGAAAATAGTAATTATATCTTGGTAACAGTCAGATTATTTTTATTTTCTTCTATGTGTCTTCCTGTATTTATTTACTTATTTTTTGAGATGGAGTTTTGCTTTTGTTGGCCAGGCTGGAGTGCAGTGGCACAATCTCGGCTCACCGCAACCTCCGCCTCCCAGGTTCAAG